>NC_069504.1:464694806-465039173 GCF_027579735.1 Bombina bombina | reverse complement strand
CACCCTGATCTGAAGCTTTTACCTCCCTCAGATGGCCGAGAAACAGCAATATGATCTTAACTACTCCGGTTAAAATCATAGTAAAAACTCTGGTAGATTCTTCTTCAAACTCTGCCAGAGAGGCAATAACACGCTCCGGTGCTATTGTAAAATAACAAACTTTTGATTGAAGTTATAAAAACTAAGTATAATCACCATAGTCCTCTCACACATCCTATCTAGTCGTTGGGTGCAAGAGAATGACTGGGAGTGACGTAGAGGGGAGGAGCTATATGCAGCTCTGCTGGGTGAATCCTCTTGCATTTCCTGTTGGGGAGGAGTTATATCCCAGAAGTAATGATGACCCGTGGACTGATCACACATAACAGAAGAAATATATAACTCAGTTCTCTGTAGTAATGTGTAAAAATATAGCTCAGTTCTCTGTAGTAATGTGTAAAAATATAGCTCAGTTCTCTGTAGTCATGTGTAAAAAATATCTCAGTTCTCTGTAGTCATGTGTAAAACATATAGCTCAGTTCTCTGTAGTCATGTGTAAAAAAATATAGCTCAGTTCTCTGTAGTCATGTGTAAAAAATATATCTCAGTTCTCTGTAGTCATGTGTACAAAAAATATAACTCAGTTCTCTGTAGTCATATGTACAAAAAATATAGCTCAGTTCTCTGTAGTCATGTGTACACAAAATATAGCTCAGTTCTCTGTAGTCATGTGTACAAAAAATATAGCTCAGTTCTCTGTAGTCATGTGTAAAAAATATAACTCAGTTCTCTGTAGTCATGTGTAAAAATATATCTCAGTTCTCTGTAGTCATGTGTAAAAATATATCTCAGTTCTCTGTAGTCATGTGTAAAAATATATCTCAGTTCTCTGTAGTCATGTGTAAAAAATATATCTCAGTTCTCTGTAGTCATGTGTAAAAATATATAACTCAGTTCTCTGTAGTAATGTGTAAAAATATAGCTCAGTTCTCTGTAGTCATGTGTAAAAAAATATAACTCAGTTCTCTGTAGTCATGTATAAAAAATATAGCTCAGTTCTCTGTAGTAATGTGTAAAAAATATCTCAGTTCTCTGTAGTCATGTGTAAAACATATCTCAGTTCTCTGTAGTCATGTGTAAAACATATAGCTCAGTTCTCTGTAGTTTTGTGTAAAAAATATCTCAGTTCTCTGTAGTCATGTGTAAAACATATAGCTCAGTTCTCTGTAGTCATGTGTAAAACATATAGCTCAGTTCTCTGTAGTCATGTGTAAAAATATATAACTCAGTTCTCTGTAGTCATGTGTAAAAAATATCTCAGTTCTCTGTAGTCATGTGTAAAACATATAGCTCAGTTCTCTGTAGTCATGTGTACAAAAAAATATAGCTCAGTTCCCTGTAGTCATGTGTAAAAAAATATAACTCAGTTCACTGTAGTCATGTGTAAAAAAATATAACTCAGTTCTCTGTAGTCATGTGTAAAACATATAGCTCAGTTCTCTGTAGTCATGTGTAAAAAAATATAGCTCAGTTCTCTGTAGTCATGTGTACAAAAATATAACTCAGTTCTCTGTAGTCATGTGTAAAAAATATCTCAGTTCTCTGTAGTCATGTGTAAAACATATAGCTCAGTTCTCTGTAGTCATGTGTAAAACATATAGCTCAGTTCTCTGTAGTCATGTGTAAAACATATAGCTCAGTTCTCTGTAGTCATGTGTAAAATATATAACTCAGTTCTCTGTAGTCATGTGTAAAAAATATAGCTCAGTTCTCTGTAGTCATGTGTAAAATATATAGCTCAGTTCTCTGTAGTCATGAGTAAAAAATATAGCTCAGTTCTCTGTAGTCATGTGTAAAAAATATAACTCAATTCTCTGTAGTCATGTGTAAAAAATATAGCTCAGTTCTCTGTAGTCATGTGTAAAAAATATCTCAGTTCTCTGTAGTCATGTGTAAAACATATAGCTCAGTTCTCTGTAGTCATGTGTAAAACATATAGCTCAGTTCTCTGTAGTCATGTGTAAAACATATAGCTCAGTTCTCTGTAGTCATGTGTAAAACATATAGCTCAGTTCTCTGTAGTCATGTGTAAAACATATAGCTCAGTTCTCTGTAGTAATGTGTAAAAAATATAGCTCAGTTCTCTGTAGTCATGTGTAAAAAATATAACTCAGTTCACTGTAGTCATGAGTAAAACATATAGCTCAGTTCTCTGTAGTAATGTGTAAAAAATATAGCTCAGTTCTCTGTAGTCATGTGTAAAACATATAGCTCAGTTCTCTGTAGTAATGTGTAAAAAATATAGCTCAGTTCTCTGTAGTCATGTGTAAAAAATATATAACTCAGTTCTCTGTAGTAATGTGTAAAAATATAGCTCAGTTCTCTGTAGTAATGTGTAAAAATATAGCTCAGTTCTCTGTAGTCATGTGTAAAAAATATCTCAGTTCTCTGTAGTCATGTGTAAAACATATAGCTCAGTTCTCTGTAGTCATGTGTAAAAAAATATAGCTCAGTTCTCTGTAGTCATGTGTAAAAAATATAACTCAGTTCTCTGTAGTCATGTGTAAAAATATATCTCAGTTCTCTGTAGTCATGTGTAAAAAATATATCTCAGTTCTCTGTAGTCATGTGTAAAAATATATAACTCAGTTCTCTGTAGTAATGTGTAAAAATATAGCTCAGTTCTCTGTAGTCATGTGTAAAAAAATATAACTCAGTTCTCTGTAGTCATGTATAAAAAATATAGCTCAGTTCTCTGTAGTAATGTGTAAAAAATATCTCAGTTCTCTGTAGTCATGTGTAAAACATATAGCTCAGTTCTCTGTAGTTTTGTGTAAAAAATATCTCAGTTCTCTGTAGTCATGTGTAAAACATATAGCTCAGTTCTCTGTAGTCATGTGTAAAACATATAGCTCAGTTCTCTGTAGTCATGTGTAAAAATATATAACTCAGTTCTCTGTAGTCATGTGTAAAAAATATCTCAGTTCTCTGTAGTCATGTGTAAAACATATAGCTCAGTTCTCTGTAGTTTTGTGTAAAAAATATCTCAGTTCTCTGTAGTCATGTGTAAAACATATAGCTCAGTTCTCTGTAGTCATGTGTAAAACATATAGCTCAGTTCTCTGTAGTCATGTGTAAAAATATATAACTCAGTTCTCTGTAGTCATGTGTAAAAATATATAACTCAGTTCTCTGTAGTAATGTGTAAAAATATAGCTCAGTTCTCTGCAGTCATGTGTAAAAAATATCTCAGTTCTCTGTAGTCATGAGTAAAACATATAGCTCAGTTCTCTGTAGTCATGTGTAAAAAATATAGCTCAGTTCTCTGTAGTCATGTGTAAAAAATATAGCTCAGTTCTCTGTAGTCATGTGTAAAAAATATAGCTCAGTTCCCTGTAGTCATGTGTAAAAAATATAGCTCAGTTCTCTGTAGTCATGTGTAAAAAATATAAAGCTCAGTTCTCTGTAGTCATGTGTAAAAAATATATCTCAGTTCTCTGTAGTCATGTGTAAAAAACAGAATTTATGCTTACCTGATAAATTACTTTCTCCAACGGTGTGTCCGGTCCACGGCGTCATCCATTACTTGTGGGAATATTCTCTTCCCCAACAGGAAATGGCAAAGAGCACAGCAAAAGCTGTCCATATAGCCCCTCCTCAGGCTCCGCCCCCCAGTCATTCGACCGACGGTTAGGAGAAAAAAAGGAGAAACTATAGGGTGCCGTGGTGACTGTAGTGTATAGAGAAAAAAATTGTTCAAACCTGATTAAAAAACCAGGGCGGGCCGTGGACCGGACACACCGTTGGAGAAAGTAATTTATCAGGTAAGCATAAATTCTGTTTTCTCCAACATTGGTGTGTCCGGTCCACGGCGTCATCCATTACTTGTGGGAACCAATACCAAAGCTTTAGGACACTGATGAAGGGAGGGAGCAAATCAGGTTACCTAAATGGAAGGCACCACGGCTTGCAAAACCTTTCTCCCAAAAATAGCCTCAGAAGAAGCATAAGTATCAAATTTGTAGAATTTGGCAAAAGTGTGCAGAGAAGACCAAGTCGCTGCCTTACATATCTGATCAACAGAAGCCTCGTTCTTGAAGGCCCATGTGGAAGCCACAGCCCTAGTAGAGTGAGCTGTGATTCGTTCAGGAGGCTGCCGTCCGGCAGTCTCATAAGCCAATCGGATAATGCTTTTCAGCCAGAAAGAAAGAGAGGTAGCAGTAGCCTTTTGTCCTCTCCTCTTACCAGAGTAAACGACAAACAAAGATGAGGTTTGTCTAAAATCCTTTGTTGCTTCTAAATAGAACTTTAAAGCACGGACTACATCTAAATTGTGTAACAAACGTTCCTTCTTTGAAACTGGTTTCGGACACAGAGAAGGAACAACTATTTCCTGGTTAATATTCTTGTTGGAAACAACTTTTGGAAGAAAACCAGGCTTAGTACGCAAAACAACCTTATCTGAATGGAACACCAGATAGGGAGGATCACACTGCAAAGCAGATAACTCAGAAACTCTTCTAGCAGAAGAAATAGCAACCAAAAACAGAACTTTCCAAGATAGTAACTTGATATCTACGGAATGTAAAGGTTCAAACGGAACCCCTTGAAGAACTGAAAGAACTAAATTTAGACTCCAAGGAGGAGTCATGGGTCTGTAGACAGGCTTGATTCTGACCAAAGCCTGTACATCTGGCACAGCTGCCAGTCGTTTGTGTAACAAGACAGATAAAGCAGAAATCTGTCCCTTTAGAGAACTCGCTGACAACCCTTTATCCAAACCCTCTTGGAGAAAGGAAAGAATCTTAGGAATTTTAATTTTACTCCAGGAGAATCCCTTGGATTCCCACCAACAGATATATTTTTTCCATATTTTATGGTAAATCTTTCTAGTCACAGGTTTTCTGGCTTGGACCAGAGTATCAATCACTGAATTTGAAAATCCACGCTTGGATAAAATCAAGCGTTCAATTTCCAAGCAGTCAGCTGCAGAGAAACTAGATTTGGATGTTCGAATGGACCTTGTACTAGAAAATCCTGTCTCAAAGGTAGCTTCCATGGTGGAGCCGATGACATATTCACCAGGTCTGCATACCAAGTCCTGCGTGGCCACGCAGGAGCTATCAGAATCAGCGAGGCCTTCTCCTGTTTGATCCTGGCTACAAGCCTGGGAAGGAGAGGAAACGGTGGAAACACATAAGCTAGGTTGAACGACCAAGGCGCCACTAATGCATCCACTAGAGTCGCCTTGGGATCCCTGGATCTGGACCCGTAGCAAGGAACCTTGAAGTTCTGACGAGACGCCATTAGATCCATGTCTGGAATGCCCCATAATTGGGTTAACTGGGCAAAGACCTCCGGATGGAGTTCCCACTCCCCCGGATGGAAAGTCTGACGACTCAAATAATCCGCCTCCCAGTTGTCTACTCCTGGGATGTGAATTGCAGATAGGTGGCAGGAGTGATCCTCCGCCCATTTGATGATCTTGGATACCTCTCTCATCGCCAAGGAACTCTTTGTTCCTCCCTGATGGTTGATGTAAGCTACAGTCGTCCTGTTGTCCGACTGGAATCTTATGAATCCGGCCTTCGCTAGTTGAGGCCAAGCCCGGAGCGCATTGAATATCGCTCTCAGTTCCAGGATGTTTATCGGGAGAAGGGACTCTTCCCGAGACCATAGACCCTGAGCTTTCAGGGAGTCCCAGACCGCGCCCCAGCCTAATAGACTGGCGTCGGTCGTGACAATGACCCACTCTGGTCTGCGGAAACTCATTCCCTAAGACAGGTGATCCTGAGTCAACCACCAACGGAGTGAGTCTCTGGTTACCTGGTCTACTTGAATCTGGGGAGACAAGTCTGCATAGTCCCCATTCCACTGATTGAGCATGCACAGTTGTAATGGTCTTAGATGAATTCGAGCAAAAGGAACTATGTCCATTGCTGCAACCATCAATCCTACTACTTCCATGCACTGAGCTATGGAAGGCTGCAGAATAGAGTGAAGAACTTGACAAGCGTTTAGAAGCTTTGACTTTCTGACCTCTGTCAGGAAGATCTTCATTTCTAAAGAATCTATTATTGTTCCCAAAAAGGGAACTCTTGTTGACGGAGACAGGGAACTCTTTTCTACGTTCACCTTCCACCCGTGAGATCTGAGAAAGGCTAGAACAATGTCTGTATGAGCCTTTGCCTTGGAAAGAGACGACGCTTGAATTAGAATGTCGTCTAGGTAAGGTGCCACTGCAATGCCCCTCAGTCTTAGAACCGCTAGAAGGTACCCTAGCACCTTTGCGAAAATTCTGGGAGCAGTGGCTAAACCGAATGGAAGAGCCACGAACTGGTAATGTTTGTCCAGAAAGGCGAACCTTAAGAACTGATGATGATCTTTGTGGATAGGAATATGTAGGTACGCATCCTTTAAATCCACGGTAGTCATATATTGACCCTCCTGGATTGTAGGTAAAATTGTTCGAATGGTTTCCATTTTGAACGATGGAACTCTGAGAAATTTGTTTAGAATTTTTAAATCCAGAATTGTTCTGAAAGTTCCCTCTTTTTTGGGAACTACAAACAGGTTTGAGTAAAACCCCTGACCTTGTTCCACAGTTGGAACTGAGTGTATCACTCCCATCATTAACAGGTCTTCTACACAATGTAAGAATGCCTGTCTCTTTATTTGGTCTGAAGACAAGCGAGACATGTGGAACCTTCCCCTTGGGGGCAGTTCCTTGAATTCTAGAAGATAACCCTGAGAGACTATTTCTAGTGCCCAGGGATCCGGAACATCTCTTGCCCAAGCCTGAGCAAAGAGAGAGAGTCTGCCCCCTACTAGATCCGGTCCCGGATCCGGGGCTACCCCTTCATGCTGTCTTGATAGCAGCAGCAGGCTTCTTGGCCTGTTTACCCTTGTTCCAGCCTTGCAATGGTTTCCAAGCTGGTTTAGCCTGGGAAGCGTTACCCTCTTGTCTAGAGGCTGCAGAGTTAGAAGCCGGTCCGTTCCTGAAATTGCGAAAGGAACGAAAATTGGACTTATTCTTAGCCTTAAAAGGCCTATCCTGTGGGAGGGCATGGCCCTTCCCCCCAGTGATGTCTGAAATAATCTCTTTCAATTCTGGCCCAAAAAGGGTCTTACCTTTGAAAGGGATATTAAGCAATTTTGTCTTGGAAGATACATCCGCCGACCAAGATTTTAGCCAGAGCGCCCTGCGCGCCACAATTGCAAACCCTGAATTTTTCGCCGCTAATCTCGCTAATTGCAAAGCAGTATCTAAAATAAAGGAATTAGCTAACTTAAGTGCGTGAATTCTGTCCATGACTTCCTCATATGGAGTCTCCATATTAAGCGACTTTTCTAGTTCATCCAACCAGAAACACGCCGCCGTAGTGACAGGAATAATGCACGAAATAGGTTGGAGGAGGTAACCTTGCTGAACAAAAATCTTTTTAAGCAAACCCTCCAATTTTTTATCCATAGGATCTTTGAAAGCACAATTGTCCTCAATGGGAATAGTCGTGCGTTTGGCTAGGGTAGAAACTGCCCCCTCAACCTTAGGGACTGTTTGCCATGTGTCCTTCCTTGGGTCGACCATGGGGAACAATTTCTTAAATATAGGAGGAGGGACAAAGGGTATGCCTGGTTTCTCCCACTCCTTATTCACTATGTCCGCCACCCTTTTAGGGATCGGAAAGGCATCAGGGTGCACCGGGACCTCTAGGAATTTGTCCATTTTGCACAATTTTTCTGGAATGACCAAAGAGTCACAATCATCCAGCGTAGTTAGTACCTCCTTAAGTAAGGCGCTGAGATGTTCTAACTTAAATATAAACGTCACAACATCAGGTTCTGCCTGTTGAGAAATTCTACCTGAATCAGAAATTTCCCCCTCCGACAAACCCTCCCTCACTGCCAATTCTGACTGGTGTGAGGGTATGACAGATAAATTATCATCAGCGCACTCCTGCTCTACTGTATTTAAAACTGAGAAATCACGCTTTCTTTGAAATGCTGGCATTTTGGATAAAATATTAGCTATAGAATTATCCATAACAGCCGTTAATTGTTGCATAGTAACAAGCATTGGCGCGCTAGATGTACTAGGAATCGCCTGCGCGGGCATAACTGGTATTGACACAGAAGGAGAGGATGAAGAACTATCCCCACTACCTTCATTTGAGGAATCATCTTGGGCAACCTTATTAAATGTGACAGTACTGTCCTTACTTTGTCTGGACGCCATGGCACAATTATCACATACATTTGAAGGGGGGACCACCTTGGCTTCCATACATACAGAGCATGTTCTATCTGAAGGTACAGACATGTTAGACAGGCTTAAACAGGCTAATAATGCAAAAAAAAACGTTTTAAACAAAACCGTTACTGTCTCTTTAAATTTTAAACAGAGCACACTTTATTTCTGAATGTGTGAAAAACTATGAAGGAAATATCCAATCTTTACCAAATTTTCACCACAGAGTCTTAATGCTTTAAAAGTATTGCACTCCAAAGCTTTTAACCCCTTAATTGAGGAAACCGGAGCCGTTTAATCAAATAACAATTTTAACCCCACTACAGTCCCAGCCACAACGTTTGCTGCGACTTCGCCTGTCCATACGATACCAAATTAAGCCTTCCAGGAACGTTTTCAATGATCACCAGACCCTCTCACATGCAGCTGCATGCACTGCATCCAAAAGAAACTGCGCAGTTATGGCGCGAAAATGAGGCTCTGCCTACTATAGTGAAAGGCCCCTCTGACTGGAAAGGTGTCTAAACAACTGCCTGGTGCCTAAAAACGTTCCCCAATAATAAAAGTTTTATAAATCACCTCAGATTACATAAAAAACTTAAATAAAGCAATCGATTTAGCCCACAAGAGTGTCAACCAGTGTATAGCCCATAATAAGCCTTCATTCTGTTAAGAGTCTAAGAAAATGGCTTACCGATCCCCAAGAGGGAAAATGACAGTCTTCTAGCATTACACAGCTTTGTTAGAAAATGGACTAGTCATACCTTGAGCAGAAAAGTCTGCTAACTGTTCCCCCCAACTGAAGTTCTCTGGGCTCAACAGTCCTGCGTGGGAACAGCAATTGATTTTAGTTACTGCTGCTAAAATCATACTCCTCTTTTAAACAGAACTCTTCATCCCTTTCTGTTTTAGAGTAAATAGTACAACCAGCACTATTTTAAAATAACAAACTCTTGATAGCAGAATAAAAAACTACAACTAAACACCACATACTCTTCACCATCTCCGTGGAGATGCTACTTGTTCAGAGCGGCAAAGAGAATGACTGGGGGGCGGAGCCTGAGGAGGGGCTATATGCTGTGCTCTTTGCCATTTCCTGTTGGGGAAGAGAATATTCCCACAAGTAATGGATGACGCCGTGGACCGGACACACCAATGTTGGAGAAAATATATCTCAGTTCTCTGTAGTCATGTGTAAAAAAATATAGCTCAGTTCTCTGCATTCATGTGTAAAAAAAATATACCTCAGTTCTCTGAAGTCATGAATAAAAAATATACCTCAGTTCTCTGTAGTCATGTGTAAAAAAATATACCTCAGTTCTCTGTAGTCATGTGTAAAAAAATATAGCTCAGTTCTCTGCATTCATGTGTAAAAAAAATATACCTCAGTTCTCTGAAGTCATGAATAAAAAATATACCTCAGTTCTCTGTAGTCATGTGTAAAAAAATATACCTCAGTTCTCTGTAGTCATGTGTAAAAAAATATAGCTCAGTTCTCTGCATTCATGTGTAAAAAAAATATACCTCAGTTCTCTGAAGTCATGAATAAAAAATATACCTCAGTTCTCTGTAGTCATGTGTAAAAAAATATACCTCAGTTCTCTGTAGTCATGTGTAAAACAAATATACCTCAGTTCTCTGTAGTCATGTGTAAAACAAATATACCTCAGTTCTCTGTAGTCATGTGTAAAACATATAGCTCAGTTCTCTGTAGTCATGTGTAAAACATATAGCTCAGTTCTCTGTAGTCATGAGTAAAAAATATAAAGCTCAGTTCTCTGTAGTCATGTGTAAAAAATATAAAGCTCAGTTCTCTGTAGTCATGTGTAAAACATATATCTCAGTTCTCTGTAGTCATGTGTAAAAATATAGCTCAGTTCTCTGTAGTCATGTGTAAAAAATATAGCTCAGTTCTCTGTAGTCATGTGTAAAAAATATAGCTCAGTTATCTGTAGTCATGTGTAAAAAATATAGCTCAGTTCTCTGTAGTCATGTGTAAAAATATAGCTCAGTTCTCTGTAGTCATGTGTAAAAAATATAGCTCAGTTCTCTGTAGTCATGTGTAAAAAATATAGCTGTTCTCTGTGCTCAGTTCTCTTTAGTCATGTGTAAAAAATGTAACTCAATTATACGTAGTCATGTGTAAAAAATATAAAGCTCAGTTCTCTGTAGTCATGTGTAAAAACTATAATGCTCAGTTCTCTGTAGTCATGTGTAAAAAATATAGCTCAGTTCTCTGTAGTCATGTGTAAAACATATAGCTCAGTTCTCTGTAGTCATGTGTAAAACATATAGCTCAGTTCTCTGTAGTCATGTGTAAAACATATAGCTCAGTTCTCTGTAGTCATGTGTAAAATATGTAACTCAATTAAACGTAGTCATGTGTAAAAAATATAAAGCTCAGTTCTCTGTAGTCATGTGTAAAAAATATAAAGCTCAGTTCTCTAGTCATGTGTAAAAAATATAGCTCAGTTCTCTGCAGTCATGAGTAAAAAATATAGCTCAGTTCTCTGCAGTCATGTGTAAAAAATATACCTCAGTTCTCTGTAGTCATGTGTAAAAAAATATAACTCAGTTCTCTGTAGTCATGTGTAAAAAAATATACCTCAGTTCTCTGTAGTCATGTGTAAAAAAATATAGCTCAGTTCTCTGTAGTCACATGTAAAAAATATAGCTCAGTTCTCTGTAGTCATGTGTAAAAAAATATATAGCTCAATTCTCTGTAGTCATGTGTAAAAAATATAGCTGTTCTCTGTGCTCAGTTCTCTTTAGTCATGTGTAAAAAATGTAACTCAATTATACGTAGTCATGTGTAAAAAATATAAAGCTCAGTTCTCTGTAGTCATGTGTAAAAACTATAATGCTCAGTTCTCTGTAGTCATGTGTAAAAAATATAGCTCAGTTCTCTGTAGTCATGTGTAAAACATATAGCTCAGTTCTCTGTAGTCATGTGTAAAACATATAGCTCAGTTCTCTGTAGTCATGTGTAAAATATGTAACTCAATTAAACGTAGTCATGTGTAAAAAATATAAAGCTCAGTTCTCTGTAGTCATGTGTAAAAAATATAAAGCTCAGTTCTCTAGTCATGTGTAAAAAATATAGCTCAGTTCTCTGCAGTCATGAGTAAAAAATATAGCTCAGTTCTCTGCAGTCATGTGTAAAAAATATACCTCAGTTCTCTGTAGTCATGTGTAAAAAAATATAACTCAGTTCTCTGTAGTCATGTGTAAAAAAATATACCTCAGTTCTCTGTAGTCATGTGTAAAAAAATATAGCTCAGTTCTCTGTAGTCACATGTAAAAAATATAGCTCAGTTCTCTGTAGTCATGTGTAAAAAAATATATAGCTCAATTCTCTGTAGTCATGTGTAAAAAATATAGCTCAGTTCTCTGTAGTCATGTGTAAAAAATATAGCTCAGTTATCTGTAGTCATGAGTAAAATATATAGCTCAATTCTCTGTAGTCATGTGTAAAAAATATAGCTGTTCTCTGTGCTCAGTTCTCTTTAGTCATGTGTAAAAAATGTAACTCAATTATACGTAGTCATGTGTAAAAAATATAAAGCTCAGTTCTCTGTAGTCATGTGTAAAAACTATAATGCTCAGTTCTCTGTAGTCATGTGTAAAAAATATAGCTCAGTTCTCTGTAGTCATGTGTAAAACATATAGCTCAGTTCTCTGTAGTCATGTGTAAAACATATAGCTCAGTTCTCTGTAGTCATGTGTAAAATATGTAACTCAATTAAACGTAGTCATGTGTAAAAAATATAAAGCTCAGTTCTCTGTAGTCATGTGTAAAAAATATAAAGCTCAGTTCTCTAGTCATGTGTAAAAAATATAGCTCAGTACTCTGCAGTCATGAGTAAAAAATATAGCTCAGTTCTCTGCAGTCATGTGTAAAAAATATACCTCAGTTCTCTGTAGTCATGTGTAAAAAAATATAACTCAGTTCTCTGTAGTCATGTGTAAAAAAATATACCTCAGTTCTCTGTAGTCATGTGTAAAAAAATATAGCTCAGTTCTCTGTAGTCACATGTAAAAAATATAGCTCAGTTCTCTGTAGTCATGTGTAAAAAAATATATAGCTCAATTCTCTGTAGTCATGTGTAAAAAATATAGCTCAGTTCTCTGTAGTCATGTGTAAAAAATATAGCTCAGTTATCTGTAGTCATGAGTAAAAAATATAGCTCAGTTCTCTGTAGTCATGTGTAAAAAAATATACAGTCTGAAACATCTGGTTTCTGAAATAAGGTTCCATCGTGTATATTATTAAGAAGTCATTTGTTGTATATAGTACATTATTCCTGACCGATTATTGTAACAAAATTATAAAATGGGAAACATGGAAGCTGTTTATATTTTTTTTTTTTCTTTTACATTTGCATTTACATCAAATATTATGGGGTCGATCTGATAAAAATCGTCGCCCGCAAAAGTCGGCAACGCCAATATTTGCGCGGGTTTGGTATCACATATACGGCGTAACCTAGAAGTTACGCGCGTATATTTCTGCCGTCGCCCGTAGTTTTTTGGGCCATAGGCAGGTATACCAAACCAGCGCAGTTTGGTATCCAATATACAGCGTAAGGACTTACGTGGCGAAAATGGAGAAATCTTACTCCATTTTCACCTCGCCACAAAAAGCAGCCGTAAGAAGCCTTACGCTGAGTATTGGAGGCCCGTAACTCTCTAAACTAGCTGCTAAATAAAACCTAACGCATGCGCAATGTCTATCTCCCTGTCAACCGCGATCCCCCGCCGCAATCCCTAATAAAGTATTTAACCCCTAAACCGCCATCTACATAAACTAACCCCCTACTGTGAGCCCCTAAAACCGCCACAATCTAACTGATCTATCCCCTAATGTGAACCCCTAAAACCGCCACCATCTAACTGATCTATCCCCTAATGTGAACCCCTTACACCGCCGCCATCTACCTTATCTATCCCCTAATCTGACCCCTTACACCGCCGCCACCTATATAAAAATGATTAACCCCATAATCTAATCCCCCTATACCGCCGCCAGCTATATTAATATTATTAACCCCTAATCTAATCCCCCTAAAATAATTATCTCTATTACCAGCCCTTAAAAGGGCCTTTTGCGGGGCTTTGCCCCAAAGTAAACAGCTCTTTTGCCCTATAACCTGCCCTCCCTACACCGCCGCCACCTATATTAATAGTATTAACCCCTAATGTAAGCCCCTTACACCGCCGCCATCTCTATTAAAATTATTAACCCCTAATTTAATCTACCTAGCCCGCCGCCAGCTATATTATCTATATTAACCCTAAGTATATTATAGTTAATATAGTTATTACATTATATATATTAACTATATTAACCCTAATTATATTAGGGTTAATATAGTTACTATAGTATTTATATTAACTCTATCCAACCCTAACACCCCTAACTAAACTCTTATTAAAATAAATCTAATATTAATATTATTAATTAAAATATTCCTATTTAAATCTAAATACTTACCTATAAAATAAACCCTAAGATAGCTACAATATAATTAATAATTACATTGTAGCTATGTTAGGGTTTATATTTATTTTACAGGTAAATTGTTAATTATTTTAACTAGGTATAATAGCTATTAAATAGTTATTAACTATTTAATAGCTACCTAGTTAAAATAATTACCCAATTACCTGTAAAATAAATCCTAACCTAAGTTACAAATACACCTACACTATCAATAAATTAAATAAACTACAAATATCTATCTAAAAATACAATTAAATAAACTAAACTAAATTACAAAAAAAAAAAAAAAACATTACAAGATTTTTAAGCTAATTACACCTATTCTAAGCCCCCTAATAAAATAATAAAGCCCCCCCAAAATAAAAAAAATTCCCTACCCTATTCTAAATTAAAAAAAGTTCAAAGCTCTTTTACCTTACCAGCCCTTAAAAGGGCCTTTTGTGGGGGCATGCCCCAAAGAAAACTGCTCTTTTGCTTGAAAAAAAAAAACCACAATACCACCCCCCAACATTACAACCCACCACCCACATACCCCTAATCTAACCCAAACCCCCCTTAAATAAACCTAACACTACCCCCCTGAAGATCTCCCTACCTTATCTTCACCACGCCGGGCCGAACTCCTCATCCGATCCGGGTGATGTCTATCCAAGCGGTAAAGAAGAAATCTTCATCCCGGCGATGTTTTTATCCAAGCGGCAGCAAAGTCTTCTTCCATCCGCCAGCATCTTCCATCAAGCGGCATCTTCAATCTTCTCTCCACCGACGCGGAGCATCCATCCCGGCCGACGACTGAACGACGAATGAGGTACCTTTAAATTACGTCATCCAAGATGGCGTTCGTCGAATTCCGATTGGCTGATAGGATTCTATCAGCCAATCGGAATTAAGGTAGAAAAATCTGATTGGCTGATTGAATCAGCCAATCAGATTCAAGTTCAATCCGATTGGGTGAACCAATCAGCCAATCAGATTGAGCTTGCATTCTATTGGCTGATCGGAACAGCCAATAGAATGCGAGCTAAATCTGATTGAATCAGCCAATCAAATTTAAGTTCAATCCGATTGGCTGAACCAATCAGATTGAGCTCGCATTCTATTGGCTGTTCCGATCAGCCAATAGAATGCAAGCTCAATCTGATTAGCTGATTGGTTCAGCCAATCGGATTGAACTTGAATCTGATTGGCTGATTCAATCAGCCAATCAGATTTTTCTACCTTAATTCCGATTGGCTGATAGAATCCTATCAGCCAATCGGAATTCTTGGCTGATAGGATCTTGGATGACGTAATTTAAAGGTACCTCATTCGTCGTTCAGTCGTCGGCCGGGATGGATGCTCCGCGTCGGTGGAGAGAAGATTGAAGATGCCGCTTGATGGAAGATGCTGGCGGATGGAAGATGACTTTGCTGCCGCTTGGATAAAAACATCGCCGGGATGAAGATTTCTTCTTTACCGCTTGGATAGACATCACCCGGATCGGATGAGGAGTTCGGCCCGGCGTGGTGAAGATAAGGTAGGGAGATCTTCAGGGGGGTAGTGTTAGGTTTATTTAAGAGGGGTTTGGGTTAGATTAGGGGTATGTGGGTGGTGGGTTGTAATGTTGGGGGTGGTATTGTGTTTTTTTTCAGGCAAAAGAGCAGTTTTCTTTGGGGCATGCCCCCACAAAAGGCCCTTTTAAGGGCTGGTAAGGTAAAAGAGCTTTGAACTTTTTTTAATTTAGAATAGGGTAGGGAATTTTTTTTATTTTGGGGGGCTTTATTATTTTATTAGGGGGCTTAGAATAGGTGTAATTAGCTTAAAAATCTTGTAATCTTTTTTTTATTTTTTGTAATTTAGTGTTTGTTTTTGTAATTTAGTTTAGTTTATTTAATTGTATTTTTAGATAGATATTTGTAGTTTATTTAATTTATTGATAGTGTAGGTGTATTTGTAACTTAGGTTAGGATTTATTTTACAGGTAATTGGGTAATTATTTTAACTAGGTAGCTATTAAATAGTTAATAACTATTTAATAGCTATTATACCTAGTTAAAATAATTAACAATTTACCTGTAAAATAAATATAAACCCTAACATAGCTACAATGTAATTATTAATTATATTGTAGCTATCTTAGGGTTTATTTTATAGGTAAGTATTTAGATTTAAATAGGAATATTTTAATTAATAATATTAATATTAGATTTATTTTAATAAGAGTTTAGTTAGGATGTTAGAGTTAGATAGGGTTATTATACTTAATATATATATATATAATATAATAACGATATTAACTATATTAACCCTAATATAATTAGGGTTAATATAGTTAATATAGCTGGCGGCGGTGTAGGGGGATTAGATTAGGGGTTAATACATTTATTATAGGTGGCCGCGGTGTAGGGGGATGTAGATTGTAGGCAAAAGAGCAGTTTACTTTGTGACAAAGCCCCGCCAAAAGCCCTTTTAAGGGCTGGCAAAAGAGCTGTTACTTTGGGGCAATGCCACGCAAAAAGCCCTTTCCAGGGCTATTTGTAGGGTTAGACTTAGGTTTAGTGGTAGGGATAGTTTAGTATTTTAGGGGTTAAATAAATTTAATATAGATGGTGGCGGGGTAGGGGGATTAGATTAGGGGTTAATAATTTTAAAATAGATAGCGGCGGGGTAGGGGCTCACTTTAGGGGGTAGGTAAGGTAGATGGCGGCGGTGTTAGGAGCTCACTTTAGGGGGTTATAGATTTAATATAGCTGGCGGCGGTTTAGGGGTTAATAACTTTATTAAGTTGCGGCGGGGTTTGGGAGCGGCGGTTTAGGGGTTAATACATATTTTATTGTTAGGCTAGTGAGGGGGGATAGCGGATAGAGGGTTAGACATGTCGGGCTATGTTAGGGAGGCGTGTTAGACTTGTCGGGCTATGTTAGGGAGGCGTGTTAGACAGTGCTGGGGATTTCATACTTTAGTCAGGTTTTGTAGGCGCCGGCAGTTTCTAACGTGCCGTAAGTCACTGGCGACGCCAGAAATTTGTACTTGTGCAGATTTCTGGACATCGCTGGTTTATCCGACTTACGGCACATTAGCATCTGACGGCGCCGTATATGGGATAGCTCGAGTTGCGAGCTGAAACTGCGGGCGACGCGGGTTCCCTCGCTTGCGCCGCAAACTACGCCGTATATCGGATCGCGCCCTATATGTATAAGCCTATGAATTTTTGTTGCTTTTTTCAGATAGACTTTTTATAATTGTATGCCAGCCTCCATGTGAAAATAATTCCCACTGTAGCCCCTTATTTAAACATGCTGGAGTATTTACTGAAAAGCATTTGGTTTTGTTTTAAATTATTTTATATTTGGTGCCACATATTGAGTTCTATAGTAAGGGCACCAACAGGAGAAAACATCAAAAGGCAGCTGGCAGGAAAAGTAACATAGAGGATATTATTTGTGGCAAAACCAGCCCTCATAATCTGGGAATATAGGGATATGAAAAGGAATTACAGGGTAAAGAAACTGATAACTTCCACATTCATTGTTTTTTTCATAAATGTTGATGCCTCATCTAATAAATCTGAAGCTTTAAATGACACAGACATTACTGAAAGTGTTCATAGAAGTAAAATTGCTATCATACCTGTCAGGGTGGGTTTCTTTTGCTTTCAAGCTGTTGGAAGGCCCCATTAGTTCTTTCCAATAGGAGATGGCTTTATACCTTGCCAATGTCATTGCAATTATTGGCCCAGAGCTCATGTAGGCAGTCAAACTAGGAAAAAACATTTTTCCATACTGATCTGAATAAAAGTCGCTACACTGTTCTGGGCTTAGATGTACTTTTCTTTTCTGTCAAATTGAAGAAATAAAAAAGTATAGTATTACTTAGTCATTTACCTTTACACAATTCCAATGACGTTTTCAGTAAAAAACAATGCAAAATACATTTTTGGACATTTAGTTTCAACTAGGAAGCGATATTTGCGCTCCACTGAGTAATACCAGCGCACGCAAAAGTGGGCTGGTATTACAAGTTAGCCGAGTTACAAGAGCGCGCTTCCATAGACTCCAATGGGAGCCTCGTTCTCATGCCGTGAGACACGTGTATATACACATAAATATATATATGTGTATGTATGTATATAAGCATATACATATATATTTACAGGGAACAAACAGTTCCAATAGACTGCAATATAAAAGGTACTTTTTAGTGCAGTTTTTTTTCTAACGCCCCACACCTGCCAACTTTAGCCCCCAAAACTGCCAAGTGCAGTTGCTTTATTAAAAAATAAATATGCTACTATTTTTCGCTGGGATGAAGATAGAAGACACCGCCGGGATGAAGATAAAAGATTCCGCCTGGATGAAGATGGAGCCGCCTGGATGAAGATGGAGCCGCCGGGATGAAGATCCTTCAAGCGGAACTTCAGCAACTGTGAGTGGATCTTCGGGGGTTAGTGTTAGGATTTTTTAAACTTTTTTGGATTTTTTTTTTTTTTTATTAGTTTAGGGTTTTCGCAAAAGAGCTAAATGCCCTTTTCAGGGCAATGCAAAAGAGCTAAATGCCCCTTTAAGGGCAATGCCCATACAAAAATGCCCTCTTTAGGGCAATGGGTAGATCGGGTTGTTTTAGATAGTTTTTTTATTTTGGGGGTTTGTAATGTTAGTGTGTCTTTGTAAAAAATTTTCAGGTAAAAGAGTTGTTTAACTTAGGGCAATGCCCAACAAAAGGCCCTTTTAAGAGCTATTAGTAGTTTATTATAGATTAGGTTTTTTATTTTGGGGTGTTTTTTTTTTTTTTTTTAAATGGGTATTAGAATAGGAATACTTGTTATTATTTTTGATAATTCGTTTGTTAGTCTGCGTAATGTTTTTTATTCGTTTTGGGGTGGGTTTTTCTTTTTTAGTATAGACATATCTTATTTTTAATGGGCAGCAAAAGAGCTGAATGCCCCTTTAAGGGCAATGCTCATACAAATGTCCTTTTCAGGGAAATAGGTAGCTTAGGTTTTACTTTATTTTTATTTTGTGGGTTTGGGGGGTGGGGTTTGTATACTGTTAGGGGGTGTTTGATTTTCTTTTTTAGCAAAAGAGCTGTTAACTTTAGGGCAATGCCGCACAAAAGGCCATTTTAAGGTCCCACAAAAGGCCCTTTTAAGGGCCCTTGGTAGTTTATTATAGATTAGGGTTTTATTTTGGGGTGTTTTTTTTTTGTTTTTTTTTAAAGGGTATTAGAATAGAAATAATTTTTATTATTTTGGATAATTTTGTTTGTTATTTTTTGTATTGGTAGTTTTTTTATTTTTATTTTAGTGGCTTTTTTTTGTAATGGTAGGCTTTTTATTTTTGTAATGTTAGGTTTTAGTGTAAGGCAGCTTAGGTTTTATTTCACTGGTAACTTTGTATTTATTTTAACTAGGTAGTTAGTAAATAGTTAATAACTATTTATAAACTAGTCTACCTAGTTAAAATAAATACAAACTTACCTATGAAATAAAAATAAAACCTAAGCTAGATACAATATAACTATTATTTATATTGTAGCTAGCTTAGGTTTTGTTTCACAGGTAAGTATTTAGTTTTAAATAGGAATAATTTAGTTAATAATTGTAACTTTAATTTAGCTCTATTTTAATTATTTTAAAGTTCGCGGGTGTTAGGGTTACGGTTAGGTTTAGGGGTTAATAGTTTAATTTCGTTTTTTGCAATGTGGGGGGCTGGCGGTTTAGGGGTTAATCGATTTATTTAGTGGTAGTGATGTAGGAGGCCAGAGGTTTAGGGGTTAATAGCTTTATTTAGTGGCGGCGATGTTGGGGAGCGGCGGAATAGGGGTTAATAACTTTAGTATAGTGGCGGCGATATCAGGAGCGGCTGATTAGGGGTTAATAGTTTTATTTAGGTGGCAGCAATATCGGGGGTGGCAGATTAGGGGTTAATAACATTATGTAAGTGTCGGCGATGTCGGGGGCAGCAGATTAGGGGTGTTTAGACATGGGGTTTATGTTAGGGTGTTTAAACGTAACATTTTTTTCCCTATAGACATCAATGGGGCTGCGTTACGGAGCTTTTCATTCCGCGATCGGAGGTGTTAGGTTTTTTTCCGACCCGCTCTCCCCATTGATGTCTATGGGGAAAGGGTGCACAAGCACCTCAAAACAGTGCTTTTATTTTGTGCGGTATGGAGCTTAAAACCACCATATCGCACGCACAAGCCGGCTGTTTCAAAACTTGTAATGGCTGCGCTATAGAGGGTTAAATAACGCAACTTTTGTTGCGTTTGTTAAATTCCCTATAGCGCGCATAACTCGTAATCTACCTGTTATTATTATTATTATTTATTTATAAAGCGTCGACAGATTCCACAGCGCT
Organism: Bombina bombina; assembly: GCF_027579735.1. Classification (NCBI taxonomy): domain Eukaryota; kingdom Metazoa; phylum Chordata; class Amphibia; order Anura; family Bombinatoridae; genus Bombina; species Bombina bombina. The sequence goes on along the minus strand of NC_069504.1, from coordinate 465,019,105 downwards.
GCCCATGGGTACAAGGATAACAGTACAGTGGAGAAACAATACGATAAGACACAAAATTTTACAGACAAATACAGGGGGAATTGAGGGCCCTGTTCCCGTGGGAACTTACAATCTAGATGGGTAGGAGGATTGGAAACAGGAGGTGGGGACTGCAGAGGTGAGAATGATATTAGTGAGGAGATAGAGGGCAACTGTTAGTTAATTGAAGTTAGTTTGTTAATAAGTCGGGTGATAAGCTTCCCTGAACAGAAAGGTCTTTAGGGAACGTCTAAAGGAGGAGAGGTTAGGGGCAAGTCTGACATCTCGAGGAAGTGCGTTCCAGAGGGTTGGTGCCGCACGAGAGAAGTCCTGTAGTCTAGAATGAGAGGAGGTGATGGTAGAGGACGCAAGAAGCAGGTCGTTGTTGGATCTTAGGGGACGGGCAGGAGTATATTTGTTGATGAGTGAGGACAGGTAGGGTGGGGCAGCATTGGTGAGGGCTTTGTAGGTCAGGGTGAGAATTTTGAATTTAACTCTGTTGTGAATGGGGAGCCAGTGAAGGGACTCACAGAGAGGCGCAGCAGAAACAGAGCCTCGAGAGAGGTGGATTAGTCTGGCAGATGCATTTAGGACGGATTGGAGGGGAGAGAGGTGGGATAGAGGGAGGCCAGTTAGTAAGTTGTTACAGTAGTCAAGTCGGGAAATTACCAGGGAGTGGATGAGCTGTTTGGTAGTTTCAGCACTCAGAAACGGGCGAATTTTGGAGATATTGCGTAGGTGGTTGCGGCAGGATGAAGAGAGCAGTTGGATGTGTGGAATGAAGGACAGATTTGAGTCAAGCGTGACTCCGAGGCAGCGGACTTGGGGTGATGGGGAGATAGTGGTGCCGCCAACAGTGATAGAAAAATTAGAGACTGGAGTGGAGCTAGAGGGGGGAATTAGAAGTAGTTTGGTCTTGGACATATTTATTTTTAGTTGGTGAGAGGCCATCCAGGAAGAAATGCCAGATAAGCAGTCGCTGATGTGAGAGTTGACAGAAGGAGAGAGTGCAGGGGTGGAAAGGTAGATCTGGGTATCATCAGCATAGAGGTGATAGCTGAAGCCATAGCTGTTGATAAGTTTACCCAGTGAAGAAGTGTAGATAGAGAAGAGTAGAGGACCCAGGACAGAGCCTTGAAGTACTCCAACAGACAGGGACAATAGAGAGGAGGAGTCACCAGCAAAAGAGACTGAGAAGGATCTGTTAGAGAGATAAGAGTGAATCCAGGAGAGGGCAGTGTCACAGAGACCAAGAGAACTGAGAGACCGTAGGAGAAGGGGATGGTCAACAGTGTCAAAAGCAGATAGGTCAAGTAAGATGAGTATAGAGTAGTAGCCTTTGTTTTTAGCAGAAAGGAGATCGTTAGTAACCTTGGTGAGGGCAGTTTCAGTTGAGTGTTGGGGACGGAAGCCAGATTGCAGGGGGTCGAGCAATGAGTTTGATGACAGGAAGTGGGAAAAACTAGTTTTTCAAGGAGTTTTGAAGCTAGTGGGAGCAGTGATATGGGGTGGTAGTTTGCAGGGGAGTTAGGGTCGAGGGAGGGTTTTTTGAGGATGGGGGTGACCTTCGCATGTTTGAAGGAGGCAGGGAATGAGCCAGTAGAAAGGGATAGGTTAAATATGTGAGTAAGAGCCGGAGTGAGGGTGGTAGACAGAGGAGGGATTAGATGTGAAGGAATAGGGTCAAGTTGGCAGGTAGTTTCTTAATAAATTATATTACACTTAATTTGGGGGTATTTGATGGACATTTGTAAAATTAACCAGAGAACTGATCTCTGGTTAATTTTACAAGCGATAATTGCTACCGCGAGCTTGCATTAGCGATAACCAGCCACTTGTAATGGCTGGTTATTTATCGCGAGCCAGCAAACCGTCAAATTTGCCTGTTTGCGGGCGAGCAATAAATTAGTGCTCCACTTGTAATCTAGCCCTTAATTAGGTGCTTTCCCCTTATATCATGTAGTTTAATAAGTAGTTATAAAAAGAAAAAAACATCTGATAACAGAAATAAATATTAAAGGAAATCCAAGTAATAGAAGTGTCCCCAGGTTGTCAGCGATAAGCCAAAACATTTAGTGAAAAAGTCAGACCATTTTAGGTTCAGCACCCTGGATAGAACTTGCTTATTGGTGGCTACATTTAGCCACCAATAAGCAAGCGTAACCCAGATTCTGAAACAAAAATGGGCTGGCTCGTAAGCTTTAAATTCCTGCTTTTTAAATAAAGATAGCAAGAGAACGAAGAAAAATTGATAATAGGAGTAAATTAGAAAGTTGCTTAAAATTGCATGCTCTATCTGAATTATGAAAGAAAAATTTGGGGTTTAGTGTCCCTTTAAAGGTACATGAAACCCAAATATTTTCTTTCATGATTTAGGTAGGACTTTTCAGTTTACTTCTATTGTCAAATTTGCTTCATTCTCTTGGTATCATGTGTTGAAGGATCAGTAATGCACTACTGTTTTTTTTAACTGAACACATGGGTGATCCAATGACAATTGGTAGATATATGTAGCCACCAATCAGCAGCTAGAACCTAGGTTCTTTGCTGCTCCTGACCTTACTTACATAAACCTTTCAGCAAAGGATAACACAAGAAGGAAGCAAATTAAATAATAGAAGTAAATTGGAAAGTTGATTAAAATTGTATTCTCATGAAATAAATGTTTTGGGTTTCATGTCCCTTTAAGTTCTGATATTAATAATTTGCAATACTACCTGAAATCCTGGAGTGCGTGTTTATTTTATCTCCCTTAATTCTGGCCAATTAGGGCTACTGTCAGTCCTCCGGGCAAACTGATGCAGTGCTGCTCTTACCACAGCAGTAAAGTGCTTGAGCGAGGCCAGAGCTGCCGGCAGGGCCATTATCAGGAGGCGAGCTATTACCAGAGGTCCTGATGCTGTCAGAGCCTGAAGCTGCACTAAATGAACCCTCTCCTTTTATAGACAATTTGCCTTACATGGGCTGACGAACATGAAAGCCTTTAGAGATACTTTTTAACCCTCTCCAGCTTTAATCAATAATGTTTAATCTTCGGTTCTTGAGATCTCTTTTGTTTGATGGTACACATCAGGAAACTCTTGAGAATAGCAAACAACATTTAGAAGTGTTTTTTTAAGGGTAGGGCAGCTCTAGCAAGCACCTTCTTTCTCTATTGTGACTTAGCTGATCAGATCAATATTTATGGCCAGTTTATTCAGAAATTCAACATGGAATCATCCTAAACATATTCATTGTATCTCTTCTACTATGCAGCTTTATAGTTATTACAATAAAGTGTATCTGAGACCTTGGGGTACACTCCGTTATTTTCAATTATTGTACTTATCTTTTATCTTTTATAAAACTATTTCTTCCACCAAGACAGTTGTAGTAAATCTGGTTTCTTCCAATTTAATATCAATTATTTTGCAGAATTAACGATGATTTAAAAGTCTCCTTTATTTTTACTCAACATACTTAAAATCATTACCTTGTTTTCCTCTATTATGTCCTTGCCAACATTCTTGTACATTCTTACATTGTCACCATATAGCTACTAGTGAGCCTTTTGGCACATAGCCTTTTTTGCTATATCCATAACATTATTTTTTTCATATACACTGGGGACATATACCATCTCACTAATATCTTTGTTTTCATATCTAAAACATGTGCACTTTTTTTTTTTTTTTTTTTTTTTTTAAGCATAGTCCACCATTTGTATGGATCTACATTATGAGCCTTTTTCCGGCTTGCTGCATAACTTTGTAACAGCTAGATTTAGAGTTTTGTCGGTAACGACCCGAAAAGCTAACGCCGGCTTTTTTCTGGCCGCACCATAAAAATAACTCTGGTATTGAGAGTCCACATAAAGGCTGCGTTAGGCTCCAAAAAAGGAGCGTAGAGCATATTTAACGCAGCTTCAACTCTCGATACCAGAGTTGCTTACGGACGCGGCCAGCCTCAAAAACGTGCTCGTGCACGATTCCCCCATAGGAAACAATGGTGCTGTTTGAGCTGAAAAAAAACCTAACACCTGCAAAAAAGCCGCGTTCAGCTCCTAACGCAGCCCCATTGTTTGCTATGCGGAAACACTTCCTACGTCTGCACCTAACACTCTAACATGTACCCCGAGTCTAAACACCCCTAACCTTACACTTATTAACCCCTAATCTGCCGCCCACGCTATCGCTGACCCCTGCATATTATTATTAACCCCTAATCTGCCGCTCCGTAAACCGCTGCTACTTACATTATCCCTATGTACCCCTAATCTGCTGCCCTAACATCGCCGACCCCTATATTATATTTATTAACCCCTAATCTGCCCCCCACAACGTCGCCTCCACCTGCCTACACTTATTAACCCCTAATCTGCCGACCGGACCTGAGCGCTACTATAATAAAGTTATTAACCCCTAATCCGCCTCACTAACCCTATAATAAATAGTATTAACCCCTAATCTGCCCTCCCTAACATCGCCGACACCTAACTTCAATTATTAACCCCTAATCTGCCGACTGGAGCTCACCGCTATTCTAATAAATGTATTAACCCCTAAAGCTAAGTCTAACCGTAACACTAACACCCCCCTAAATTAAATATAATTTTAATCTAACGAAATTAATTAACTCTTATTAAATAAATTATTCCTATTTAAAGCTAAATACTTACCTGTAAAATAAATCCTAATATAGCTACAATATAAATTATAATTATATTATAGCTATTTTAGGATTAATATTTATTTTACAGGTAACTTTGTATTTATTTTAACCAGGTACAATAGCTATTAAATAGTTAAGAACTATTTAATAGCTAAAACAGTTAAAATAATTACAAAATTACCTGTAAAATAAATCCTAACCTAAGTTACAATTAAACCTAACACTACACTATCAATAAATAAATTAAATACAATACCTACAAATAACTACAATGAAATAAACTATCTAAAGTACAAAAAATAAAAAAGAACTAAGTTACAAAAAATAAAAAAATATTTACAAACATAAGAAAAATATTACAACAATTTTAAACTAATTACACCTACTCTAAGCCCCCTAATAAAATAACAAAGCCCCCCAAAATAAAAAAATGCCCTACCCTATTCTAAATTACTAAAGTTCAAAGCTCTTTTACCTTACCAGCCCTGAACAGGGCCCTTTGCGGGGCATGCCCCAAGAAGTTCAGCTCTTTTGCCTGTAAAAAAAAACATACAATACCCCCCCCCCAACATACCCCTATTCTAACCCAAACCCCCCTTAAATAAACCTAACACTAAGCCCCTGAAGATCTCCCTACCTTATCTTCACCATACCAGGTTCACCGATCGATCCAGAAGAGCTCCTCCGATGTCCTGATCCAAGCCCAAGCGGGGGGCTGAAGAGGTCCATGATCCGGCTGAAGTCTTCATCCAAGCGGGGCAGAAGAGGTCTTCCATCCGATTGAAGTCTTCATCCAAGCGGGATCTTCTATGGTCATCCATCCGGAGCGGAGCGGCAGGATCCTGAAGACCTCCGACGCGGAACATCCATCCTGGCCGACGACTGAACGACGAATGACGGTTCCTTTAAATGACGTCATCCAAGATGGCGTCCCTCGAATTCCAATTGGCTGATAGGATTCTATCAGCCAATCGGAATTAAGTTAGGAATATTCTGATTGGCTGATTCCATCAGCCAATCAGAATCAAGTTCAATCCGATTGGCTGATAAATAGTAATAATTTATTTAATAAGAGTTAATTAATTTCGTTAGATTAAAATTATATTTAATTTAGGGGGGTGTTAGTGTTAGGGTTACACTTAGCTTTAGGGGTTAATACATTTATTAGAATAGCGGTGAGCTCCAGTCGGCAGATTAGGGGTTAATAATTGAAGTTAGGTGTCGGCGATGTTAGGGAGGGCAGATTAGGGGTTAATACTATTTATTATAGGGTTAGTGAGGCGGATTAGGGGTTAATAACTTTATAATAATAGCGGTGCGGTCCGCTCGGCAGATTAGGGGTTAATAAGTGTAGGCGACATTGAGGGGGGCAGATTAGGGGTTAATAAATATAATATAGGGGTCGGCGATGTTAGGGCAGCAGATTAGGGGTACATAGGGATAATGTAGCTGGCGGCGGCGTGCGGACGGCAGATTAGGGGTTAATAAGTGTAGGTAGCTGGCGGCGACGTTGAGGGGGGCAGATTAGGGGTTAATAAATATAATATAGGGGTCGGCGGTGTTAGGGGCAGCAGATTAGGGGTACATAAGTATAACGTAGGTGGCGGCGCTTTGCGGTCGGCAGATTAGGGGTTAATTATTGTAGGTAGCTGGCTGCGACGTTGTGGGGGGCAGGTTAGGGGTTAATAAATATAATATAGGGGTCGGCGGTGTTAGGGGCAGCAGATTAGGGGTACATAAGTATAACGTAGGTGGCGGTCGGCAGATTAGGGGTTAAAAAAATTTAATCGAGTGGCGGCGATGTGGGGGGACCTCGGTTTAGGGGTACATAGGTAGTTTATGGGTGTTAGTGTACTTTAGAGTACAGTAGTTAAGAGCTTTATGAACCGGCGTTAGCCCAGAAAGCTCTTAACTAATGACTTTTTTCCTGCGGCTGGAGTTTTGTCGTTAGATGTCTAACGCTCACTTCAGACACGACTCTAAATACCGGAGTTAGAAAAATCCCATTGAAAAGATAGGATACGCAATTTACGTAAGGGGATCTGCGGTATGGAAAAGTCGCGGCTGAAAAGTGAGCGTTAGACCCTTTTTTTTAATGACTCCAAATACCGGAGGTAGCCTAAAACCAGCGTTAGGAGCCTCTAACGCTGGTTTTCATGGCTACCGCCCAACTCTAAATCTAGGCCTATGTTTGGTTTGTTTTTTGTTGTAATAACAGCGTGTTCATTATTAACAAACTATTTCTTATATTTGTCTGACCTGTAATACATTTTTTATTTAACAACCAGTAAGGAAAAATAGTATAGATGATAAAGATAATGAAGTGCATTCTACTATTAAAGGGGCAGTATTACACTTTCATGAATTAGAAAGAGCATGCAATTATAAACAACTTCTATTATCTGACTTTGTTCTTTTGGTATCCTTTGTTGATAAGCATAAATAGGTCGTCTCAGAGCAGCAATGCACTACTGGGATCTAGCTGATGAGCGGTAGCTGCACATAGATGCTTCTTGTCACCTTTGTTCAGTTAGCTCCGCCTCCCAGTAGTACATTGTTGCTCCTTCAACAAAGCATAACAATTACCAATTTATATGCAGTCATTTGATTATATGGTATCAAGGAAGAGTTACAGATTTATATGTAAAATAAACTGACTGTTTTATTAAACAGCATATGTCACAATTCAACATTGATCAAAAGGCTAACCTAGAGTAAGTTTATGAGAGCTTGAAGGAAGCGTCTGATTTATTGAAAGATAGCAGTTGCTAACATCAAACTTGACCTAAGGACTACCCGAGAGTTTTTGGGAGTAAGAATTATTGTTATGTAGTTAGAGAATGAAGAAGTTTTTTAAAAACTCATATTTTAAAACAATGCTGTCATAATGCAACATGAATGGGTAAAATCTGTTTTATATAGATATTTTTATAGATTTTATGTTACACAGTATTAGATAGGCACTTCTGTATTGCCTCAGCAACATCTTTACAAAAAATGATTTGCCCACAGCAGCTATTATATGCCCAGATCTCAGACCAGATACACTGTCCCCAGAAATACTACATCGTCCAGGTGTAGCTGACTTCATGTATGACAAAGTGAACAAAGCTCAGATCTGATAACTGATTTTTTACAAACCGATACAGAGAGAACAACTCTGTGGCCTTCTCTGCACCGGTAGCAATGGTGCCGATCAATCATCGTTGGTGGGTGGAAGCATTGGCGCGTGGGCGGCCCATCGCTACCCAGCATCCGGTTCCTCTATGTGCAAGCCAGCTGCCGGGAGTGTGTGGGGGGTGCGCACAAGTGTGTGCGCGCGCCGCAACCACTGCCATCAATGAAAGTGAATGGGAAGGAGGGGGGGAAATAAGGATTGGAGGATCTGGGAGGGGGAGAGGGAGGGGGTTTTGAGGGGGGGTGCTACACTACAGAAAAAAATAATTTATTTAAAAAAAAAAAAATTAAAACCTTTTTTTGGAGCAAAAAAACAGCTGCCAGTACCCAAGATGGCAGCACATAGGTATCGGGGGGGAGGGTTAGAGAGCGGTTTGGGGTAGATCAGGGAGGTTGGGGGCTTAGGTGGGTTCATCAGAGCTACATAATTATTATTTTTATTTTTAAATAAATAAAAATACAATTTTTTTTTAGTACTGGCAGACTTTCTGCCAATACTCAAGATGGAGGGGACAATTGTGGGGTGGGGGAGGGAAGAGAGCTGTTTGGGAGGGATCAGGGGGTGGGATGTGTCAGGTGGGAGGCTGATCTCTACACTAAAGCTAAAATTAACCCTGCAAGCTACCTAATTAACCCCTTCACTGATGGGCATAATACAAGTGCGGTGCGCAGCGGCATTTAGCGGCCTTCTAATTGCTAAAAAGCAACGCCAAAGCCATATATGTCTGCTATTTCTGAACAAAGGGGATCCCAGAGAAGCATTTACAAGCATTTGTGGCATAATTGCACAAGCTGTTTGTAAATAATTTCTGTGAGAAACCTAAAGTTTGTGAAAAGGTTTGTGAAAAAGTTAACGATTCTTTTTATATGGGCCTAGATCAATACTTTGGGTTGTCTACTACACTACACTAAAGCTAAAATTAACCCTACAAGCTCCCTAATTAACCCCTTCTCTGCTGGGCATAATACACGTGTGGTGCGCAGCGGCATTTAGCGGCCTCCTAATTACCAAAAAGCAAAGCCATATATGTCTGCTATTTCTGAACAAAGGGGATCCCAGAGAAGCATTTTCAACCATTTGTGCCATAATTGCACAAGCTGTTTGTAAATAATTTCAGTGAGAAACCTAAAATTGTGAAAAATGTAACAATTTTTTTATTTGATCGTATTTTGGCGGTGAAATGGTGGCATGAAATATAGAGGCAAAATGGGCCTAGATCAATACTTTGGGTTGTCTACTAAAAAAAATATATACATGTCAAGGGATTTTAAGGGATTCCTGACAGATATCAGTGATCCAATGTAACTATCGCTACTTTTGAAAAATAATTGTTTGGTAATAGCAAAGTGTTACTTGTATTTATTGCCCTATAATTTACAAAAAAAAGCAAAGAACATGTAAACATTGGGTATTTCTAAACTCAGGAAAACATTTAGAAACTATTTAGCATAGGGTTTTTTTGGTGGTTGTAGATGTAGAACAGATTTTGGGGGTCAAAGTTAGAAAAAGTGTGTTTTTTTTCATTTTTTTCCTCATATATTATAAAAAAAAATTATAGTAAATTATAAGATATGATGAAAATAATAGTATCTTTGGAAATGGTGAGAAAAACGGTATATAATGTGTGTGGGTACAGTAAATGAGTAAGAGGAAAATTACAGCTAAACACAAACACTGCAGAAATGCAAAAATAGCCTTGGTCCCGACGGTCAACAAATGGAAAAGTGCTCTGGTCACGGAGGGGTTAAAGCACGGCTATGGGGGGTTATTACTATGTTTTATGTATTAAGTATGAACAGATAGTGTCAGAAATATGCTGATTTTTTTTTTCTTTTATTTCCTCTTTTATATAAAAATTTAATAATTTCTATGAAGAAAAAAAAAAAAAGTTAACCATACCTGAATAATATGGAACCCAGCTCTAAGAATGATAGCCTCAATTTCTTCTTGTTTATGAATGACTTGTGGCTTTAGAATAGCAAGAGTTCGTTCCACAAAGATTTGAGGATATTTTACTAACTGTTCCATTGATTCCTGTTCTTCAACACTCATTATTCTGGCTTTGCTGGAAAAATAGGAAAATTAATATATTACATTGTAAACAACCCCCAGTACACACACCCCAATTATCTTTACATTTGGTTTAGAATTGCTTGGTGGAAAGCTATATAATCCAATTGAGGATAGCCTACTGCAATCTCCCAAACAGAATAAGATAGCATGTTACAAACAAAATACAATACATTATATGTTTGTACATTTTATTGAGTTGTGTAAACGTATTTATTCATGTTAAATGATTATTTTTTAAAAGTAAATGTTAGTTGAACATCGCAGCATACAAAATAAATCTTATATTCTCAGTCTTGCAAAAATATTTTATTTCATTGATGTTACCAACAATGAATACACAGGATCTGGCAAGTTTTAAACAGCGACAAAAGCACATACACATGCCTTATGGTCAAGTTACATGCATGGGTCAGTTCAGCTGCAGGTGCAATGCCATAATATACCTGCTGAAGTAGAAAGCTAAACACCATTTAACGTGGAAACTACCTCCATTTAGCCTTGTAAGTACTGAACATTATGAACCACATTCAAAGAAGCAAATATTGCAGATTTCAAAATAATGTTCAGGTGACCATTTGTCACAGTTCGATCTCTCTCTATATATACATATGTGCATAGAATATTCAATATTTGACTATCTTGGCATCCATTGCTAACAGTGAGTTTTAATCATTAATTGTACTACTTCCAAACGCTTGATTAAGGATCCTTCTTCTTACGTTAACCAGTAGCGTTAAGCTCCTTACTTGCTGCCTCGTCCGGTAGATTCGTGTTTCTCTCCTCTGTTTAATACTTTTATGTTACTAAGAAACCAGACGCTTGCCAGGAAACTTGTACGGTGAGTCGCGAGGGTACTTTTATGTTACTAAGAAACCAGACTCTTGCCAGGAAAGTTGTACGGTGAGTCGCGAGGCTCAAATCCCTGAGCTCAAAGTGTTATCTGATGATCCCGTAATTATAGTGCTCAGGTAGGCGGTTTGTAGTAAAGTATTTTGTTTTGTTGTGCACCAACACTCGTGAAGGCGATATACCATTGTAATGCATTTTAAAAGTTTAGATTGCTACCTTCGTTTTTAAAGAAAAAAAAAAAAACTACAAAAAATGTTGTACTTCAAATTTACTTCATTCTCATGCTATCTTTCAGAAAATCTAGGCAGGTATCTACATCACTATATGGCGGCATTTCTGCAATATTGCTTTTAGCAATGTTATACAAAAAAAAAATGCTTTCCATCTAATGCTCAAATATGTATAACATTGCTAAAAGCATTCTTGCAAAACTGCTGCCATAATATAGTGCTACAGACACATGCACAATACATATCTATGTATGCTCTTCAACAAATGATTAAAAAAGAACAGCATATATATGTTAATAAAAGTAAATTGGATTTTTTAAATTGGATTTTCTATCTGAATGATGAAAAAAACAATAATGGGGTTTCATTTCATTCAGTGCACAGTCACAAAACCAGGATTTGGTTTTAATGTAATGCTCAAGCTTGTCAGAACCCTCAACAGATATTTTACAATATCTAAATCTGAGACCTTTGGCTCAGTTCAAATGACTGAACCATCCATTCACCATCTGCTTACAAGATGGGATATCCTGGCTGAAACCTGAACTTTGTGGTGGGTCAGAGACTAGTTGATCAGAACTGCTATACAAGATATTTGTTGAAGGCTGCTAAAATTATAGCTAAACATTCAGCACAGGAACTAATATATTCTGTGGTTCAATGATGGTCAGCTCTCTCACTATTGTGATGTATTCCTACAACTGAATACAGTTTTGTACAAACTAATTACGTTAAAATTAGTTTGTATTTCTCATACAAAAACCCCCCACATCAATTTTACTAATAAATGAACAAAATTAAAATAAACATTATTAAGAATGAAAAATGTGCTATATTTGGGATGATCGCCTGTTTTCTTAAAGTGTAAAGATTCATGAATGAGTGCCCGGTTTTTAAAAATACTATTAAAAACAGTGGCACTTTCAATTATGAAACTTTACATTGCAGCGTTTAAAAAAAACAAAAAAACTTACCTTTTCTTTAGCAAACACGGACTGGAGATCCCCTGCCTGCAGCTCCTCTGTACTTACCTCATCAATGACGAAACCGGCTTCCTCCAATCATGTCGTGCACCCCAGAGCCTCCATCTCGTGAGGCCACACCGTAATTGGAGGAAGCCTGTTTCGTCATTGAAATGCTAAGTACAGAGGAGCTGCGGGCGGAGGATCGCGGTCTGTGTTTGCTAAAGAAAAGGTAACTATTAAAAAAAAGGTGCAATGTAAAGTTTCATGAATGAAAGTGCCCCTGTTTCTATTCTAATAGTAGTTTTTAAAAACCGGACACTCATTCATGAAACTTTACATTTACTTTAATAATTCCTTTAACTCTGACTGGCACTGATTCCACAAGTTTGTGCAGAATTTTACAATCATCATTATTCAAACTCTCCTTTAGAGCATCACAGAGTGTGACTAGAGTTTGCTTTGCCTTTTTCCTTATTAAATGTTCAGAGAAATGTTCAACGGGGTTGAGGTGTTGTCTTGTTGTCATTATTCCACATAGATACTTAATTGGGGTTGAGGTCTGTTGACTGTAGTGTGAAAGCCATGCAAGCAGTAGCAGACCAACATTTTTTTGGGGTCCCCAAAGGTACCTAAGTAGTAAGCAATAGTAATAATATTCATGCTGCTCTGTATAATGATTTTGAGGATAAATAGATGGACCTGCAACCTGCACTAATAAAAGTCTCACTTGCATTAGAATTGTACATATTCGGCACATGCCTATGTATAGACTGGTTGATATTGGCCCCCTCAGCACCTGCGCCCTGGCGCGACTGCACCTGCTGCACCATTGGTAGTTCCACCCTTGCAAATAAGTACCCCTTTCTTAGACATCAGATTTGTATGGCACAGTTTTAAGATGTGTTTAGGTTAATTGTCCTACTGGGAAAAAATCCTCTTCCGCACAACTTTAAAGGGGACAGTTCACTGTAAAATTGTTTTTCCCTGAATGTGTTCCCAATGACTTGTTATACCAGCTGCAGTGTATAAAATGTATGAGAAATTGCTAATTTATGCTTCTTTTTGCAAAATAAATAGCTCGATTTGCTCTTTGAAATCACATCCCATCAAAATAGGCTTGGCTTGCTGACAGATCAGATTTTGTTTTCTTAGCACTATAATGCTTCCCTTTCTTATATCTGCCGCTGTACAATATTTAGAAAGAACAATTGAAAATTAAAATTTTAGAGCTTTATCTCTTCCACCTCCCACTGTGAGTGTAATTTCTTATGATGTCTATGTTTACATAGTTAATCAATAGCCTATTCCTAGGTATAGAAACTTTTACTGTAGGTAGGGATACTACAGGCTAAATCAGCTATTTCAAATGCAAAAGAGAAAGGGTTCCGCAGCACCTACTTCAAAACTCAATGTGCAAAGGACTAAAAACTCACTGCTGGATAGATGGAACAATGTGTGACAATAATAATAAACAATGAAATTATAAAGACCATAGAAGGGGTTTGATTTAAGCACTCTTTCCTACATATAGGTAAATCTTAAAAGTTAAATACTTTCGGCTAGATTACGAGTCTTGCATTAACCTTTAAAAGTAGCGTTAAGGGGTCCTAACGCTGCTTTTTAACGCCCGCTGGTATTACGAGTCAGGCAGGAGAGGGTCTACCGCTCACTTTTTTTCCTCGATTTTAGCTTACCGCAAATTCCCTTACGTCAATTGCGTATCCTATCATTTTAATGGGATTTGCCTAACGCCGGTATTACGATCGCCTAAAAAAGTGAGCGGTAGACCCTCTCCTGTCCAGACTCCTTCCGCATATAAAAGTCAGTAGATTTTTATGGGCTAACACCGTAACATAAAGCTCTTAACTAAAGTTCTACAAAGTACACTAACACCTATAAACTACCTATTAACCCCTAAACCGAGGCCCCCCCCCCCACATCGCAAACGCTATAATAAAATTATTTAACCCCTAATCTGCCGACCGGACATCGCCGCCACTTTAATAAATGTATTAACCCCTAAACTGCCACACTCCTGCCTCGCATACACTAGTTAAATTTTGGAGGAGGGGGTATCAACGGCACTACTATACAAGTATTACTTTAATACTCTATATTACTTAATAACCCCTTATCACTATTGGTATGTGTGGGAGCTATTCCCATACACTTATCATTAACTGAAGTAGGTGCTATGTAGTATTCAACATATGAAGCTTGTAGTAGAGAGAGGCTCTAACTAGACAGACTACATGTATAGCACTCAAAGGGTTAATATAGGGTACATCAATAAATAGTGGAAAGACTCTATTCCATAAGGCAAATCAGAGTTGCTGATGGTCTAGTGAGCATGCGTGTTCTACGTTAAAACATAACTTTTATTATATCAAAATTAAATATAAAATGCTGGAAAGTTACTTTAAAAACACTCTCAGATGCTGAAAATTAAGTAAATAGCCTGATCACGATGAGTAAAATATAGTCAAGTAGGTCGTATATTGTGCTTATAGACTACTTAGGTTTGACTGTATCAAATTGATCCAAATTGACACAGTCTCCTAGCCAGAAGTCTTTATTCAAATACAGGTATACCCCGCTCATACAGCGGGTTAGGGACCGGAGCCCCGCTGTAAAGTGAAAACAGCCTTAAAGTGAAACAAGGCAGTTATAGCTTTCTTTTCAGTGTTTAAAATCTTGAAAACATGTTTGAACTAACATATATTAGGGGTGCAATAGTGCTACGTTTAGTTTAACACTAGCACAGCAAGTATTCAATTAGTATTCAATAAATACTGTACCTGTAAAATAGTGACAATTACTGTAGTAAAATTTGCCAGGCTAGCACTGAGACAAAGATTGCACTGCAATGCTGTTAACAGAGTGAACTAAGCATAACAAAATATTGCCATTCACTTTTCTCGCAATCTCACGATGATTACAGCACTGTTTCAAAATCCTTGGAGGTTGAACTTCAGCTCCACAAAGCGCTGTATTAGCGAATCGCTGTAAAGTGAAGCGCTGTAAAGTGAGGTATACCTGTAGTTGGTTATATATGAAAAGATACTTTATTATATTTATTAATTATATTGTTTGTAAAGCATCTGTGATTTATTATTATACACAAGAGTTACTGAATGATGTAGATTTGCAATATATCAGTACAGCTCTAATATTCAGGTTTAACCCAATAATAGCTTGTATGGGTGTCGTGCCCTGTGTATTTGAAATAAGGTGATAAGAATACAGTGCACCGTGTTGGAGACCAATAGTCCCTTAGTGTTGTTACATGGGGGATTAACCCCTGGTATTAATATTTGGATATCAGTCTGGTGCTCCACATTCACTTGTTCTCAGTAGAATATTAGAATGGACTAACCCACAAAACAAAGGCTTTCACTCAAATAGTACAATCTAGTGAAAAAATGTGGGTTCCCATTGATAGTATGTAACTTATGCTATAAAAACTTGACGATACTTTGTGTGGGATTATGTGGCCATTGTAACACTTTAACAAAGAAACATCCCTCTGTCTATTATATAGTGTGTTATATATCCTGCCCAAAATTATTTTGGATAATTTCTGTGCTATTACATAGAATTGCTATTTCACACAATTAATTCGATTGGATAATACATTTATTAGATTTTCACTCAATAAAGGTATCACCATTTAATATCCATTTTTTATTAAAAATCTTCTTATGAATTTGTATTATTCATTCTTTAATTTAATGTAAACAAAAATTCACATAATTTGATAAGCACTTTAACCACACGCTAATACAGGCCTAAAGTCAGCACAATACAAAATACCAAGCACAATTGAATTCACAAGTAGAAAATATTGTTTATTTAGATTTTCCACTATATAAAAAAAAGTTTTTAAATTATTTAACATAAAGCACTGCGAATCAATGTTGTCAATATATAATGCAACACACAAGATGGTTATCTCACATTACATGTCTAGAATGAGACACCTTAGAACAAAGAGGAGTTTGAATAGAATGATCATATCACCTTTGACACGTAAAAATAAATATACAATTATAATTCCTGAGGAAATTGTGCCATGGGAACTAACACTGTAACACTTACCATTTTTTAAATCTATATTTCTTACAAAACGGACAGTTAATATTGTGAGGAAATCAAGGTTTTTAATTTCCTTAGCATACAACACAGACAAGCGAACAGCAATAGAATATATAGTTATCACTATTCATTGTAATGCGGGCCGATAGGAGGTCAATAATTGGAAGCTCGGAGGATGACGTCATCTGAAAGGAGGGACTAGTGTACCTTTAAGAACCAGTGAGTGAGCGGCGCGCTCACCCTTTGAAAAAGCCGTTAGGGCGAAACATGTTAGGGACGTTAGGGAATTGGTGAGGAGTCCTGGAGCTCCTGTATTTTTAGATTAGCCTTAGAATGCTGTAATACTTGACCTGATCACATTTATTTACTAACTTGTAAACGTAGGTACTTAGTTACTGTTACATCGAAATAGCATTTGACTATATATGCTTAATATTCAGTAGAGAGGCTCACTCTGCAATCGATATCTGAGCTATATACTTGGGAGTTGGGCTCACTTGGAGCAATCACGTTATACAGCTTTTTTGATTTATACATTGGAGAACGTTGATTGTAGACTATATGTGGATAGCTTTACTAAGTAATGGGTAGGAGTTAGTATACTTACCGGTGCATATCTATCCACACACCAGTGGGGTTTACATGCCATTGATATTTGAGCTAAACACTGGGCAGTGGGGCTAACTTTTAACGGATATCGCTGTATAATTAGCAACCACTGTTTACAGCTCTCTGTTTAACAACAGTGAAACCGCATTTGTAAAACTCCAGTGAGTGACGGCTAGGGCTGATACATTCAACAGCTACAATCTATCCACACGCACAGCGTGTCAATACACTTATAGCGTATGTGAAAGATCAAATCAGCTGAGGTGAGCTCTCAATAAAACTAACGAATATTGCCCCCAAATATTTGTGTACCATTGTTACGCCAAACACATGAGTTCATGACAAGCCTGTGTCACTGTTAATGTTTTATATTACACACAAACCCACAATCTCCAGCTGAACTGGAATAGTCTGTAATTTGTATATGTGTTGAACTTTTACTAAAACCAGTGGGCATTGCTCCAATATATAGTGCACAATCGATACGCTAAACTTATGAGTTTATAACAAGCCTGTGGAATTACACACAACCCACGGGTTTTAGCTGAACTGGAATAGCCTGCAATTAATTTATGTGGATCACAACACAGGGCCATTCTATGTAATAGCACAGAAATTATCCAAAATAATTTTGGGCAGGATATATAACACACTATATAATAGACAGAGGGATGTTTCTTTGTTAAAGTGTTACAATGGCCACATAATCCCACACAAAGTATCGTCAAGTTTTTATAGCATAAATTACATACTATCAATGGGAACCCACATTTTTTCACTAGATTGTACTATTTGAGTGAAAGCCTTTGTTTTGTGGGTTAGTCCATTCTAATATTCTACTGAGAACAAGTGAATGTGGAGCACCAGACTGATATCCAAATATTAATACCAGGGGTTAATCCCCCATGTAACAACACTAAGGGACTATTGGTCTCCAACACGGTGCACTGTATTCTTATCACCTTATTTCAAATACACAGGGCACGACACCCATACAAGCTATTATTGGGTTAAACCTGAATATTAGAGCTGTACTGATATATTGCAAATCTACATCATTCAGTAACTCTTGTGTATAATAATAAATCACAGATGCTTTACAAACAATATAATTAATAAATATAATAAAGTATCTTTTCATATATAACCAACTATTTGAATAAAGACTTCTGGCTAGGAGACTGTGTCAATTTGGATCAATTTGATACAGTCAAACCTAAGTAGTCTATAAGCACAATATACGACCTACTTGACTATATTTTACTCATCGTGATCAGGCTATTTACTTAATTTTCAGCATCTGAGAGTGTTTTTAAAGTAACTTTCCAGCATTTTATATTTAATTTTGATATAATAAAAGTTATGTTTTAACGTAGAACACGCATGCTCACTAGACCATCAGCAACTCTGATTTGCCTTATGGAATAGAGTCTTTCCACTATTTATTGATGTACGCTATATTAACCATTTGAGTGCTATACATGTAGTCTGTCTAGTTAGAGCCTCTCTCTACTACAAGCTTCACTAGTTAAATTTTATTAACCCCTAATCTGCCGTCCCTAACATCGCAGACACCTACCTACATTTATTAACCCCTAATCTGCCGCCCCCAACGTCGCCGCTTCTATATTAAATTTATTAACCCCTAAAACTAAATCTAACCCTAACCCCCCTAACTTAAATATAATTTAAATAAAACGAAATTAAATTACTACAATTAAATAAATTAATCCTATTTAAAACTAAATACTTACCTATAAAATAATCCCTTAGATAGCTACAATATAAATAATAGTTACATTGTAGCCATTTTAGGGTTTATTTTTATTTTACAGGCAACTTTGTATTTATTTTAACTAGGTAGAATAGTTATTAAATAGTTATTAACTATTTAATAACTACCTAGCTAAAATAAGTACAAAAGTACCTGTAAAATAAACCCTAACCTAAATTAAATTATATTTAAGTTAGGGGGGTGTTAGGGTTAGGGTTAGACTTAGGTTTAGGGGTTAATAAATTTATTATAGTGGCGGCGACATAGGCGGCAGATTAGGGGTTAATAAATGTAATATAGTTGCGGCGACATTGGGGGGGGCAGATTAGGGGTTAATAACTATAATGTAGGTGTTGGCGATGTTGGGGGCAGTAGATTAGGGGTTCATAAGTATAATGTAGGTGGCGGCGGTGTCCGGAGCGGCATATTAGGGGTTAATAATATAATGTAGGTGTCAGCGATAGCGGGGGCGGCAGATTAGGGGTTAATAAGTGTAAGATTGGGGTGTTTAGACTCGGGGTTCATGTTAAGAATTTAGGTGCAGACATAAAATTCCTTTCCCCATAGGAAACAATGGGGCTGCGTTAGGAGCTGAACGCTGCTTTTTTTTTTTTTTTTTTTTTTTTTTTAATAATTTTTTATTGAGGTTGTGCCAAAAGTAGTACAGCTCACATGAGTTACCATATAACAGAGACAAAAATAATACATTTCAATACAATAGAAGTAACACATATAAATAAAATTCACAATGTGAATAATAATACACAAATCGCTGGAAACTCACTGTGTTTTTCCCATGAAACTGGAGGCAACTTTTGTACCTCCCAAAACTAACCAGTTCTAAAAGGGGGAAAAATATGAGTTGAAGTGGTCACTTTTGGACCAATATATTTAATAACTTGATATATGGTATGCTGATATATAATAGTGACAGCAGGGGTAGACCATGTTTTACCAAAGGGAAAAGCTTTGAATACAATAGGGCTCTATGATCTAAGACACTCGTGTGATAGCCCACCTGCTTACCAGTTTTTGTCAGTGGCGATATGGACACATGAGAGAGGTTATTAATGTGAGGATAAATCTATGCAATCTCAGTAGTATATATAACATCATTAAATAACAAATAACTGTACGAAGTACAAACCAACTTCAAACATAAACCAGTGAAAGCATGATATCTTGTATCGCTGAGTTTGGGGAAAAATTAATTATGTGCGTGCCTGGGGGAACTCAACGCAACCAAAACAAAATTAGAAGGCACAGGAGGTCTGACTTTAATAGGAAGGGGCTAATCTACTTATAGCCTTCATTTGTGTGCATCCCGAGACTATATAGTTCAGTAACAGGTATCCGTCTCTCCTCTTTCTGTAATCTGATGGTTTTTTTTTTAATAACGGTAATGAGGAGAAAGGTAAGACCTTCTAATGTCCCACTGTATAGAGGATTAAAAAAGTCTCAGAATACCAAGAAGACATTAAGGCAGGCAACAGGGATAACTCAACTACGCTCTGCCATTACCACCTGCATACTTCTGTCATCATAAAAGGAGATTGTGGTACGTACTTGCTTGTACTCATTTTGATGGTGTCATATTGCCTATCGGAAAGTTCCTTTTCACCAGCGCTTTACACAAAAGGAAAAAAAAGAAAGGAGGGTGCTACAAAAAGCAGTCTATCAGGTTAACACCTCAAGTCAGTTTACCCCACTCCTCCCACGGGTTCTCATGCTGCTGTGAGGTGTAAAGTGGAGAGAGCGTCTCTGTCCCATAGTTGATTTCACCTGCATGATCGCCTATGTCGCAGGACATCCATGAGAATGGGACCCCCGCCCTCAAAAACAATGTGGGTCTGGGAAGCCTGCCATGTAGTGCTTGGACCATTGTGAACTTATTGGGAGAAGCCCTTAGGAGAGGTAGCACAGCAGCTGTATATGTGCTATGACCCTGTGTCCTGTTGCCGGCTTCAGCGATCTGGGTGGATTTAGTCACCGTTTCTGAGCAGGGCCGTGGTAAGTCCACTATTCCTAGAACACCGGTAGTCTCAGACAGTGGCTCAGCACCAGAAAATATATAGCATTCGGCATAAATATGACAGGCCGGGTCTTCACACACTCTCTCCCTCTGGAGTGGTTGTTTATGGGCACTCAATGAGTTCAAGGAGCTGTACATTACTCTTATAGGCTCCCCGAACTGTTCAGCGGAAGCCTCTGATTCCCGGTCCCTATCACAGGGGTCGTGTGGAGGAGGGCAGCCTGCGAAACACTGCGCAATCAAATTTCTCAGTCCAGCGAAGTGCACATTAAGCATCTCATATATAGTGTCTGCTGATGCTTGTGTATCGGTGTCCATGTCCGATTAAATTTGTGTAGTAATTAGTACTACTCATAACCCCAGTCTCCCAGGGGGGGAATATGCGTAAGCCCGGCTCCAGAAACCGCCAGACACTTTATAAATGCGCCAGCCTTGAGGCCTAGCTGCAGAACTTAGACAGAGCGGTCAATCCAGGAAGTTTCCCTCCGGACTGTCAATTTCTTGAGTCTTGTAGTATCCCTCTGGTCCCCATCCACAGGATTAGAAATTCTTATAGAGGAAAACAATAAAAAATTGTATAAAACACTGTAGTGGAACCAGGAGCTCCCACAAAACACATCCTGTCTCTGCAACTGTAGGCTCCGCCCCCCTAATCCGAACGCTGCTTTTTTGCAGGTGTTAGGTTTTTTTCAGCCAGCTCAGCCCCATTGTTTCCAGTGGGGAAATCGTGCACAAGCACGTTTTGCCAGCTTACCGCTACCGTAAGCAACGCTGGTATTGAGGTGAGATGTGGAGCAAAATTCTGCTCTACGCTCACCTTTTTGCGGCTAACGCCAGGTTTAAAAAAACCTGTAATACCAGCATTACTTTAGGTGAGCGGTGAGCTGAAACTAAGAGTTAGTAACGCACCCCTGTTACCGCAAAACTCGTAATCTCGCCGTTTATTAGGTAAATTAAAAATTAGAAGAGATTAAACTTCTCATATCATACCACTCAAAGCCAAGGGAATTAACACTGATATGTTGCATCACCCTCCTGTTTCCTGGCCGATATCTGCAGGCGTCAGGTGACAGGGGTGACTAAAATAAAGAATTAAAAGAGAAGTTATTACACAGGCAACACAAACGTGTTTCGGCCATCTTTGCGGCCTTTGTCAATGTGATTAAATAAGCAAACCAAAGCCCGGGTGCCACCCATTTAAATACACTTAGTGTGTTCGATAATGGTCCAATAAGATTGCTCTGCGGTCAAACCGCCCCTTGCCTGGCGAATCCTATCCGTTAACGTGACGTAGGAGAGGCGTGTGCTTTAGCCGTCCATTGATTGGATATCGGCTTATAGCATCACAAACAGAGGGGCAGTATTGTTTATATCCTAATGGTATAGATTGATCATTGCCGATTCCATATCTTCCAAATATTGAGTATCGCAGTGAAAGTGAAATACCAGCCTGTTCTTTCACTGACCCTAGCAGATTAATAGTTTAATGGTTTACTGCTGCGATGGTTATGTATCCAACACTTAAAGTGTAACCTGTGTGTTCATGTTATTCTCATACATCGCACACTTATTTATGGTACCACAAATTTGTCAGTTACTGTGCAATATGTTATAGGCAAGAATGATAGCAGGTGAATCATAACACTGGTGAGTATATATAAACATTTTCCGTGAATGAGTTAACGTTCCACATTTACAGAGCTCTGATGTTGATAGTACCCGTTATCGTTCTTATGTATTAGGGCAGCACACAATAATAGTGGAAACTTTCGCTTAGATTACGAGTCTTGCGTTAGCCTTAAAAAGCAGAGTTGAGAGGTCCCAACGCTGCTTTTTAACGCCTGCTGGTATTACGAGTCTGGCAGGTACAGGTGTACCGCTCACTTTTCTTCCGCGACTCAAGCATACTGCAAATTCACTTACGTCAATTGCGTATCCTATTTTTTTAATGGGATTTGCCTAACGCCGGTATTACAAGTCTTGGAAAAAGTGAGCAGTACAGCCTCTCCTGTCAAGACTCCTACCGCATTTAAAAGTCAGTAATTAAGAGTTTTATGGGCTAACGCCGTAACATAAAACTCTTAACTAAAGTGCTAAAAAGTACACTAACACCCATAAACTACCTATTAACCCCTAAACCGAGCCCCCCCCCCCACATCGCAAACACTTAAATACGTTTTTTAACCCCTAATCTGCCGACCGGACATCGCCGCCACTTCAATAAATATATTAACCCCTAAACCGCCGCACTCCCGCCTCGCAAACATTAGTTACATTTTATTAACCCCTAATCTGCTGTCCCTAACATCGCCGCCATCTACCTACATTTATTAACCCCTAATCTGCAGCCCACAACATCACCGCAACTATATTAAATGTATTAACCTCTAAACATAAATCTAACCCTAACACCCCCCTAACTTAAATATAATTTAAAATAATCTAAATAAAATTACTACAATTAACTAAATTATTCCTATTTAAAACTAAATACTTACCGATAAAATAAACCCTAAGCTAGCTACAATATAACTAATAGTTACGATGTATCTAGCTTAAGTTTTATTTTTATTTTACAGGCAAGTTTGTATTTATTTTAACTAGGTAGAATAGTTATTAAATAGTTAGTAACTATTTAATAACTTCCTAGTTAAAATAAATACAAATATACCTGTAAAATAAATCCTAACCTAAGTTACAATTACACCTAACACTACACTATCATTAAATAAATTACCTAAATTAACTACAATTAATTACAATTAAATTAAATAAACTAAATTACTAAAAAAAACAAAAAACACTAAATTACAGAAAAAAATTTAAATAATTACAATTTTTTTAAACTAATTACACCTAATCTAATCCCCCTAATAAAATAAAAAAGCCCCCAAAAATAATAAAAATCCATACCCTATACTAAATTACAAATAGCCCTTAAAAGGGCTTTTGCGGGGCATTGCCCCAAAGTAATCAGCTCTTTTACCTTTAAAAAAAAGACAATACCCCCCAACATTACAACCCACCACCCACACACCCAACCCTACTCTAAAACCCACCCAATCCCCCCTTAAAAAAAACCTAACACTACCCCCTTGAAGATCACCCTACCTTGAGACGTCTTCACCCAAACGGGCAGAAGTGGTCCTCCAGACGGTCCAAAGTCTTCATCCTATCCGGGCAGAAGAAGTCCTCCAGACGGGCAGAAGTCTTCATCCAGGCGGCATCTTCTATCTTCATCCATCCGGAGCAGAGCAGGTCCATCTTCAAGACATCCGACGTGGAGCATCCTCTTCTTCCGACGACTAACACTAAATGACGGTACCTTTAAGTGACGTCATCCAAGATGGCATCCCTTCAATTCCGATTGGCTGATAGAATTCTATCAGCCAATCGGAATAAAGGTAAAAAAAATCCTATTGGCTGATCCAATCAGCCAATAAGATTGAGCTCGCATTCTATTGGCTGATCCAATCAGCCAATAGAATGCGAGCTCAATCCTATTGGCTGATTGCATCAGCCAATAGGATTGAAGTTCAATTCTATTGGCTGGTTGCATCAACCAATAGGATTTCTACCTTAATTCCGATTAACTGATAGAATTCTATCAGCCAATCGGAATTGAAGGGCCGCCATCTTGGATGACGTCACTTAAAGGTACCGTAATTTAGTGTTAGTCGTCGGAAGAAGAGGATGCTCCACGTCGGATGTCTTGAAGATGGACCCGCTCTGCTCCGGATGGATGAAGATAGAAGATGCCGCCTGGATGAAGACTTCTGCCCGTCTGGAGGACTTCTGCCCGGATAGGATGAAGACTTCGGACTGTCTGGAGAACCACTTCTGCCCGGTTGAGTGAAGACGTCTCAAGGTAGGGTGATCTTCAAGGGGGTAGTGTTAGGTTTTATTAAGGGGGGATTGGGTGGGTTTTAGAGTAGGGTTGGGTGTGTGGGTGGTGGGTTGTAATGTTGGGGGGGGGGGTATTGTCTTTTTTTTTTACAGGTAAAAGAGCTGATTACTTTGGGGCAATGCCCCGCAAAAAGCCCTTTTAAGGGCTATTTGTAATTTAGTATAGGGTAGAAATTTTTATTATTTTGGGGGGCTTTTTTATTTTATTAGGGAGATTAGGGGGGGTAGTTATCAAGCCGTCTTCTTTTCTGGCTTCGCCGGCCCAATACGCCCGCCTAAGCTCGCCTACCTTCGCCGCCGCGGACCTGAAAAAATACGCCTAAGTTATCAAATAAAGCTGTCAAAAAGCCACGGGGCGATGAGCAGCGGACTGTGAGAGCTATCACTCATCTGATCTCGCTGCTCTTCGGCTTTTTCCCAGCTTTATTGCTAGCCTGTCACTAAGCACTCACACTAAACTACACTGTTCTATCCCTATACCGGCGCCCCCGGAGCCTCCCGCAACTCAATAAAGTTACTAACCCCTAAACCGCCGCTCCTAGACTCTGCCGCAACTCTTATAAATGTATTAACCCCTAAACCGCCACTCCCGGACACCGCTTCCACCTACAGTATACCTAGTAACCCCTATCCTGCCCCCCCTACACCGTCGCCCTCTATAATAAAGTTATTAACCCCTATCCTGCTGATCCCACACCTCTCCGCAACTAAATAAATAGTTTAACCCCTAAACCGCCGCTCCCTGAACCCGCCGCAACCTATATTAAACCTATTAACCCCTATCCTGCCCCCCCTACACCGTCGTCACCTATAATAAATGTATTAACCCCTAATCTGCCTCCCCTACACTGTCGCCCCCTATAATAAATTTATTAACCCCTATCCTGCCCCCCACTACGCCGCCGCCACTGTAATAAAATTATTAACCCCTAAACCTAAGTCTAACCCTAACCCTAATGCCTCCCTAACTTAAATATTAATTAAATAAATCTAAATAATATTTTTATTATTAACTACATTAATCCTATTTAAAACTAAATGCTTACCTATAAAATAAACCCTAATATAGCTACAATATAAATAATTATTATATTGTAGCTATCTTAGGATTTATTTTTATTTTACAGGTACCTTTCAATTTATTTTACCTAGCTAAAATAAACTGAAATTTACCTGTAAAATAAATCCTAACCTAAGTTACAATTACACCTAACACTACACTATACTTTAATAAATTATTCCTATTTAAAAATAAATACTTACCTGTAAAATAAACCCTAATATAGCTACAATATAATTAATAATTATATTGTAGCTATCTTAGGATTTATATTTATTTTACAGGTAACTTTGTATTTATTTTAGCTAGTTAGAATACAGGAAGTGCAGAATTATTAGGCAAGTTGTATTTTTGAGGATTAATTTTATTATTGAACATCAACCATGTTCTCAATGAACCCAAAAAAACTCATTAATATCAAAGCTGAATAGTTTTGGAAGTAGTTTTTAGTTTGTTTTTAGTTATAGCTATTTTAGGGGGATATCTGTGTGTGCAGGTGACTATTACTGTGCATAATTATTAGGCAACTTAACAAAAAACAAATATATACCCATTTCAATTATTTATTTTTACCAGTGAAACCAATATAACATCTCAACATTCACAAATATACATTTCTGACATTCAAAAACAAAACAAAAACAAATCAGTGACCAATATAGCCACCTTTCTTTGCAAGGACACTCAAAAGCCTGTCAGTGTTTTGATCTGTTCACCATCAACATTGCGTGCAGCAGCAACCACAGCCTCCCAGACACTGTTCAGAGAGGTGTACTGTTTTCCCTCCTTGTAAATCTCACATTTGATGATGGACCACAGGTTCTCAATGGGGTTCAGATCAGGTGAACAAGGAGGCCATGTCATTAGATTTTCTTCTTTTATACCCTTTCTTGCCAGCCACGCTGTGGAGTACTTGGACGCGTGTGATGGAGCATTGTCCTGCATGAAAATCATGTTTTTCTTGAAGGATGCAGACTTCTTCCTGTACCACTGCTTGAAGAAGGTGTCTTCCAGAAACTGGCAGTAGGACTGGGAGTTGAGCTTGACTCCATCCTCAACCCGAAAAGGCCCCACAAGCTCATCTTTGATGATACCAGCCCAAACCAGTACTCCACCTCCACCTTGCTGGCGTCTGAGTCGGACTGGAGCTCTCTGCCCTTTACCAATCCAGCCACGGGCCCATCCATCTGGCCCATCAAGACTCACTCTCATTTCATCAGTCCATAAAACCTTAGAAAAATCAGTCTTGAGATATTTCTTGGCCCAGTCTTGACGTTTCAGCTTGTGTGTCTTGTTCAGTGGTGGTCGTCTTTCAGCCTTTCTTACCTTGGCCATGTCTCTGAGTATTGCACACCTTGTGCTTTTGGGCACTCCAGTGATGTTGCAGCTCTGAAATATGGCCAAACTGGTGGCAAGTGGCATCTTGGCAGCTGCACGCTTGACTTTTCTCAGTTCATGGGCAGTTATTTTGCGCCTTGGTTTTTCCACACGCTTCTTGCGACCCTGTTGACTATTTTGAATGAAACGCTTGATTGTTCGATGATCACGCTTCAGAAGCTTTGCAATTTTAAGAGTGCTGCATCCCTCTGCAAGATATCTCACTATTTTTGACTTTTCTGAGCCTGTCAAGTCCTTCTTTTGACCCATTTTGCCGAAGGAAAGGAAGTTGCCTAATAATTATGCACACCTGATATAGGGTGTTGATGTCATTAGACCACATCCCTTCTCATTACAGAGATGCACATCACCTAATATGCTTAATTGGTAGTAGGCTTTCGAGCCTATACAGCTTGGAGTAAGACAACATGCATAAAGAGGATGATGTGGTCAAAATACTCATTTGCCTAATAATTCTGCACTCCCTGTAGTTATTAAATAATTATTAACTATTTAATAACTACCTAGCTAAAAGAAATACAAAATTACCTGTAAAATAAATCCTAACCTAAGTTACAATTAAACCTAATACTACACTATCATTAAATTAATTAAATAAACTACCTACAAATAACTACAATTAAATACAATTACATAAACTAACTAAAGTACAAAAAATAAAAAAAGCTAAGTTACAAAAAATAAAAAAATAAGTTACAAACATTTTACAAATATTACAACAATTTTAAGCTACTTACACCTAATCTAAGTCCCCTAATAAAACAACAAACCCCCCCAAAATAAAAAAATGCCCTACCCTATTCTAAATTAAATAAAGTTCAAAGCTCTTTTACCTTACCAGCCCTTAAAAGGGCCATTTGTGGGGCATGCCCCAAAAAGTACAGCTCTTTTGCCTGTAAAAGAAAATTACAACCCCCCCCCCCCAACATTAAAACCCACCACCCACATACCCCTAATCTAACCCAAACCCCCCTTACAAAAACCTAACACTAATCCCCTGAAGATCATCCTACCTTGTCTTCACTCAGCCGAGCAGAGATGGAACCGAAGTGGACATCCGGAGCGGAAGAAGTTAATCCTCCAAGCGGCGCTGAAGAAATCTTCCATCCAATGAAGTCATCCTCCAGGCGGCGCTGAAGAAAAGTCTTCGATCCGGCCGATGTCATCTTCAAAGAGGCGCTGAAGAGGTCTTCTATCCGGGCGATGTCATCTTCCAAGCCGGGTCTTGAATCTTCCTCCCGCCGACGCGGAACCTCCTTCTTCACCGACGGACTACGACGAATGAAGGCTCCTTTAAGGGACGTCATCCAAGATGGCGTCCCCTCAATTCCGATTGGCTGATAGGATTCTATCAGCCAATCGGAATTAAGGTAGGAAAAATCTGATTGGCTGATGAGCCAATAGAATGCGAGCTCAATCTGATTTAGTTAGTTTATGTAATTGTATTTAATTGTAGTTATTTGTAGATAGTTTATTTAATTAATTTAATGATAGTGTAATATTAGGTTTAATTGTAACTTAAGTTAGGATTTATTTTACAGGTAATTTTGTATTTCTTTTAGCTAGGTAGTTATTAAATAGTTAATAACTATTTAATAACTATTCTAACTAGCTAAAATAAATACAAAGTTACCTGTAAAATAAATATAAATCCTAAGATAGCTACAATATAATTATTAATTATATTGTAGCTATATTAGGGTTTATTTTACAGGTAAGTATTTATTTTTAAATAGGAATAATTTATTAAAGTATAGTGTAGTGTTAGGTGTATTTGTAACTTAGGTTAGGATTTATTTTACAGGTAAATTTCAGTTTATTTTATCTAGGTAAGCTATTAAATAGTTAATAACTATTTAATAGCTATTGTACCTAGTTAAAATAAATTGAAAGGTACCTGTAAAATAAAAATAAATCCTAAGATAGCTACAATATAATAATTATTTATATTGTAGCTATATTAGGGTTTATTTTATAGGTAAGTATTTAGTTTTAAATAGGATTAATGTAGTTAATAATAAAAATATTATTTAGATTTATTTAATTAATATTTAAGTTAGGGGGGCGTTAGGGTTAGGATTAGACTTAGGTTTAGGGGTTAATAATTTTATTACAGTGGCGGCGGCGTAGTGGGGGGCAGGATAGGGGTTAATAAATTTATTATAGGTGGCGACGGTGTAGGGGGGGCAGATTAGGGGTTAATAAATTTATTATAGGTGGTGACGGTGTAGCGGGGGCAGGATAGGGGTTAATACATTTAATATAGGTTGCGGCGGGTTCAGGGAGCGACGGTTTAGGGGTTAATACATTTATTATAGTTGCGGTGGGCTCCGGGAGCGGCGGTTTAGGGGTTAATATGTATAGAGTAGCTTGCGGTGGGCTCCGGGAGCGGCGGTTTAGGGGGTAATAATTTTATTTAGTTGCGGCGGTGTAGGGGGGGACAGATTAGAGGTGTTTAGACTCGGGGTACATGTTAGGGTGTTAGGTGCAGACAGCTCCCATACAAATCAATGGGATGTCTGTCAGCAGCGAACTTGTACTTTTGCTATGGTCAGACTCCCATTGATTCCTATGGGATCCACCGCCTCCAGGGGTGGTGGTTTGAAAACCAGGTACGCTGGGCCGTAAAAGTGCCGAGCGTATCTGCTAGTCATTTGATAACTAGCAAAAGTAGTGAGAATGTGCCGCACTTGTGTGCGGAACATCTGGAGTGACGTAAGAATCGATCTGTGTCGGACTGAGTCCGGCGGATCGAAGCTTACGTCACAAAATTCTACTTTTGCCGGTCTCGAGCCTTTGATAACTAAGGCGTATCAGCCTCGCCACAAATACGCTGCGGAATTCCAGCGTATTTGAGGTTGACGGCTTGATAACTAGGCCCCTAGGTGTAATTAGTTTTAAAAAATTGTAATTATTTTATTTTTTTCTGTAATTTAGTGTTTTTTTCTCCGTAATTTAGTTTATTTAATTTAATTGTAATTAATTGTAGTTAATTTAGGTAATTCTTTTAATGATAGTTTAGTGTTAGGTGTAACTGTAACTTAGGTTAGGATTTATTTTACAGGTACAGTATATTTGTATTTATTTTAACTAGGAAGTTATTAAATAGTTAATAACTATTTAATAACTATTCTACCTAGTTAAAATAAATACAAACTTGCCTGTAAAATAAAAATGAAACCTAAGCTAGATACAATGTAACTATTAGTTATATTGTAGATAGCTTAGGGTTTATTTTATAGGTAAGTATTTAGTTTTAAATAGGAATTATTTAGTTAATAGTAGTAATTTTATTTAGATTTATATAAATTATATTTAAGTTAGGGGGTGTTAGGGTTAGGGGTTAGACTTAGATTTAGGGGTTAATAACTTTATTATAGTGGCAGCGAGGTTGGGGGTGGCAGATTAGGGGATAATAAATATATTGTAGGTGTTGGCGATGTTGGGGGCAGCAGATTAGGGGTTCATAAGTATAATGTAGGTTTGCGGCAGTGTCCGGAGCGGCAGATTAGGGGTTAATAATTATAATGTAGGTGTCGGCGATGTAAGTGTAAGATCAGGGGTGTTTAGACTTGGGGTTCATGTTAGGGTGTTAGGTGTAGACATAAAAAGTATTTCCCCATAGGAATCAATGGGGCTGCGTTAGGAGCTGAACGCTGCTTTTTTGCAGGTGTTAGGTTTTTTTTCAGCAGGCTCTGCCCCATTGATTCCTATGGGGAAATCGTGCACAAGCACGTTTTGCCAGCTTACCGCTACCGTAAGCAGCGCTGGTATTGAGGTGAGATGTGGAGCTAAATTCTACTCTACGCTCACTTTTTTGCGGTTAACGTCGGGTTAAAAGAAAACCCGTAATACCAGCGTTACTGTAGGTGAGCGGTAAGGAAAAACTGTGCGTTAGCCACGCACACCATTACCGACAAAAACTCATAATCTAGCCGTATATGTGTTAAAGTGATGTAACCAATTGAGACCAGACTATGGAGCTGATATATATTGTCATTAGAATCAAACCTTCCTCTTTCGTTTAGTACCGGACCTTACAAGTATTAGAACCTATCATCTTCAATCTACCCCCATAAGGACTTATCATAAATTATAATGGTATGTTTGTTTAGCTTTAAAACCCACCAATAACATAATTTACAATGTATAAAGGTTATAAGCTCTATTGTGCCGGTAAGAGGGATCTTGTCCTACAGTAAAAGCGGAACATATGCTGTGTATATATGATCTCTAAAATATATATCTCCTATAGATAAACTCTTGATATCCTTATACTATGGTGTTTCACGTATCCTAGGCTATTTCATATTATGCTCTAAGTGCAAAACCTCCCTGGTCTATTTCATCGGATTAAGATAAAGTATAGGGTCCTATGTCTTCTTTTTGTAAAAAAATGAACATTCATTATACCGATGTTTATACCAGTGAAATAAAAAATTACCCAGTTTTACACTTGAGGACATAGAGATTTTCTCCACATAGTATAATTACATATTATATATCAAAATTAGCTTGGTCTAAAATATGGTATGTCATTACCTATAGAAGTTCACCACTAAAAAGACAAACATATTAGCACTGCATTAATAGTTCATATAAAAGCAACAGATAGACCCAATAATTGTTTGCTTCATTCATTCCATTGGGCATAACTGTGTTAAGTTTTAAAATCCAGTTAGTCTCCTTTTGGAGTAGGATTTCACAATTACCACCTCTGATTCCAGACTTGTCTAATTGGACCATTATCGAACACACTAAGTGTATTTAAATGGGTGGCACCCGGGCTTCGGTTTGCTTATTTAATCACATTGACAAAGGCAGCAAAGACGGCCTAAATGCGTTTATGTTGCCTGTGCAATCACTTGCACTTTGCAAATATCGTCCAGGAAACAGTGGGGGAAGTGTTAATTCCCTTGGCTTTGAGTGGTACGATATAAGAAGCTTAATCTCTCCTAATTTTTAATTTACCTAATAAAGTATTTAACTTTTAATATTTACCTATGTGTGGGAAAGAGTGCTTAAATCAAACCCCTTTTATGGTCTTTATAATTTCATTGTTATTTACTGGGGGTAGCACCGGAGTAAGTTTTTTAACCAGTCCATAGTTACCAGAGGCTAGGGCCAGTAATCTATTTTGCAATTGTATAACTTAGTGGGAAGCATTGCAGCTTCCCTGTTTTCTTTATTACTAGAGCACAGTTTTATTTATTATGACTACCTTTGATCTGGGTGCAGAAATGCAAAA
Organism: Bombina bombina; assembly: GCF_027579735.1. Classification (NCBI taxonomy): domain Eukaryota; kingdom Metazoa; phylum Chordata; class Amphibia; order Anura; family Bombinatoridae; genus Bombina; species Bombina bombina. The sequence continues at coordinate 464,987,020 of NC_069504.1, read as the reverse complement.
GTGGTCAGATGATTTTTAAAATGTAACCTCTGATTTAAGAAATAAAAATACTACGGAAGTTGATAACACAGGGGAATGGTTAAAACCGTTAAAAGATCTTAAGAGAATCAGGAAAAAAACAAATAAAAGGACAGTGGAACATAGGCATGCATGACTTTTACCATAAAAATAATGTCATACTGAGAGGCCTACGCCTGAAAATGTTACCATCATTTTGTGATCTGAAACCTGAACTTAAGACTAAATGGGAGGGAGCGCTTACTGTATGCTCCTTAAAACTGATAGGATACCTAGTAGAACATGAGACTGACAAACTTCAGGAAGTGACTGAAGAAATCACTATAATTAGTGAGGAACTGAAACAATTTGAATCTAAGGATGATTTCCAAAAATCGTACAACAAAACCAATATGCGAGGTAGAAAAATTCGCCAAGTTCATCTCAGATAAAAAAGAGAGAAGGATTGACAGGGATTTGACAGACTATGCCCAGGGCAAGGTATACTCTTGGAGTCATAGCCTAAATAATCACCCATATTCTGACATTTCTGATAAGGAATATGACACTACTGATGCTGAACTTTCAGATGGTGAAAAAACACCTAAGCCTATACTCAGTAAAAAAACTAAACCTCACATCAGTCTAAGTAGTGCCCCTTTAGGAGGAGGATTAGGAGGGGAAGAAGGAACACAACCCCGTACAAGGCGACAAGTACGGTTCAGCCAGAAAAATCAATCTCACAGTCACAAGAACCAATCCCACAAAAATAATTAAATTACCCTAATATAGGGATAACTAATTTTAATATTATGAACTTATCTGATAAAATACTGACACCAGTACACATTTCTGCACTCCAAAGAGGTCTATCCTTTGTACCAACCAGCCAAATAGACAAATTCGAAGCAATTAAAGACACACATTTATTTGTAAGAAAAGTCTTACTTAAAAAGTACTTCTCTAATACTGAGGACCCCTACACTCTATCTCAAGCTGATCTTTTAGCATTGATTGATTTAATCACCCTTTTAGGGGACTCTGATGCCAGTGTGAAAGAATCTACCAGTAACAGTTGGCGAACAATCCTTAAATCCAAATCACATTTTATCCCCCCAAATAATATATGACCCCAGTCTGTAACATTCCTCAATCCAGTCTGTAACGATATACTGACAATGCATGAGCCTAAACAAATTACAGAGGCTAACCTGTCAAAGTCAGAAACTGAGGCTATTAAGGAAATGTCCTATTGGACGGATGTACAAATAAAAAATAGTGACAAGGGGGGAATATAGTGATTTGGCCCACTACTATGTATGTGGCAGAGGCCCTTAAACAATTGAACAATCTAAAGAATTACAAAAGATTGTTGAGGAACCCTACAGAATGTTTTCTTGAAAACTACAATAAATTGATAGATGTCGCTCTTTCTAATAATGTGATTGACAAAAAAGAACATATGTTTCTTTCAGTGAACAATCCAAGGGTAGCCACTTTATATATTTTACCAAAGATGCTTAAAAACATTACTTGTCCTCCAGGGAGACTGATCATCTCTGGGATCGGGTCCCTTACGTAAAAAGCTAGCAAATACGTAGATGCTAGATTAAGAAAGATAGTGGAAGCCCTTCCCTCATACACGAGAGACACAATGCATATACTTAATAAAATTCAGGATATTCAAATCAATCAGAACTCCATACTTGTCACCTGTGATGTAGAGTCATTGTATACGAGTATACAGACAGATTGGGGTATCAAAGCAGTAGCTCATTTCTTGGAAAAAGACAAAGAATTGGATGTGGAAATTAAAGAATTTATCATAAAACTCGTGAAGTTCGTTCTTACCCACATCTATTTTGTCTTTGATGACAAATTTTTCTTACAAATTTGCAGCACTGCCATGGGCACATCCTGTGCCCCAACATATGTGAACATATACCTAGGCTGGTGGAGGAAATGGTGGTATTCCACAATTCTCTTAAGAACCACACACAATACATCTCCCACTGGTCTAGGTATATAGATGATATTCTATTCGTGTGGGAGGGACCAGTAGAATTACTGGAGTTTTTTTTTTAGAATAACCAATGTCAATCTATTTGGGCTTTTCTTGACATATAATATTAGTACAGAAAAGGTAGAATTCTTAGACTTAACTATCCAAAAGTTAGATGACCAATTGACTACAGAGGCATATAGAAAACCGACGGCTACGAACAACATACTACATACCACAAGTCATGATCACCCCTCTACTATCAGGGGTCTTCCTTATGGGGAATACCTGAGAATCAGAAGACACTGTACAACCCAGAAATCTTTTAAAAAAGCTGCCCAAGATCTAAGGGACAGATTCCTGAAACGTGGCTATTCTAGGAAACTCCTGGCCAGAGCTTATCAAACAGCCATGGCAAAGGATAGGTCTGATCTCCTTAAACCAAAAGAGCATGGGGCATCAGACACTTTGAGATTAATCTCTACCTTTAACTGCCAAAGTGATAAATGAACTTCAATTGTTAACAAACACTGGCATGTTCTCAAAAGTGATAAAAGACTACAAACACGTTTACTAGATAGACCATCATTTACATTCAGAAGAGCTAGAAACCTTACTGACAACCTGACCACAATCCATTTCAATAGGAATGCGAATAAAGCACTTATTTATAAAGGCTCTGTCCCCTGTGGACACTGCAATATATGCCAATACATGGTTAAACAAGAAGTTATAACTGATAGGTTCAAAAGGAACTGGAAAATTAAAACCACATTAATTGTCAAAGTACAGATGTTATATACTGCCTATCCTGCTCATGTGATAGCCTCTATGTAGGTATGACTACCCGTAAACTAGGCACCAGGGTGACAGAGCACTTAAGTAACATCCGTAATGCTCAGACGTTGACAAAGGAAAACAAATAACCAGTGTAGCAAGGCATTTCTTAAAGTATCACGCAGGCAAACCAACATCTTTCAAATGTTGGGGCTTGGAAAAAGCCAAGTCTGGAATCAGAGGTGGTAATTGTGAAAAAATCCTACTCCAAAAGGAGACTAACTGGATTTTTAAACTTAACACAGTTATGCCCAATGGAATGAATGAAGCAAACAATTATTGGGTCTATCTGTAAAGCTGTTAATTTGTTGCTTTTATATGAACTATTAATGCAGTGCTAATATGTTTGTTGTGTCTTTTTAGTGGTAAACTTCTATAGGTAATGACATACCATATTTTAGACCAAGCTAATTTTGATATATAATATGTAATTATACTATGAGGAGAAAATCTCTATGTCCTCAAGTGTAAAACTGGGTAATTTTCGATTTCACTGGTATAAACATCGGTATAATGAATGTTCGTTTTTCTACCAAAAGAAGACATAGGACCTTATACTTTATCTTAATCCGATGAAATAGACCAGGGAGGTTTTGCACATAGAGCATAATATGAAATAGTCTAGGATACACGAAACACCATAGTATAAGGATATCAAGAGTTTATCTATAGAAGATATATATTTTAGAGATCATATATACACAGCATATGTTCCGCTTTTACTGTAGGACACGATCCCTCTTACAGACACAAAAGAGCTTATAACCTTTATACATTGTAAATTATGTTATTGGTGTTTTTTTTAAGCTAAACAAACATACCATTATAATTTATGATGTCCCTATGGGGTAGATTGAAGATGATAGGTCAGGTACTAAACGGAAGAGGAAGGTTTGATTCTAATGACAATATATATCAGCTCCTTAAATAGGAACGTCCATAGTCTGGTCTCAATTGGTTACATCACTTTAACATATAGTTTCCACTATTATTGTGTGCTGCCCTAATACATAAGAATGATAATGGGTTCTATCAACATTAGAGCTCTGTAAACACACAGGTTACACTTTAAGTGTTGGATACATATCCATTGCAGCAGTAAACCATTAAACTATTAATCGACTAGGGTCAGTGAAAGAACAGGCTGGTATTTTACTTCCACTGCGATACTCAATATTTGGAAGATATGGAATTGGCAATGATCAATCTATACCATTAGGATATAAACAATACTGCCCCTCTGTTTGTGATGCTATAAGCCGATATCCAATCAATGGATGGCTAAAGCACACACCTCTCCTACATCACATTAATGGCTAGGATTCGCCAGGCAAGGGGCGGTTTGATCACAGAGCAATCTGATTGGACCATTATCGAACACACTAAGTGTATTTAAATGGGTGGCACCCGGGCTTCGGTTTGCTTATTTAATCACCGCAAAGACGGCCAAAACGCGTTTGTGTTGCCTGTGCAATCACCTGCACTTTTAATTCTTTATGTTAGTCACCCCTGTCACCTGACGTCGACGGCTGCAGATATCAGCCAGGAAACAAGGGGGTGATGTAACATATCAGTGTTAATTCCCTTGGCTTTGAGTGGTACGATATGAGAGGTTTAATCTCTCCTAATTTTTTATTTACCTAATAAACGGCTAGATTTAGAGTTCTGCGGCCAAAGGGGTGCGTTAGCTACGCGTGCTTTTTTCCCCCCGCACCTTTTAAATACCGCTGGTATTTAGAGTTCACAGAATGGCTGCGTTAGGCTCCAAAAAGGGAGCATAGAGCATATTTACCGCCACTGCAACTCTAGATACCAGCGTTGCTTACGGACGCGGCCAGCTTAAAAAACTATAGGAAACAATGGGGCTGTTTGAGCTGGAAAAAAAACCTAACACCTGCAAAAAAGCAGCGTTCAGCTCCTAACGCAGCTACATTGTTTCCTATGGGGAAACACTTCCTACGTCTGCACCTAACATGAACCCCGAGTCTAAACACCCCTAACCTTACACTTATTAACCCCTAATCTGCCGACCCCGCTATCGCTGACCCCTGCACTTTATTATTAACCCCTAATCTGCCACTCCGTACACCACCGCAAGCTACATTATAGCTATGTACCCCTAATCTGCTGCCCCTAACACCGCCGACCCCTATATTATATTTATTAACCCCTAATCTGCTGCCCCCGCTATCGCTGACCCCTGCATTTTATTATTAACACCTAATCTGCCGACCGCACACCGCTGCCACCGCAAGCTACATTATAGCTATGTACCCCTAATCTGCTGCCCCTAACACCGCCGACCCCTATATTATATTTATTAACCCCTAATCTGCTGCCCCCGCTATCGCTGACCCCTGCATTTTATTATTAACACCTAATCTGCCGACCGCACACCGCTGCCACCTACGTTATCCCTATGAACCCCTAATCTGCTGCCCCTAACACTGCCGACCCCTATATTATATTTATTAACCCCTAATATGCCGCCCCCAACGTCGCCGCTACCTACCTACACTTATTAACCCCTAATCTGCTGACCGGACCGCGCCGCTATTATAATAAAGTTATTAACCCCTAATCCGCCTCACTCCCGCCTCAATAACCCTATAATAAATAGTATTAACCCCTAATCTGCCCTCCCTAACATCGCCGAAACCTAACTTCAAGTATTAACCCCTAATCTGCCGATCGGAGCTCGCCGCTACTCTAATAAATTTTTTAACCCCTAAAGCTAATTCTAACCCTAACCCTACCACCCCCAAGTTAAATATAATTTTATTCTAACGAAATAAATTAACTCTTATTAAATAACTTGTTCCTATTTAAAGCTAAATACTTACCTGTAAAATAAACCCAAATATAGCTACAATATAAATTATAATTATATTGTAGCTATTTTAGGATTAATATTTATTTTACAGGCAACTTTGTATTTATTTTAACCAGGTACAATAGCTATTAAATAGTTAATAACTATTTAATAGTTACCTAGTTAAAATAATTACAAAATTACCTGTAAAATAAATCCTAACCTAAGTTACAATTAAACCTAACACTACACTATCAATAAATAAATTAAATAAACTACCTACAATTATCTAAAATTAAACCTAACACTACACTATCAATAAATTAATTAAATACAATACCTACAAATAAATACAATTAAATAAACTAACTAAAGTACAAAAAATAAAAAAGAACTAAGTTACAAAAAATAAAAAAATATTTACAAACATTAGAAAAATATTACAACAATTTTAAACTAATTACACCTACTCTAAGCCCCCTAATAGAATAACAAAGACCCCCAAAATAAAAAAAATGCCCTACCCTATTCTAAAATTAAAATAGAAAAGCTCTTTTACCTTACCAGCCCTGAAAAGGGCCCTTTGCGGGGCATGCCCCAAAGAATTCAGCTCTTTTGCCTGTAAAAAAAAACATACAATACCCCCCCCCCAACATTATAACCCACCACCCACATACCCCTAATCTAACCCAAACCACACTTAAATAAACCTAACACTAAGCCCCTGAAGATCTCCCTAGCTTGTCTTCACCATGCCAGGTTCACCGATCGGTCCAGAAGAGGGTCCGAAGTCTTGATCCAAGCCCAAGCGGGGGGCTGAAGAGTGACGTCCATCCTCGGGCTGAAGTCTGGATCCAAGCGGCGGCTGAAGAAATCCATCATCGGGCTGAAGTCTTGATCCAAGCGGGCGCTGAAGAAGTCCATCATCGGGATGAAGTCTTCTATGAAGCAGCATCTTCAATCTTCTTTCTTCCGGAGCCATCATCTTCCAGCCGAGGCGGAACATCCTCTTCTACCGACGCCTACTCGCCGAATGACGGTTCCTTTAAAATCCTATCAGTCAATCGGAATTCGACGGACGCCATCTTGGATGACGTCATTTAAAGGAACCGTCATTCGGCGAGTAGGCGTCGGTAGAAGAGGATGTTGCGCTTCGGCTGGAAGATGATGGCTCTGGAAGAAAGAAGATTGAAGATGCTGCTTCATAGAAGACTTCATCCCGATGATGGACTTCTTCAGCGCCCGCTTGGATCAAGACTTCAGCCCGATGATGGATTTCTTCAGCCGCTGCTTGGATCCAGACTTCAGCCCGAGGATGGACGTCACTCTTCAGCCCCCCGCTTGGGCTTGGATCAAGACTTCGGACCCTCTTCTGGACCGATCGGTGAACCTGGCATGGTGAAGACAAGGTAGGGAGATCTTCAGGGGCTTAGTGTTAGGTTTATTTAAGGGGGGTTTGGGTTAGATTAGGGGTATGTGGGTGGTGGGTTGTAATGTTGGGGGGGGTATTGTATGGGTTTTTTTTACAGGCAAAAGAGCTGAATTCTTTGGGGCATGCCCCGCAAAGGGCCCTTTTCAGGGCTGGTAAGGTATAAGAGCTTTTCTATTTTAATTTTAGAATAGGGTAGGGCATTTTTTTATTTTGGGGGTCTTTGTTATTTTGTTAGGTGGCTTAGAGTAGGTGTAATTAGTTTAAAATTGTTGTAATATTTTTCTAATGTTTGTAAATATTTTTTTTTTTGGTAACTTAGTTCTTTTTTATTTTTTGTACTTTAGTTAGTTTATTTAATTGTATTTATTTGTAGGTATTGTATTTAATTAATTTATTGATAGTGTAGTGTTAGGTTTAATTGTAGATAATTGTAGGTAGTTTATTTAATTTATTTATTGATAGTGTAGTGTTAGGTTTAATTGTAGCTTAGGTTAGGATTTATTTTACAGGTAATTTTGTAATTATTTTAACTAGGTAACTATTAAATAGTTATTAACTATTTAATAGCTATTGTACCTGGTTAAAATAAATACAAAGTTGCCTGTAAAATAAATATTAATCCTAAAATAGCTACAATATAATTATAATTTATATTGTAGCTATATTAGGGTTAATTTTACAGGTAAGTATTTAGCTTTAAATAGGAATAAGTTATTTAATAAGAGTTAATTTATTTTGTTAGAATAACATCATATTTAACTTAGGGGGGTGTTAGGGTTAGAATTAGCTTTAGGGGTTAAAAAATGTATTAGAGTAGCGGTGAGCTCCGATCGGCAGATTAGGGGTTAATACTTGAAGTTAGGTGTCAGCGATGTTAGGGAGGGCAGATTAGGGGTTAATACTATTTATTATAGGGTTATTGAGGCAGGAGTGAGGCGGATTAGGGGTTAATAACTTTATTATAATAGCGGCGCGGTCCGGTAGGCAGATTAGGGGTTAATAAGTGTAGGTAGGTAGCGTCGACGTTGGGGGCGGCATATTAGGGGTTAATAAATATAATATAGGGGTCGGCGGTGTTAGGGGCAGCAGATTAGGGGTTCATAGGGATAATGTAGGTGGCAGCGGTGTGCAGTCGGCAGATTAGGGGTTAAAAAAATTTAATAGAGTGGCGGCGATGTGGGGGGACCTCGGTTTAGGGGTACATAGGTAGTTTATAGATGTTAGTGTACTTTAGAGCACAGTAGTTAAGAGCTTTATAAACCGGCGTTAGCCCAGAAAGCTCTTAACTACTGACTTTTTTCTGCGGCTGGAGTTTTGTCGTTAGATTTCTAACGCTCACTTCAACCACGACTCTAAATACCAGCGTTAGGAAGATCCCATTGAAAAGATAGGATACGCAAATGGCGTAGGGGGATCTGCGGTATGGAAAAGTCGCGGCTGCAAAGTGAGCGTTAAACCCTTTCCTGACTGACTCCAAATACCAGAGGGCGGCAAAAACCAGCGTTAGGAGCCTCTAACGCTGGTTTTGACGGCTACCGCCCAACTCTAAATCTAGCCGAAAGTATTTAACTTTTAATATTTACCTATATGTAGGAAAGAGTGCTTAAATCATATCCCTTCTATGGTCTTTATAATTTCATTGTTATTTACTGGGGGGTAGCACCGGAGTGATTTTTTAACCAGTCCAATATTTCCTATAGTTACCAGAGGCTAGTGCCAGTAATCTATTTTGCAATAATAATAAACAAACGTATTGCCACTAAGTCAGGCCATCACCCCCCCCCTTTTTTTTTTTGGTACTTGAAACAGGTATGTATTCCGCTGTTGCGGTCTTTCTGGGCATTCACAGCCCTGACTTACAGTTATGCAGAGGATTCTCTGTGCCAGTCCTAAGGGAGCTGCTACAATACCTCTTTAGCCTCCACTGGGCATTCACAGACCAATGTCGATGCAAACTATTCCCCTCATTCAGCAATCTTTACTCCACAAATGCCGAGCCTAATGACTCGCTATCATGGGGCTTATCCAAGAGCCGACTGCTCCAATCCTTAGTCCAGGCTCTGTGGGATAAACGTATCCCTCCACTTTGTGTGATCCGTGCTCTACTTGGAAATCCTTGGATTAAAAATGTGCACCGATAGTCCCTGAATTAATTAGTCATATAGCGGTTTTAGTTCCCTATTGGCCATGCAATCAATGACAAACTTCCGTCTTAATATGTGTTTATGTATATAATGTTACTAAATGTATTGTCCAGTATTCGCTTTGATTTTGGTCTGAGGAAACGACCAGTAGATTGGTTGAGAAACGCGTTACCTTATCAAGCGTTATATATGCTTTTAAAATCAATAAAGCATTGAATTACTTTTTAACAGATTGGAAGTTTGTCACTTTGTTTTCCCCCAACAAGCGATATCGGTGGATTATCCAGAGACTGATCACCTGCCGCAATTCACTAGAGGCCACGGAGATCACCACATGGATATCGGGGTCCAGTGTACTAGCCACTGTTAAGTGCTAGTCTGTTCAGCTGCACTGGTCACAGCACAGTGCCACTCAATCTGGTAAGCGCTATATCTTAAGAGCAGATTTCAGCTAATGATACAGATTCACACTATAAGGCGCCCTCTTTTTGTCTTTGTTTTCTAACAGCATATTCCATACTCCGGGATCAAGAGGACCAGCCCATCCAGCACAGACACCATTAACTTTAAAAGCTCTTTTTGTTTTTTGTTTTTTTCATTCACCATCAAATTTTAGTGTATTCTATACCCTTTAATCGGGTGGACATTGGCATATATTCAATTGTTTATTTTATCTGAATACACTAAATGTATGCTTAATTTTTTAATATATTGAATTTTTAATTTTTCTGATGTTTCCCCCCCCCCTGGGAATTTTCTTTCCATTTCCTATAGTTACCAGAGGCTAGTGCCAGTAATCTATTTTGCAATAATAATAATAAACAAACGTATTGCCACTAAGTCAGGCCATCACACCCCCCCCCTTTTTTTTGGTACTTGAAACAGATATGCATTCCGCTGTTGCGGTCTTTCTGGGCATTCACAGTCCTGACTTTCAGTTATGCAGAGGATTTTCTGTGCCAGTCCTAAGGGAGCTGCTACAATACCTCTTTAGCCTCCACTGGGCATTCACAGACCAATGTCCATGCAAACTATTCCCCTCATTCAGCAATCTTTACTCCACAAATGCTGAGCCTAATGACCCGCTATCATGGGGCATATCCAACAGCCGACTGCTCCAATCCTTAGTCCAGGCTCTGTGGGATAAACGTATCCCTCCACTTTGTGTGATCTGTGCTCTACTTGGAAATCCTTGGATTAAAAATGACAAAGTGCAACAGGAGCACCGCTGATCATCAAACTTCTTTTATTGTTAAAACATGAATCCGTTCACAATGAAACAGCAAACAATCAGGAAGAACATGTGTTGGTGGGTAGCTCCGTTACCTGATGACGCGTTTCAGCATAACGGAGCTACCTACCTACACATGTTCTTCCTGATTGTTTGCTGTTTCATTGTTAATGGAATCATGTTTTAACAATAAAAGAAGTTTGATGATCAGCGGTGCTCCTGTTGCACTTTGCCATTATATTGGCATTTGCAATAGCTAAAAATGACAAAGGCACTATTTGTAAACCATTTAATACACCCCAGCAGGTAAAATGGATCATTGGGAGCAAAATAAAGGAGAGAAAGTTTTTGGGTAAACTGTCCCTTTAAGCCAGGGGGAATGTCAACCCTTTGCAGAATACAGTGGTACTTCTATTTGGTTAAAATGTACAAGTCACCAACTCCAGAATAGGCAAAGCATCTCCACACCTAGATATTTCCAGCATCATGTTAATTTGTAGGTAATTGTAAGCATAGCCACTCATGTTAAAAATAATTCATAGCAGCAACACTTTTTTTTTTTTTTAAAAAAAGGTTTCTACTGCAAATAATATATTTGATTAACAATAAATGGAAGACATTGCAGATATTGATTCAAAATAAAAGTATTGTTGGTAAGGTAGATAAGACTAGCATAACTGTTACTTTGGATGATAGGGAAGGGGCGTGGCTCTGAAACGCTTTGTGTGTGTTCAAGTGAAGTCTGGCTAGGTTCACATCGGTTGGATACCAATCTTTCCACTATTTTTATGCAAGCATTTTGCTTTTATGTTAGCTTTTAAAGGTTTTTTTTTATATCATTACTGGATTTAATTATTTTTTTTATTGAAGAATCATGATGTCTATATATTGTAACTGTTTTGGTTATGTACATTATACAATGTGGATATAGAGTGGTATTCTAACATTGCTAATAATGAATCGTGCTGATTTTTATATATACCAGGCTGATACAGCTTTCTGTTTATGAATGTATGTACTATATAGTTAGCTTGATTTATTTTTAGTATAATAAACATTACACATTTCACACATTTTAACCCTTTAAGGACACAGCTTTCAGTTTGCTCAATTGTTTTATGACGGAAAAATTCTGTCATATGTCCTTAAGAGGTTAAAGGCTGTCTATGTTTGTTTTATACTTTAGTTTGTTTTTTCTTTGTTTGATTTTAGTTAGCCACTCTATATTTTAAATATATCAGATTTGGTTAAATTAGTATGCATGTACATTTTTAAATTATTTTGGATTATATGTGTGGAAAACTATAGGCCCTTGTTTTTTTGTAATCCATGATCCTACTAAAATAATTCTAAAGAAAAATACACATTCTGTGAATAAAGCATTCAGAAATAGGTTGATAGATGGTGAGATAAAAAGATTTTTAATTAAAGAAGATGGATTAATCCCTGTAGTTTACAATCATTCATTAAAAAAGTTACAGCCACCATGCAGAGCCGTTTTGGCTAGTACAGATTTTATTTTTTACTAATACTTGAATATAGATAACATTTTGAGACTTTGTATTGAAAAATCTGAATATTTTGTGATAAGAGTGTTTAATTATTGCATTAGTGCAATAGCCATTTCTATGTGGTCTGAAAACAATAATTTATTCTAGAATTATTAGAGATCATTATTTATTGCAATTATTTTATGTTTCAAGATTCTTTTTTTTTTTTTTACAGCTATAGGGGATGGCTATGGTGGGATTCAGTGTTGCCACTTCATAAGCCAGCATCTTTATGAACCTCTATGAACGATGTTTTAGTTATTATTATTATTATCGGTTATTTGTAGAGCGCCAACAGATTCCGCAGCGCTATAAACAAAGGGGGAGTACAACAAAACAATTATAGGGTAGAGGGCCCTGCCAAGAGTTGCACTGTTGTAGTCAGCTCTTAAGAAGGTGATCTACAAACAGCTGGACTTTTAGGCTTACATGCTAAGAGGGTTCAGGGGATTGCAGTGGAGGAGAGGAACTGGTATTAGGAAAGTTTAGCGTAGGTTGTATGCGTCCCTGAACAGTAGAGTCTTTAGGGAGCACTTGAAGCTTTTAAAACTAGAAGAGAGTCTTGTGGAGCGAGGCAGAGAGTTCCACAAGATGGGAGCCAGTCTGGAGAAGTCCTGTAAACGGGAATGTGATGAGGTGACAAGAGAGGAGGAGAGTAGGAGGTCATGAGCAGAGCGAAGGGGACGGGAGGGAGAGTATCTGGAGACAAGGTCTGAGATGTAGGGGGGAGCAGTGCAGTTGAGGGCTTTGTATGTAAGAGTGAGAGTTTTGTGTTTGATCCTAGAGGCAAGAGGAAGCCAGTGAAGGGATTGGCAGAGAGACGCAGCAGATGAAGAGCGACGTGTAAGGAAGATGAGTCTGGCAGAGGCATTCATTATGGATTGTAAAGGAGCTAGGCGGCAGGTGGGGAGACCAGAGAGGACAGAGTTGCAGTAATCAAGGCGGGAAAGAATGAGAGAGTGGATTAAAATCTTAGTTGTGTCTTGTGTAAGGAAGTGTCTAATTTTTAGAGATGTTTTTAAGGTGGAAGTGGCAGGCTGTAGCCAAGGACTGAATGTGAGGAGTGAAGGAAAGATCTGAGTCAAATGTGACCCAGAGACATCGGGCATGCGGGGTAGGGGTAATGATGGAGTTGTCGACAGTTATAGAGATATTGGGGGTGGAGATTTTGGAAGAAGGGGGGAAAATGAGGAGCTCAGTTTTGGAGAGATTTAGCTTGAGGTAGTGAGAGGACATCCAGGAAGAGATGTGAGAAAGACAGTTAGTGACACGGGTTAGCAAGGAAGGAGATAGTTCTGGTGCAGAGAAGTAGATTTGGGTGTCATCGGCATACAAATGATATTGGAAACCGTGGGACTTAATTAGGGAACCTAGTGATGACGTATAGATTGAGAAGAGAAGGGGACCACGGACAGAGCCTTGCGGTACTCTGACAGAAAGTGGTGACGGGGCAGAGGAGGCCCCAGAGAAGGCTACACTGAAGGTACGGTTTGACAGGTAGGAAGAGAGCCACGAAAGGGCTGTGTCACAGATGCCGAAGTATTGGAGGGTTTGGAGCAAAAGAGGGTGGTCGACAGTGTCAAAGGCTGCGGACAGATCAAGGAGGATAAGCAGAGAGAAGTGGCCTTTTGATTTAGCTGTAAGTAGGTCGTTGGTGACCTTAACAATAGCTGTCTCTGTGGAGTGATAGGGACTAAATCCAGATTGCAGCGGGTCAAGAAGGGAGTTTAACGTAAGGAAATGGGATAGGCGTGCATATACTAGTTTTTCGAGAAGCTTTGAAGCAAGAGGGAGGAGAGAAATTGGGCGGTAGTTGGATGGGGAGGTAGGATCAAGGGAAGGTTTTTTGAGGATAGGTGTGACCAGTGCATGTTTCATTGATGAGGGAAATGTACCAGTGCTGAGGGAGAGGTTGAAAATGTGTGTTAGTATAGGGGTAAGGGTAGCAGAGAGAGAGGGGAGCAGCTGTGAGGGGATAGGGTCAAGGGGACAGGTAGTGAGGTGAGAGCGCAGTATAAGTGCTGAAACTTCGTCCTCAGTAACAGGGGAGAATGAACTAAGTTTCAGGTTATGAGGGTTGTGGTTGAGTGAGAGTATTTGAGGGGGGGGGAGATAATGGAATTGTGTTGAGAACTGATTTCATGTCTGATGGAATCAATTTTGTTAATGAAGTGACTGGCAAAGTCTTGAGCTGACAAAGAAGTTGTATTAGGAAGTGGAGGAGGGCGGAGGAGAGTATTGAAAGTGGAGAACAGACGTTTTGGGTTTGAAGAAAGATTAGAGATAAGAGTAGAGAAGTAGTGTTGCTTGTGGAGATTAAGGGCAGAGTAGTAGGAGTTCAAGATGAATTTGTAATGAAGAAAATCAGCTGAACTCCGTGATTTTCTCCAATGCCGTTCAGCAGTACGTGAACATCTGCGTAGGTACCGTGTCAGAGGAGTATGCCAGGGCTGGGGATGAGTGTGTGATTTCCTAGCAGTGGTAAGAGGGGCGAGATTGTCAAGGACGGATATAAGGGTGGAATTATAGTGGCGGATAGATTGTTCAGGGCAGGAAAAGGAGGAGAAGGATGAGAGGAGCGGTTGAAGGGAATTAGCAAGTTGTTGCTGATCTAAAGACCTAATGCTTCTGTGAAGTTTGGTGTGAGGAGTAGAAGGTGGGAGAGTTGTAGGAAGGGATGATATGTTGCAGGTAAGGAGATGGTGGTCAGAAAGAGGAAAAGGGGAGTTTGAGAAGTTTGAGAGAGTGCATCGATAGCTAAAGATCAGGTCAAGGGAGTGACCGTCTTTGTGAGTGGGAGAATCAGTCCATTGTGATAGACCGAAAGAGGAAGTGAGTTGCAGAAGTTGTTTAGCAGATGAGGCAGTGGGATTGTTAAGGGGGATGTTGAAGTCACCAAGAATGAGGGCAGGGGTGTCTGAGGAAAGGAAATAAGGAAGCCAGGCAGCAAAGTGATCTAAAAATTGAGTTGGGGAGCCAGGGGGGCGGTATATGACTGCAACACGTATAGAGAGGGGAGAGAATAGCCGAATCATGTGTGCTTCAAATGAAGAAAATGTGAGTGAAGAGAAGGGCTGTATTTGTTGGAAGGTGCAACGAGAGGAAAGTAAAATACCGACACCACCTCCTTGTCTATTGCCAGACCTAGGAGTGTGGCTGAAATGGAGACCCCCATGTGACAGTGCAGCAGTGGATGCTGTGTCTGAAGTAGAGAGCCAGGTTTCTGTAAGAGCCAGAAGGTTAAGAGAGTGGGAGATAAAGAGATCATGGATAGAAGTTAGCTTGTTGCAAACAGAGCGAGAGTTCCAGAGTGCACAAGTGAAGTGGGTTTTTTTTTTAGATGTAAGAGGAATGTGATTAAGGTTACCAGAGTTTAGTTTATGAAGTCTATTGAAAGGCACACAAGGATGTGAAAGGTTAGGAGGTTGTGATGGACCAGGATTAGGGGAAATGTCGCCAGCAGCTAGTATGAGCAAGAGGGAGAGTGACATCAGATGAGAAGCAGATTTGCAGTAATGAGACTGTTGTTTAACTGAAGTGCAGGGGGGAGAGAGAGTATTTAGGAATAAGTAGAGTTCATGAGTACAAAAGTAAGGTGAGTATAAGAGAGATGGGCTAATGAACAGTGCAGGTGGAGAGGGAGAAGGAGTAACTGAGTAATGTAGTTTGTTGTAGAGACAAGAGGTAGCAAAAAGGAGTATGAAGATATTGAGCATTATTATGAAAGTGGGAGCCAAGTAAACACATAAGACACAGTGTTACAGTAGCACTTGCAAAAGGATACAATGAGATACAAAACATAGTATTACAAGAGTACTTGCCTTGTGTCTTGCCCCTTGCCCAATCCTTGTTCAATTCTTGTATAATTCTTAAAAATTAATGCCTCACTTATAAAATGTTCACTTTGAAAATGTGAACATATGCTATTGTTAAAAAGTACACAGCCCTGTAACCAATGCACTCACCCCTGTGCAATGCACTTCCCCAAGCTAGTCTGCAATATATGCAGGTAGGGCAGTCAGCTGAGTCCACTAAATTTACTTAATTGCTAATCAAAGACAGTTGGTAAGGTCGATTGGAATGTTAGAATCTGGTCAGGGTGAGATGAGTTAAGTAAACAGACAATAAAATTTGGAGGCGGTTAAAACTGTGACATAAAAGAACTATAAATTTTAGAGTTATAGCAAGTATTGATAGTGATGAGAATGAGCTTTTTGTACTGTATAATGTCACCAAACATTTTTGGTTTGTGGTGGAGTGACATTAAATCGCTTCTACATTTTGTTTAGGAGCTTAAAAATCCATTCAAATATTTAGTTTACCTTGACTTGGTTTGAAACAGATATTCAGTTCTTGGACACTAGAGTATATAAAAAGGTGGTGCATTTAAAGCTGATTGAAAAAGGAGACAGATCTTAATAGTTTTTTTACATTATTCAAGTGCAAATCACCCTTCTTCAGAGCCATTAGCTTATGCTCGTTTAACAGAAATGCATACAGTGGTGCATACAGAGAGGTTATTCTGCTTTTTTGATCAGACAGATTAAAAAAAAATTCCTGGGAATTACTCTTCCCTGCCACTAGGAGGAGGAGGCAAAGATTCCCAAATCCCAAGAGCTCTATAAACCCCTCCCACCTCACTGGTAAATTAGATGAGTGTATAGCCAAGCAAAAGATGTAGGAAAAGAAATAAGAGCAAACAAATAGGAGCAGGAAAAAAGATGAGCCCCAAAAATAAACCAATGGGGTCAAAACTTCACTAGTAGAATCATCAGAAAACTGCTTAGAAAGACTATTGAACTAAATGGAAAAAGTAACAGTCACACTAGCAATACAAACTGCTGGCCTAAAAATATATCCTGCTTGCTGAAAAACCCTCCTATGGAAGGACTCTAACTTCCCATCTAAAGGATCTAAAAAGGAAGAACTATCTTTCAAAGGGATACAAGTATATTTAGCCAAAGGTAGAAAACTTTAGGAACAGTTTTCCAAAATTCAATGTTAGAAGGGCTTAAATGTGCTAACCCAACGTACAGAAAAAAATATTTAAAGGGGGATAAGATTTTAAAATAAATATTCTGTCCCAAGGCTATATCAATTATATATATATATATATATATATATATATATATATATATATATATATATATATATATATATATATACTGTGTAAAAAAGCAGAAAAGGAACCTACTCACCCCACAGAAAGGGTCCAAGGGTGGCGCAAAAAACAGAATTTATGTTTACCTGATAAATTACTTTCTCCAATGGTGTGTCCGGTCCACGGCGTCATCCTTACTTGTGGGATATTCTCTTCCCCAACAGGAAATGGCAAAGAGCCCAGCAAAGCTGGTCACATGATCCCTCCTAGGCTCCGCCTACCCCAGTCATTCGACCGACGTTAAGGAGGAATATTTGCATAGGAGAAACCATATGGTACCGTGGTGACTGTAGTTAAAGAAAATAAATTATCAGACCTGATTAAAAAAAAAAAACCAGGGCGGGCCGTGGACCGGACACACCGTTGGAGAAAGTAATTTATCAGGTAAACATAAATTCTGTTTTCTCCAACATAGGTGTGTCCGGTCCACGGCGTCATCCTTACTTGTGGGAACCAATACCAAAGCTTTAGGACACGGATGAAGGGAGGGAGCAAATCAGGTCACCTAAATGGAAGGCACCACGGTTTGCAAAACCTTTCTCCCAAAAATAGCCTCAGAAGAAGCAAAAGTATCAAACTTGTAAAATTTGGTAAAAGTGTGCAGTGAAGACCAAGTCGCTGCCCTACATATCTGATCAACAGAAGCCTCGTTCTTGAAGGCCCATGTGGAAGCCACAGCCCTAGTGGAATGAGCTGTGATTCTTTCGGGAGGCTGCCGTCCGGCAGTCTCGTAAGCCAATCTGATGATGCTTTTAATCCAAAAAGAGAGAGAGGTAGAAGTTGCTTTTTGACCTCTCCTTTTACCGGAATAAACAACAAACAAGGAAGATGTTTGTCTAAAATCCTTTGTAGCTTCTAAATAGAATTTTAGAGCGCGAACAACATCCAAATTGTGCAACAAACGTTCCTTCTTTGAAACTGGTTTCGGACACAGAGAAGGTACGATAATCTCCTGGTTAATGTTTTTGTTAGAAACAACTTTTGGAAGAAAACCAGGTTTAGTACGTAAAACCACCTTATCTGCATGGAACACCAGATAAGGAGGAGAACACTGCAGAGCAGATAATTCTGAAACTCTTCTAGCAGAAGAAATTGCAACTAAAAACAAAACCTTCCAAGATAATAACTTAATATCAACGGAATGTAAGGGTTCAAACGGAACCCCCTGAAGAACTGAAAGAACTAAATTGAGACTCCAAGGAGGAGTCAAAGGTTTGTAAACAGGCTTAATTCTAACCAGAGCCTGAACAAAGGCATGAACATCTGGCACAGCTGCCAGCTTTTTGTGAAGTAACACAGACAAGGCAGAAATCTGTCCCTTCAGGGAACTTGCAGATAATCCTTTTTCCAATCCTTCTTGAAGGAAGGATAGAATCTTAGGAATCTTAACCTTGTCCCAAGGGAATCCTTTAGATTCACACCAACAGATATATTTTTTCCAAATTTTGTGGTAAATCTTTCTAGTTACAGGCTTTCTGGCCTGAACAAGAGTATCGATAACAGAATCTGAGAACCCTCGCTTCGATAAGATCAAGCGTTCAATCTCCAAGCAGTCAGTTGGAGTGAAACCAGGTTCGGATGTTCGAACGGACCCTGAACAAGAAGGTCTCGTCTCAAAGGTAGCTTCCAAGGTGGAGCCGATGACATATTCACCAGATCTGCATACCAAGTCCTGCGTGGCCACGCAGGAGCTATCAAGATCACCGACGCCCTCTCCTGATTGATCCTGGCTACCAGCCTGGGGATGAGAGGAAACGGCGGGAACACATAAGCTAGTTTGAAGGTCCAAGGTGCTACTAGTGCATCCACTAGAGCCGCCTTGGGATCCCTGGATCTGGACCCGTAGCAAGGAACTTTGAAGTTCTGACGAGAGGCCATCAGATCCATGTCTGGAATGCCCCACAGCTGAGTGACTTGGGCAAAGATTTCCGGATGGAGTTCCCACTCCCCCGGATGCAATGTCTGACGACTCAGAAAATCCGCTTCCCAATTTTCCACTCCTGGGATGTGGATAGCGGACAGGTGGCAGGAGTGAGACTCCGCCCATAGAATGATTTTGGTCACTTCTTCCATCGCTAGGGAACTCCTTGGTCCCCCCTGATGGTTGATGTACGCAACAGTTGTCATGTTGTCTGATTGAAACCGTATGAACTTGGCCCTCGCTAGCTGAGGCCAAGCCTTGAGAGCATTGAATATCGCTCTCAGTTCCAGAATATTTATCGGTAGAAGAGATTCTTCCCGAGACCAAAGACCCTGAGCTTTCAGGGATCCCCAGACCGCGCCCCAGCCCATCAGACTGGCGTCGGTCGTGACAATGACCCACTCTGGTCTGCGGAATGTCATCCCTTGTGACAGGTTGTCCAGGGACAGCCACCAACGGAGTGAGTCTCTGGTCCTCTGATTTACTTGTATCTTCGGAGACAAGTCTGTATAATCCCCATTCCACTGACTGAGCATGCACAGTTGTAATGGTCTTAGATGAATGCGCGCAAAAGGAACTATGTCCATTGCCGCTACCATCAACCCGATCACTTCCATGCACTGAGCTATGGAAGGAAGAGGAACGGAATGAAGTATCCGACAAGAGTCTAGAAGCTTTGTTTTTCTGGCCTCTGTCAGAAAAATCCTCATTTCTAAGGAGTCTATTATTGTTCCCAAGAAGGGAACCCTTGTTGACGGAGATAGAGAACTATTTTCCACGTTCACTTTCCATCCGTGAGATCTGAGAAAGGCCAGGACTATGTCCGTGTGAGCCTTTGCTTGAGGAAGGGACGACGCTTGAATCAGAATGTCGTCCAAATAAGGTACTACAGCAATGCCCCTTGGTCTTAGCACAGCTAGAAGGGACCCTAGTACCTTTGTGAAAATCCTTGGAGCAGTGGCTAATCCGAAAGGAAGCGCCACGAACTGGTAATGCTTGTCCAGGAATGCGAACCTTAGGAACCGATGATGTTCCTTGTGGATAGGAATATGTAGATACGCATCCTTTAAATCCACCGTGGTCATGAATTGACCTTCCTGGATGGAAGGAAGAATAGTTCGAATGGTTTCCATCTTGAACGATGGAACCTTGAGAAACTTGTTTAAGATCTTGAGATCTAAGATTGGTCTGAACGTTCCCTCTTTTTTGGGAACTATGAACAGATTGGAGTAGAACCCCATCCCTTGTTCTCTTAATGGAACAGGATGAATCACTCCCATTTTTAACAGGTCTTCTACACAATGTAAGAATGCCTGTCTTTTTATGTGGTCTGAAGACAACTGAGACCTGTGGAACCTCCCCCTTGGGGGAAGCCCCTTGAATTCCAGAAGATAACCTTGGGAGACTATTTCTAGCGCCCAAGGATCCAGAACATCTCTTGCCCAAGCCTGAGCGAAGAGAGAGAGTCTGCCCCCCACCAGATCCGGTCCCGGATCGGGGGCCAACATTTCATGCTGTCTTGGTAGCAGTGGCAGGTTTCTTGGCCTGCTTTCCCTTGTTCCAGCCTTGCATTGGTCTCCAAGCTGGCTTGCCTTGAGAAGTATTACCCTCTTGCTTAGAGGACGTAGCACTTTGGGCTGGTCCGTTTCTACGAAAGGGACGAAAATTAGGTTTATTTTTTGCCTTGAAAGGCCGATCCTGAGGAAGGGCGTGGCCCTTACCCCCAGTGATATCAGAGATAATCTCTTTCAAGTCAGGGCCAAACAGCGTTTTCCCCTTGAAAGGAATGTTAAGTAGCTTGTTCTTGGAAGACGCATCAGCCGACCAAGATTTCAACCAAAGCGCTCTGCGCGCCACAATAGCAAACCCAGAATTCTTAGCCGCTAACCTAGCCAATTGCAAAGTGGCGTCTAGGGTAAAAGAATTAGCCAATTTGAGAGCATTGATTCTGTCCATAATCTCCTCATAAGGAGGAGAATCACTATCGACCGCCTTTATCAGCTCATCGAACCAGAAACATGCGGCTGTAGCGACAGGGACAACGCATGAAATTGGTTGTAGAAGGTAACCCTGCTGAACAAACATCTTTTTAAGCAAACCTTCTAATTTTTTATCCATAGGATCTTTGAAAGCACAACTATCCTCTATGGGTATAGTGGTGCGTTTGTTTAAAGTGGAAACCGCTCCCTCGACCTTGGGGACTGTCTGCCATAAGTCCTTTCTGGGGTCGACCATAGGAAACAATTTTTTAAATATGGGGGGAGGGACGAAAGGAATACCGGGCCTTTCCCATTCTTTATTAACAATGTCCGCCACCCGCTTGGGTATAGGAAAAGCTTCTGGGAGCCCCGGCACCTCTAGGAACTTGTCCATTTTACATAGTTTCTCTGGGATGACCAACTTGTCACAATCATCCAGAGTGGATAATACCTCCTTAAGCAGAATGCGGAGATGTTCCAACTTAAATTTAAATGTAATCACATCAGGTTCAGCATGTTGAGAAATGTTCCCTGAATCAGTAATTTCTCCCTCAGACAAAACCTCCCTGGCCCCATCAGACTGGGTTAGGGGCCCTTCAGAAACATTATTATCAGCGTCGTCATGCTCTTCAGTATCTAAAACAGAGCAGTCGCGCTTACGCTGATAAGTGTTCATTTTGGCTAAAATGTTTTTGACAGAATTATCCATTACAGCCGTTAATTGTTGCATAGTAAGGAGTATTGGCGCGCTAGATGTACTAGGGGCCTCCTGAGTGGGCAAGACTCGTGTAGACGAAGGAGGGAATGATGCAGTACCATGCTTACTCCCCTCACTTGAGGAATCATCTTGGGCATCATTGTCATTGTCACATAAATCACATTTATTTAAATGAATAGGAATTCTGGCTTCCCCACATTCAGAACACAGTCTATCTGGTAGTTCAGACATGTTAAACAGGCATAAACTTGATAACAAAGTACAAAAAACGTTTTAAAATAAAACCGTTACTGTCACTTTAAATTTTAAACTGAACACACTTTATTACTGCAATTGCGAAAAAACATGAAGGAATTGTTCAAAATTCACCAAATTTTCACCACAGTGTCTTAAAGCCTTAAAAGTATTGCACACCAAATTTGGAAGCTTTAACCCTTAAAATAACGGAACCGGAGCCGTTTTGAACTTTAACCTCTTTACAGTCCCTGGTATCTGCTTTGCTGAGACCCAACCAAGCCCAAAGGGGAATACGATACCAAATGACGCCTTCAGAAAGTCTTTTCTAAGTATCAGAGCTCCTCTCACATGCGACTGCATGCCATGCCTCTCAAAAACAAGTGCGCAACACCGGCGCGAAAATGAGGCTCTGCCTATGCTTTGGGAAAGCCCCTAAAGAATAAGGTGTCTAAAACAGTGCCTGCCGATATTATTATATCAAAATACCCAAATAAAATGATTCCTCAAGGCTAAATATGTGTTAATAATGAATCGATTTAGCCCAGAAAAAGTCTACAGTCTTAATAAGCCCTTGTGAAGCCCTTATTTACGATCGTAATAAACATGGCTTACCGGATCCCATAGGGAAAATGACAGCTTCCAGCATTACATCGTCTTGTTAGAATGTGTCATACCTCAAGCAGCAAGAGACTGCTCACTGTTCCCCCAACTGAAGTTAATTGCTCTCAACAGTCCTGTGTGGAACAGCCATGGATTTTAGTGACGGTTGCTAAAATCATTTTCCTCATACAAACAGAAATCTTCATCTCTTTTCTGTTTCTGAGTAAATAGTACATACCAGCACTATTTCAAAATAACAAACTCTTGATTGAATAATAAAAACTACAGTTAAACACTAAAAAACTCTAAGCCATCTCCGTGGAGATGTTGCCTGTACAACGGCAAAGAGAATGACTGGGGTAGGCGGAGCCTAGGAGGGATCATGTGACCAGCTTTGCTGGGCTCTTTGCCATTTCCTGTTGGGGAAGAGAATATCCCACAAGTAAGGATGACGCCGTGGACCGGACACACCTATGTTGGAGAAAAAGTTGCTTCTATAGTTATGACAAATATAGTTCAGTGCAAGATATGAAACATGTAGTGTGCAGCTAAAAAAGTGTAATGATACACAGGGTAGGGTCCCTCACAAACCTATCCTATGCCTCTCCAAGTAAAGTGAATGTGAAAGAGGGGTATACAAAGTGCTCAAAACATATAACAGAAAAAGCACCAAACTATATATAAATATATAAGTGAAACGGGGTTATACACAGCGCTACACAAAATCAGTCTCTGATCAGAAAGTAACTTGATAGTGTAATCCACAAAAAGTAGACTCAGTCAACTTACAAACAAGACCTCAATCTAATGAGGTAAGGTCAGGTGCTGGAACAGAGATGGTCTCACGTCTCTTGGAGTGTGCAAACTAATGGCGTTGTAGATTTCGATTCTGGCGTCTCCCGTGTATGGGTGAGCTGTCGGTGTAATTGAGTGATGCCAAACACTTACTGGTATCCTATCCACGTGGTTTGATGAAGTCACTGGAATCAGGAAGTTCCTAATGAGTACACATCCTCCGCATCAGTTCCCTTCTCTACGACACACCGGAAGTGACGCTACACACTGAAGCTATATATATAAAAGCCAAACCAGTGCTGAAAAATATTAGCAGAGGATATGGAACAGGAGTATACTGAAGACCCAGCAGGAGAAGGCAAAGGACAGGTCCCTGCGACACCTGTGGAAGGCTTGAGACTAATTTCCTATAAGGTGAAAAAGAGTCATTACCCATACTCCATATACAAACCTCTGACAAGCACTGCGCTCTTAGGGGAAATGGGCCTCAACTCAATCTGAAAACTCCTCTCACTGAACAATAACAAGCACATATTCATTCTTCACCTTCCTCCAGTGGAAGCAAAGACATGACTGATTTAACAGTGAGGTGGGAGGGAATTTATAGATCTCTTAGGGTTTGGGAATCTTTGCCTCCTCCTAGTGGCAGGGAAGAGTAATTCCCAGGAGTAATGGATCATGGACTTTCACCACCTGTATGAAAGAAAAAGGTGATACATATCATAAAAAATAAGTCTTAAAGGAGTCAGTGATTAAGAAGAAAACGAGAAGAAAAGAAGAAATCATTGTTAGTGCCTGAGAAAGATTTCTATTACATCAGAACGGAAGGGATGATACCCCTGTTTGTGGTGTTGTAATTGCAGTGGCGTCACTAGGGTTGGTGTCACCCGGTGCGGTAAGTTATGGTGTCACCCCCCCCCCACAGAAAGCAGACACACAAAAACACAGGCAAACACACATACAAACACTCAGACACACTTAAAAACATACTCAGATGCACACACAAACACTCGGAAACACACTCAGACACACACACAAAAACACACACACAAAAACACTGAGACACACACACACAAAAACTCAGACACACACTTACAAAATATGTAAACTGCACTGCATTAAATATAAAGCGCATGCCTAGAGCTGCTCCCTGGCTCAGCAGAGCATCAAATGAAAGATAAACAGAGCACTCTAAAAATAAATCACTAAAGAAAAGGTTTAGGCGCAAACTATGAAAATTCTGCTCTCTGACTCTGTTCCAAGTCTGTCAGTGCACAGCCCCGGGCCGCGTGCCTACCGCTTCTTATGGCCATTCACCTCTGCACTCTGCCCACCCCCAGACCCCCGCCCGCCCTCCTACCTGTTCAGTGTGCACTTAGTGTACCGTAACCGTAATGGTCTGGTGGGCATCATACGTGGCTCCTTCACTTTAAAGACAGTGTCAAACAATCATGCGGTCAGGTGCCAGGCATCCCCTCATGATTTGCCAGTTCCCGTTTAGAGAGACAGCACAGCAGTGAGTGACTCCACTGCTCCACATGTCACTGAGCAGTGAGCACAGATAGGCAGGCAGGTTTAAGAAAGCAGCGCAACTTTGCAAGCCCCACGGCATGCCCACAACATTCATAGCAAAATTGGGCAGGGGAGAAGCAAAGTACAAACAAGCAAAAGCAGCCGGGAAAACTATTTGTTGAAATTGCAGCACTGGCTGAAGGGGCAAAATAATTGTGTGTCTACAACTTCCCCAGTCCCACCAATGTTCACAAATGCCAGCCCCTCTAATAAAAAAAAAAATCTATGCATCTCAACATTGTATTTCTTTGAATTTCAATAAAATTTAAAAAAAAAAAACATTTTTTTTTTTTTTTTTTTGGTGTCACCCCCTGGAGGGTGTCACCCGGGTGCGGCCCGCCCCCCCCTAGTGACGCCACTGTGTAATTGTAACTGTCTTAAGATGGGTTCATCCAATATCAGAAAAAAAATTACAATAGCATGTGGGTTTGTTTATGTGGGCGAAACCAAGAGGGTCAGTTACAGAATTAATAAAGACAAATCAAATATCAGAAGGCCAGATTTAAACTAGTAGCTCACCCTTTTTTTTATCTTTGGGCCACACTGTTTCACAACTTAAAATGTCAGATATTTGATGATGGTCTAGCTTTGAAATATGAGGGCAATAGGGCAAATGTATTAAATTATGACTAAACACAGTAGACGTGAATAATTGACAAATGCATAGTAAAAGGACAATGCAACAGCACTTACTTTAAATTTTAAATGAGCTATAGAATATATTCTGGAAATTGTCAAAGTCAATTTTCTCTCCCCCTGTATTATATGACAGCCATCAGCCAATCACAAAATGCATATGCAAGTATACAGTGGACTTTTACACATTCTCAGTATGAGCTAAATCTTTAGAAAGTTTGCATATAAAAAAAAATGTGCACATTTTTATAATGGAAAAAAAGTATATTGGAAAGTTTTTTAAATAACATATTTATAATTTTGAATTTAGTGGCCCTATAAAGAAAAGAGAAGCCTTTTGGATATAAAGACTGGAGTTTACATATCCAAAGGGTAAACAGAGATTTAGAATGGTCTCTCTTAATTTAAAAATAATTTGCAATAACTGGGAGGTATAAGACTGGTTTTCTGAAAGATATTGAATAGATCTTCCCTTCTTTTAAGCTGTAAAATTGTCTGTATAGTTTTATTCTTGTTGGAAATTAATGTAATGGATGCAGTTTATTTTAAGGGACACTAATGTCAAAATTAATCTTGACTCAGATAAATGCAATAAAAAAAAATCAATTTTACTTCCATTATCAAAATGGACAAAACTTTTTTATATGCACATTTTCTGAGGCCCCAGCTCCTACTGAGCATGTGCAGGAGTTAATTGTATATACGTATAAATGTGTTTTGTGATTGGCTGATGACTGTCACATGATAAAAGGGACTGGGAAATTGAAGTAAGTAAAACTTGTCATAAAAAAATCTACTACTTATACTACTCATTAAAAATTCAGTTTTCATCCATTTGTTGATAATGTAAATCTACCGTATTTAATGGTCCTTTAATATCCACTAGATGGTGCTATAGGACAATAAATGGTTTAAAGGACCATTAAAGGGACATGAAACCCAAAATTTCTCTTTCATGATTCAGATAGAGAATACAATTTCAAACAACTTTCCAATGTACTTCTATTATTTAATTTGCTTCCTTCTCTTTTTATTCTTTGCTGAAAGGTTTATCTAGGCAAGTTCAGGAGCAGCAGAGAACCTAGGTTCTAGCTGTTGATTGGTGGCTGCATATATATACCGATTGTGATTGGCTCACCCATGTGTTCCGTTAGAAACCATTAGTGCATTGCTGCTCCTTCAACAAATGATACCAAGAGAATAAAACAGATTAGATAAAAGAAGAAAATTAGAAAGGTGTTTAAAATTGTATTCTCTATCTGAATCATGAAATAATTTTTTTGGGTTTCATGTCCCTTTAAATACAATAGAATAATATAATCAACAAATGCAAAATAGCAAGACAATGCAATAGCACTTACTCTGAATTTAAAATGAGCTACCCCCTGTATCATGTGACAACCATCAGCCAATCACAAAATGCATATACATAAACACTATGAACTCTTGTACATACTCAGTAGGAACTGGTGCCTCAGAATGTGTGAATATAACATTTATATTATAAATAGACTGCACTATTTTGTAATGGAAGACAATTGGAAAGTTGTTTAAAAATGTGTGCTCCATCTATGCATGCAAGTTTAATTTTAACTTCGGTGGTCCTTTATAATGTTTTATTTGTAGGCTATATCTGTTATACTATTTAAACAGACATTATACACAGTGGGCTAGGTCACACTCGGAGGGTTTTTTGAGCTAACACGCAACCGTAAATTGCACTTACCAGATCTTATTGCAATCATTGCGCATAGTGCTTTGGTGTGGGATTATAGGTTTAAAGTAGAATATACACTTCCTCTCGCCATTGATGTGTGTGCGTATATATAGCAATGTGATTTTCAACAATTTCGTGTTCGCGCTACACTAGTTTGGTCAGCTTTTTCTGTGATGTCATTAATTTAGGGTATAAGAACACACTTTTTCAATGAACACGTTGATTGTATTGCTTTTGCGATATAGATACAGGTCTGCAGGAGTTGGAAGGTTGGTTTGTGTAGTTACAGAGAGATATACAGTAGATAGTGTGTTGGATTGTGTTAGTCATTTAGTTTGTGTTAGAGCAGTGTTTGGTTAGTTTGTCCATACTTGAGTGAGGTGAAGTATTATTTCTGTTGTTTGGTTGGTGAGTGAAGGTGGTTGCTGTGTGCCAACTGAGTGAGTGGACAAGTGTGGGTCAGTTTCTTTGTTCTTTTTTAAACACCTTTTTCACACTGTTGAAGAAGAATAGAAAGAGGGCGCCACAATAGCGTGATATCGTCTGGAATGCAGGTATAGATAAAGGTAGATATTTATGCTTACCAGATGGTGTGGCACTGTACTGTGACCAGTGCAAGAGAGCAGGCTAGCACTTGACAGTGGCTAGTACACTGTAGGAGTCAGGCTCCAAAGGCACTTGCTCTGGTTGCAACTTGGTGTTTGTCTCCTGATGTCTGGACTTCAGGTGCTGCAAAGGAGTGATCTTATGTGTGTTGTTCAGTGGATATATATGAACCACAACACAGACAACAAAGACTTTTAATATTTTATGACGCGTTTCTCAACCTACAAGGGTTGTTTCATCAGATAAAAAAGATTCACTTTTTTATCTGATGAAACAACCCTTGTAGGTTGAGAAACGCGTCATAAAATATTAAAAGTCTTTTTTATTTGAAGTTGTCTGTGTTGTGGTTCATATATATCCACTGAACAACACACATAAGATCACTCCTTTGCAGCACCTGAAGTCCAGACATCAGGAGACAAACACCAAGTTGCAACCAGAGCAAGTGCCTTTGGAGCCTGACTCCTACAGTGTACTAGCCACTGTCAAGTGCTAGCCTGCTCTCTTGCACTGGTCACAGTACAGTGCCACACCATCTGGTAAGCATAAATATCTACCTTTATCTATACCTGCATTCCAGACGATATCACGCTATTGTGGCGCCCTCTTTCTATTCTTCTTCAACAGTTGTTCCATACTCTCTGGGATCAAGAGGAGCAGCCTGATTCATCATCATCTCTTTCAAGAGGACATCTGTACCCCTTATTTACCACCAATATATGGACATTAAACAGGACTAATACGGTAGACCTGATCTACTATATTCAAAGTACAATAACTAGTTTTAAATTGTTTTTTGTTTTCCTTTATAATATCAGCCCTCTTTTATATCCCTTTATTGGGATATTTTCACCTTTTTCACACTGTTAGAGGTAGAATATACATATTGGATTTATCTACACACAAACACAACCAATAGGTAGATACACATTGCATTAGGGCCTACACTACACACACACACACACTCTATACCCCCTTCCCTTTAAGCCTTATACCCTTCAATTTAACGCTTCCCTTTGACTCTTTATCTTTTTCCTCAGAACCCTCCCTTATACCCTTCCTTTAGACCCTTTGAATTTTACCCAAACCTTTAGTTACGTTGTAACGTTTGTCTATTACATTTTATTGAGGTAGTTCAGTTAATTTATTTTCTCATTCCT
Source organism: Bombina bombina (assembly GCF_027579735.1). NCBI lineage: Eukaryota > Metazoa > Chordata > Amphibia > Anura > Bombinatoridae > Bombina > Bombina bombina. The sequence continues at coordinate 464,957,913 of NC_069504.1, read as the reverse complement.
TTTTTGTCATCCTCACCATTGCCCTCTGTTAGTTCATCTTGTTTGTCAAGTTTGTCTGTCTGTTTTTTCCCTTTACCCATTAGCCCTGTAAACTCTTTCACCATTTGGGCACTCTGTTTATTTAGTTCATTATTTTTACCCATTTTCATTTCTGCACAATCACTGTGTTACATGTCTGGCATGGTGGGGAGGATTGGCAGGGACAGAGGAGGGTACAGGGACAGCAGGGGGGGGGGCAGCAGAGGGGACAGGAACAGCACAGGGGACAGGGACAGCAGGGGGAGATGGACTGCAGAGAGGACAGGCTCAGCACAGGGGACATGGACAGCAGGGGGAGAGGGACACCAGAGAGGACAGGCACAGCACAGGGGACAGGGAGAAGAGAGCAGGGGTGCAAGGGACAGCAAATGGGACAGGCACAGCACAGTGTACAGGGACAGCAGGGGGGTGAGGGACAGAAGAGGGGATAGGGACCATAGAGAGGACAGGCACAGCACAGGGGTGAGGGACAGCAGGGGGGTAAGGGACAGCAGAGGGGGCAGGTACAGCACAGGGGACATGGACAGCAGGGGGGCGAGGGACAGCAGATGGGACAGGCACAGCACAGGGTACAGGGACAGCAGGGGGGTGAGGGACAGCAGAGGGGGGAGGCACAGCACAGGGTAAAGGGACTGCTGGGGGTGAGGGACAGCAGAGGGAACAGGCAAAGCACAGGGGACAAGGAGAGGGGCCCAAGCCGCATGCAGGAGGATGAGGAAGTGGCTGGGACACGGCAGGAGCATAGTGAGGGACCAATACATTCTGGACAGCAACACTCTGCACCTGCATCACAAAGGAGAGCTAAAAAAAGGGAGGAGAGCTACTCCATGGAGGAAAAGGAGACACTGATTAGGGCGTATATGCAGAGGGCTGATAGTTTGGAGAGCACAGCTATTAATGACAGCGCAAGGCAGAGACTCTGTAACAGGGATAGGCACAGACAAAGGCTGTGGCGGACATTTTCCAAAGTACAGACCTTAGTGAAGGACACCAAGGTACATTTGAAATTAAAAACATTATTTTATAATGCTGGGTGTTATTATACTGATGCAGATACCACTGATCCTATAACCAGCCCTCCTCTGGCTATACCCATGTGCCAGTGTCACTACTGTGCCATTATATAGTGCTGGGTGTTATTATACTGATGTAGATACCACTGATCCTATAACCAGCGCTCCTCTGGCTATACCCATGTGCCAGTGTCACTACTGTGCCATTATATAGTGCTGGGTGTTATTATACTGATGCAGATACCACTGACACTATAACCAGCCCTCCTCTGGCTATACCCATGTGCCAGTGTCACTACTGTGTCATTATATAATGCTGGGTGTTATTATACTGATGCAGATACCACTGACACTATAACCAGCCCTCCTCTGGCTATACCCATGTGCCAGTGTCACTACTGTGCCATTATATAGTGCTGGGTGTTATTATACTGATGTAGATACCACTGATCCTATAACCAGCCCTCCTCTGGCTATACCCATGTGCCAGTGTCACTACTGTGCCATTATATAGTGCTGGGTGTTATTATACTGATGCAGATACCACTGACACTATAACCAGCCCTCCTCTGGCTATACCCATGAGCTAGTATCACTACTGTGTCATTATATAATGCTGGGTGTTATTATACTGATGCAGATACCACTGACACTATAACCAGCGCTCCTCTGGCTATACCCATGAGCTAGTGTCACTACTGTGTCTTTGTATAGTGCTGGATGTTATTATATTGATGCAGATACCACTGATCCTATAACCAGCGCTCCTCTGGCTATACCCATGAGCTAGTGTCACTACTGTGTCTTTGTATAGTGCTGGGTGTTATACTGATGCAGATACCACTGATCATATAACCAGCCCTCCTCTGGCTATACCCATGAGCTAGTGTCACTACTGTGTCTTTGTATAGTGCTGGATGTTATTATACTGATGCAGATACCACTGATCCTATAACCAGCGCTCCTCTGGCTATACCCATGTGCCAGTGTAACTACTGTGTCATTATATAGTGCTGGGTGTTATTATACTGATGCAGATATCACTAATCCTATAACCAGCCCTAGCTATACCCATAAGCTAGTGTCACTACTGTGTCTTTGTATAGTGCTTGGTGTTTTAAACTGATGCATATACCACTGATCCTATAACCAGCCCTCCTCTGGCTATACCCATGTGCCAGTGTCACTACTATGTCATTATATAGTGCTGGGTGTTATTATACTGATGCAGATACCACTGATCCTATAACCAGCCCTCCTCTAGCTATACTCATGAGCTAGTGTCACTACTGAGTCTTTGTATAGTGCTTGGTGTTATTAAACTAATGTATATACCACTGATCCTATAACCAGCCCTCCTCTGGCTATACCCATAAGCCAGTGTCGCTACTGTGTCTTTGTATAGTGCTGGATGTTATTATACTGATGCAGATACCACTGATCATATAACCAGCCCTCCTCTGGCTATACCCATGAGCTAGTGTCACTACTGTGTCTTTGTATAGTGCTGGATGTTATTATACTGATGCAGATACCACTGATCCTATAACCAGCGCTCCTCTGGCTATACCCATGTGCCAGTGTAACTACTGTGTCATTATATAGTGCTGGGTGTTATTATACTGATGCAGATATCACTAATCCTATAACCAGCCCTAGCTATACCCATAAGCTAGTGTCACTACTGTGTCTTTGTATAGTGCTTGGTGTTTTAAACTGATGCATATACCACTGATCCTATAACCAGCCCTCCTCTGGCTATACCCATGTGCCAGTGTCACTACTATGTCATTATATAGTGCTGGGTGTTATTATACTGATGCAGATATCACTAATCCTATAACCAGCCCTAGCTATACCCATAAGCTAGTGTCACTACTGTGTCTTTGTATAGTGCTTGGTGTTTTAAACTGATGCATATACCACTGATCCTATAACCAGCCCTCCTCTGGCTATACCCATGTGCCAGTGTCACTACTATGTCATTATATAGTGCTGGGTGTTATTATACTGATGCAGATACCACTGATCCTATAACCAGCCCTCCTCTAGCTATACTCATGAGCTAGTGTCACTACTGAGTCTTTGTATAGTGCTTGGTGTTATTAAACTAATGTATATACCACTGATCCTATAACCAGCCCTCCTCTGGCTATACCCATAAGCCAGTGTCGCTACTGTGTCTTTGTATAGTGCTGGATGTTATTATACTGATGCAGATACCACTGATCATATAACCAGCCCTCCTCTGGCTATACCCATGAGCTAGTGTCACTACTGTGTCTTTGTATAGTGCTGGATGTTATTATACTGATGCAGATACCACTGATCCTATAACCAGCGCTCCTCTGGCTATACCCATGTGCCAGTGTAACTACTGTGTCATTATATAGTGCTGGGTGTTATTATACTGATGCAGATATCACTAATCCTATAACCAGCCCTAGCTATACCCATAAGCTAGTGTCACTACTGTGTCTTTGTATAGTGCTTGGTGTTTTAAACTGATGCATATACCACTGATCCTATAACCAGCCCTCCTCTGGCTATACCCATGTGCCAGTGTCACTACTATGTCATTATATAGTGCTGGGTGTTATTATACTGATGCAGATACCACTGATCCTATAACCAGCCCTCCTCTAGCTATACTCATGAGCTAGTGTCACTACTGAGTCTTTGTATAGTGCTTGGTGTTATTAAACTAATGTATATACCACTGATCCTATAACCAGCCCTCCTCTGGCTATACCCATAAGCCAGTGTCGCTACTGTGTCTTTGTATAGTGCTGGGTGTTATTATACTGATGCAGATACCACTGATCCTATAACCAGCCCTCCTCTGGCTATACCCATGTGCCAGTGTCACTACTATGTCATTATATAGTGCTGGGTATTATTATACTGATGCAAATACCACTGATTCTATAACCAGCCCTCCTCTGGCTATACCCATGTGCCAGTGTCACTACTGTGTCATTATATAGCGCTGGGTGTTATTTTACTGATGCAGATACCACTGACACTATAACCAGCCCTTGTCTGGCTATACGTATGCGCCAGTGTCACTACTGTGTCTTTGTATAGAGCTGGGTGTTATTATACAGATGCAGATACACATCCAGTATTTCACTCAGGCTTTATTTATTCCATAACTTATCACCCAATATCGCTAGCAGTCTCTTGACAAGCCACTAACTTTATTCACACTACATATTTTTTTATTCCTATTATTTAATCAGAAAGAAAATATATACTAAGGTTGTGGCGGACACTGGAAGGACTAGTCACGGACACCTTGCCTATCCCTGCTCTGGAAGGAGATCATGGATGCTGTTAACACAGTGGGGAATTGTAGTAGGACCATGAATTCAGTCAAGCACCGCTACCAGGACTGCAAACAGGAGCTAAAGCGCAAAATGGCCAAAGAGAACAAAGAGGCTACTAGGATTGGTGGCGGTGGTCCTTGGCGCATCACCTACTGTCATTGGGAGCGGCGCCTGAGATAGTATATCTCTGATGTGATGGTGGTGGGTCTCCAAGTAGGGTTTGACACCGGGACTGTGTGCCACGGAGCTTCTGGTAAGGACATCACTTTGCTAATTAACATTATAATTAAAAAAAACAATGACAGTATTACAACCTTATGTAAAAATTGCATTTATTAAAAAATAAAAGCATATCATGCTAGGTTTAAATTTTTAGAATTGTGTTTTACCATCTTCATTTGCATTTAAATGATTAATATTTATACTGTGCATTTTTATTTGTCTTTGTGTTTGATATTTACTTATTAGGTAGTTTGGTAATCAATCTGCTGTTTCCAAAGCTATAAAAAAACATTAGCCATATTTATAAAAACATTTTGCACATTGTTAAACTTAATTCTTGGAACTTCCAAATCATTAATCGATTATAGCATCATTGTTACTTTATCTATTTGTACGGATTAAAAAACAAAAGTCCTATGACTCAATAATGTTTATCATAGAATTACAAGAATGAACAGGCACATTCAGAATCTGACAAGAAATCATTGATGCACTGTGTTGTTTATAATATTATTTTGGTTTTAATGGATAATAATGTGTTTATATGTTTTGACATGAAACTATACTTGCAATTACTTGATTTTGTTTCCGATTTGAGAATTCTCATTACAATTAAGCTTCCAAGTTATTTTAAGAGTACAGACAACTCAAATTAAATTTCAAATACATAAATATTTGATTATTTTTTAAATTAGACATAGATTACATATAATTCTACAATGATTTACATGTAAAATTTGTAATGTAATATACAGACTCTTCATCAGAGGATAGGGCCAAATTGGAGGAAAGATGACCATGACTCCTCTTCTGATTGTCAGCAACCCCTACATTGGTGCAAGAAGAGACTGGCCACTCCTCAGATCACACTATCACTGCTGCACAGAGAGATGAAAGCTTGTATTTAACTTCTCCCACACTTCCTTTGTAACAGAGAGAAGAAAGCTCTGCCTCACATTGTCCATCTTCTCATGTTGCTTCTTGAGCTCCTGCCCCTGTGGCTGCACCTATACCAGGTCCTGAGCCTCAGTTGCCACAGCGAATACCCAAGGTAAACATAATAAGCCAGTACAAAATATCTAACAGCGCTCAACCTAGTTCCTTATAGCTCCTGGATAAAGGGTATCTAGCTTACCCTAGTAAGAACAACGAAAAAGCAACAAATATTCCAAGAGCGTCAACTAGAGGCAAAGGAAAATTCTAACAGATGAATCAATAATTATCAAACATTATCAAACATTTATTCAACATATAGTTAATAACGTGGATCCATGTAACATATATACTAAAATAAGCTAAAAATTCACAGTACTAACAGATAAATAATAATTGCTAAAAACACAATAATTGTTAAAAACACAATATAAGGGTATGTCACCAATTACGGGGATATACAAGGTAAGAGTCATATAAAATGATATGATATTTTGAGGATAAGATGGTCCAATAAGTCAAATGGAGTCTATATATATAAAATTAAAAAAGTCCAGTGAAGAAATCCAGTGAAGAAATCCAGTGAAAAAATCAAATATAAAAATAAACTGATGATGAAAGAGCTTCTTGAAAAAAATCCCTAGAAGAGATTGTGTGAAAAAATGTGTGAAAAAATAAAAATGTAAAAATGTAAAAAATATATATAAAATATATATATGAAAAAAAAAAAATATATTAAAACTTAAAAATGGGGGATCCCCTAAAATCAATAAGTGTCAAAAATAAGTGACAAAATATATGACAAAATAAAACAGTGTGTGTGTAAAATCCAGGTGAAAAAAAAATATATATATATAAATTGAAAATAGTGTGCATATAATATAATCCAGGTGAAAGTTTCAGTTATTAAATGTTAATGAATAATCCTCCTTGTGGCTAAATCCATATGAATGATGGTAATGAACTCTTTGAGCTAGATGACTTTACTTTTCTTTTCAATATAAACTCTGGTAATCCCTGTAAATCAAAAAAATAACATAGTGCAATAAAGTTTCAAAAAGCAGGAAATAATGAAATAATGCTCACCAAAAATGTCAACGCGTTTCGGCCTCTTTAACAGGCCTTTTTCAAGAGTTGCAGCAGTGACCACCTGGAGCAGCACTGCTTCCTGTTGATCCTCCTGCAGCCCCAGCTGTTACTCCTCCTAATCCTCCACATGTGCCTCCTCCACCCCCTCAAGATTTGCCTCCTCCACCTCCAAATTCAGAAATTCACCCTCCTCCTCTTCCCCATCCTCAACAAAGATCCCCAGTGAGGACACAACTAGTCTGAGGCCCCTCCCGAGCCTCCCTGTCGTGGGAAGTGGAAGAAGTAATTTATTTATTTTTTTAGATAAAAAAAACTATGTTTTGATATGTGACAATGTGGTATCCTTACACCTGTGGAGAATACTCTGCCTGCAATATGCATCTATGGTACCTGGACCAGGGAGACATATTGTTAGCAGAGTATATTTTACAAGTGTGATTTTACCACATTTTGTTTTTTGTGATGAGGTGCAGAAGGTTCCTATCCTAGTACAATTAAAGGGTCATTAAACTAATACATTAGAATTAGATTAATTTTCAGCATTCAAGAGGATTAACTCAAGTAGACTTACTTATGTGTTATTAAGACATGTGTTACAGTTCATTGTAATGTCCTGAGCCAAAAATGTGCTTGGATTTAGATGTCATAAAAAGAGTTTTTAACAGAACAATCATTGCTGATTTTAGAGGTGAACAATGCTACTATGAGGCCTATTTATCAAGCCGTCAACTGTGCTGCATTCGCCGGCACCAATACGCTCGCCTGACATCGCCTAACATCGCTGGCGCTGACCTGAATACGTTCTCTATAGTTATCAAAAAAGCTGTCAAAAAGCTGCGTACCAAGTACGGGGCGATGAGCAGTGGACTGTTGTTAACTAACAGTCATCAATCTCATTGCTATTCGGCTTTTTCACAGCTTTATTTGTATACTGTCACTAAACACCCCCACTATACTAAACTGTTTAACCCCTATCCCGCCGCTCCTGGACCCCGCCGCAACTAAATAAAGTTATTAACCCCTAAACCACCGCTCCCGGAGAACCCCGCCACCTACATTATGTTATTAACCCCTAATCTGCCGCCCCCCTACACCTTTGCCACCTACATTATGTTATAAACCCCTAATCTGCTGCCCCCTACACCGCCGCCACCCACAATATGTTATTAACCCCTAAACTGCCAGTGATTGAGCTTGCATTCTATTGGCTGATTGGATCAGCCAATAGGATGAAAGCTCAATCCTATTGGCTGATTGAAACAGCCAATAGGATTTTTTTCAACCTTAATTCCGATTGGCTGATAGAATTCTATCAGCCAATCGGAATCTAAAGGACGCCATCTTGGATGACGTCATTTAAAGGAACATTCATTGTTCAAGAAGACGTCGATGGAAGAGGATGCTCCACGTCGGATGTCTGGAAGATGGAGCCGCTCCGCGCCGGATGGATGAAGATAGAAGATGCCATCTGGGTGAAGACTTCTGCGGGCTTGGATGAAGACTTCGGACGCTTGGATGAAGACTTCTGCCGGCTTCTTGGAGGATGGATGTCGGATCTTCAAAACTGTAAATCAATCTTCAGGGGTTAGTGTTAGGATTTTTTAAGGGTTTATTGAGTGGGTTTTATTTTTAGATTAGGGATTGGGTGCAATAGAGCTAAATGCCCTTTTAAGGGCAATGCCCATCCAAATGCCCTTTTCAGGGCAATGGGGAGCTTAGGTTTTTTTAGTTAGGGTTTTATTTGGGGGGTTGGTTGTGTGGGTGGTGGGTTTAACTGTTGGGGGGTATTTGTATTTTTTTTTACAGGTAAAAGAGCTGATTTCTTTGGGGCAATGCCCCGCAAAAGCCCTTTTAAGGGATATTTTTAGTTTATTGTAGGTTAGGGTTTTTTTATTTTGGGGGGGCTTTTTTATTTTCATAGGACCCTTAGATTAGGTGTAATTAGTTTAAATCTTTGATAATTTTCTTTTTTTGTAACTTAGAGTTTGTTATTTTTTGTAACTTAGTTGTTAGTTTTTTGTAATTTAGTAATTTTTTAATGTAGATTTAAATTATTTGAGTAGGGTTAGGATTCTAAATATATAATATAGTTAATTTAATTTGTAGTTTGATGTAATTTTATTATGAAAGTTAGGTTAGATTAATTAATAATTTAATATAGTTTAATGTAATTTTATTATAATAGTTAGGGTGGGTTAATTATTAATTTAATATAGTTTAATGTAATTTTATTATAATAGTTAGGGTAGGTTAATTATTAATTTAATATAGTTTAATGTAATTTTAAAGGTAAGTTTAAATTTATTATAAGATAAGGATGAGTTGATATTTAATGTACAGTTAGCGGGTTGTTAGGTTTAGGGGTTAATAGGTTAATTTAGTTATGGCGATGTGGGGGGCTGGCGGTTTAGGAGTTGATAGGTTTAGTAAGTGCTAGTGATGTGGGAGGCCAGGGGTTTAGGGGTTAATACATTTATTTAGTTGTGGTGGGCTCCGGAGCGGCGGGATAGGGGTTAAGAACTTTATGTAGGTGTCGGGGCGGTAGATTAGGGGTTAATATGTATAATGTAGGTGGCAGTGATATAGGGGTTAATAAGTATAATGTAGGTGGCGGCGGTGTAGGGGGCGGCAGATTAGGAGTCTTTAGACTCTGGGTACATGTTAGGGTGTTAGGTGTAAACATAACTTTTATTCTCCCATAGGAATCAAAGGGATACTGGGCAGCAGCGAACATGAGCTTTTGCTGCTTTCAGATTCCAATTGATTCCTATGGCATCCGCCGCCTCCAGGGCGGCGGATTGAAAACCAGGTACCAGGTGAAAATAGTGGCGAGCCTACCTGTTAGATATTTGTTAACTTCCAAAAGTAGTCAGATAGTTCCGAATTTGTATTTGGAACATCTGTAGTGTCGTAAGCATCGATCTGTGTCGGACTGAGACCGGCGAATCGTATGTTACGTCACAAATTTCGACTTTTTCCGATCTGTAGGGTTTGATAAATAAGCTCTCCACAATTACGCTGCGGAATTCCAGCATATTTGTGGTTGACGGCTTGATAAATAGGCCTCATTATGTTGTCTGGTTAAAGTACAGTAGTTTTGCATAATCAACAAATGCATGATAAAAGCACAATGCAATAGCACTTAGTCTGAACTTTCTAATGAGTAGTAGATTTTTTTTCAGAAAAATGTCTAAGGTATGTCTATTTCCACTCCTTCTGTATCATGTGACAGCCATCAGCCAATCACACTCAGTAGGAGCTGGTGACTTAAAACGAGTAAATATAAAAACACTGTGCACATTTTGTTAATGGAAGTGATTTTTTTTTTAAATTGCATGCTCTATCTGAATTACGAAAGTTAAGTTTTGACTTTTTATCACTGCAACCAACTTCCCCCATGCATCATTCTTACTGGGCATTTGTTTGGGACACTTTGTCAGCCGACCATTTGGCGGGAAGGGCTTCTGACAAAAATCCTTGCCCCTGGAAGCCTCTGTGGAATGGAGCAAAAGACTTCTAGTGCCATTTTGGAGTTGTGTAACAGCGTAAATAACCTTATTGGCACTGGGACACTGCTGCCTTCTCTACCTACCTATAATTGTGCTACACTCATAACAGCTAACTATACACCAAGGGGCCTATCTATCAAGCTCCGAATAGAGCTTGAGGGCCTCTGTTTCTGGGGAGCCTGCAGGCTCGCCAGAAACAGCAGTTATGAAGCAGCGGTCACAAAGACCGCTGCTCCATAACCCTGTCTGCCTGCTCTGATGAGGCGGACAGGAATCGCCGGAATTCAACCCGATCGAGTACGATCGGGTTGATTGACATCCCCTGCTGGCGGCCGATTGTCCGCGAGTCTGCAGCGGGCGGCATTGCACCAGCAGCTCACAAGAGCTGCTGGTGCAATGCTGAATACGGAGATCGTATTGCTCTCCGCATTCAGCGATGTCTGTCGGACCTGATCCGCACTGTCGGATCAGGTCCCAAGTGGCTTTATTACTGCACTGCACACACTGAAATTGAAGATCAGCAAACACTGTTGACCTTTCCTTTTTTGTGCAATTAAAAATATTTATATATGTCAACAAAAACTTTGATTGAAGTGCTGGAAGCTACCAGAGTACTACATAACAGCTTTGAACCAGGCACTGCGTACATATATATGACAAGTATTATTTCTGCCAATCTCAGCAAATGCTGTATAAATCAAAAGGCTTAATTCAATTTGATTGCTGATTTTAAGGATCATTTCTCTCTATATTGCCGATTTAACAACTCTGAGTGACTGAATTTTCTTTTACTTTTCATTCAGAGCCCACTTTGCTAAATGCTAGTGAAATATATATAGTGAAAGGTTACTTGCAAATGTTCCTGTTACAGTTGATACAGCCCTAAAAAGAGCTTGCCATAAATCAGTTGCTCGCTTGTCTAAGACTGGTAAACCTGTATAGATCTTCTGTTTTGGGAAAGGCTTTTGCCTACTGGAACTGCAACTTTGATAACTATTCCTGTTGCTCACATGTAATACGGCTCTACAAGTAATTATTAATTTCTACCTTTATCTTGTGATCATTTAGCTGAGTGATAATTTAAAGGACACATATTTTGCAGATACTTGGCAGGTCGAAATATCATTTATGCCTCCGTTTTGTATGATTTAATGTGGGACATTACTTGTTCAACAACTAACAACTTCATTCTTGTGTATGTGTTAGGCATTAGGACTCTCAAACCTGATTTAGAAGTTATAATACCATTCAACAATACACACTGAAGTGCATTAAAGGGACATTTTACACTAGATTTTTCTTTTCATAAATGTTTTGTAGATGACCCATTTATATAGCCCATCTGAGAGTGTTTTTGCAACAATGTATATTTTTGCTTATTTTTAAATAACAGTGTACTGATTTTCATACTCCTAAACAAGCTTCAAAGTTGTAGATGTATACTGATATCTACAGATTTGAGCTGCTATTGTTTGTATAAACTGTCTTTTCATATGCAGGTAAGGAGGGAGGAGTGTCTGCTGTTTCTGTTTCCCCAGCACCTTTCAGTGGGTGTCGCAGACTACCTCATTAACGCTGCTAAACTGGGAGCTTCTAAGTAAGATTTTAAAAGGTTTTATACCGGATTTTTAGATCAGTATCTGTGCATATTCTTGTTTAAAGTAGCGTCTATTACTAGCAGTTATATTAAAAAATTGGTGTATAATGTTCCTTTAAAGGTACAGTATACACCAATTTTTGTATAACTGCATGTAATAGATGCTACTATAAAGAAGACTATGCACAGATGCTGAGCTAAAAATCCAATATAAAACCTTTTTAAAATCTTACTTAGAAGTTCCCAGTTTAGCAGTGTTAATAAGGTAGTCTGGGATACCCACTGAAAGGGGCTGGGTAAACAAAGAGAGGAGACACTCTCCCCCTCCCTCCCTCTGCATATGAAAAGACATATAACATAAACAGGAGCCTGCAAATGCATGTATACATCTAACACTGTGGGGCTTGGTTAGGAGTCTGAAAATCAGCACATTGTTCTTAAAAAAAGGCAAAAACTATACATTTTTATAAAAACACCACCAGATAGGCTATATAAATGGATCATCTACAAAACATTTATGCAAAGAAAATCTAGTGTACAATGTCCCTTTAATTTCTCATTTTACTTACATTAATTATGGTCTCTATCGCCATCTTGTGGAAGAAAAATAATAGTAAAGCAGAATATGATACAACCTAGTTCCCTGACTGAGATATTTGTTCCTGATAGTTAGATAACACCTGCTTAAATATGCAATCTCATGAAAGTTGACAAATATTTTCAGAAACTTTCTCCCTCTGCAAAAGAAAACATGAATTACACGGCAAAAGCAGCTGGAAAAAAAACAGTGCCACGTTGTGGAAATTCAAGTTTAATCAGTCTCAATGAAGAACAAGCTGCTAGCTTTATGGGAGAAAAAAGTAACTTAATGCAGGAACTCAAGTCCTTTTTTTTCTACCTAAAATAGAATCACTGCAAGCAAGTGTGAATACTCTTACAAGTGAAGTGCGACACACTCACAGCTCACAGCTTTCTTCGTCCAAACATTGTATTTCTGAGTTTGAGGAAAGACAAACTGGTTCAGAAAACTCCTTTAAACAATTAGTCAAACAAAATCAACACCTCCAGAAAAGTGTCAACGACCTGGAAAACGGGAGTAGGTGCAATAGTTTGCGAATTGTGGGGGTCCCTGAAATAGTCAAAGGGAAAGATCTTTTAGAATTTGCAGCTTTCACATTCCCCAGAATACTGGGTATGACCTCAGATAATCTGCTCATTGACATGGAAAGAGCCCACAGAGTTGGCCCAGGGAGGTAACTTGAAAATATGAAAGTGAAACCTAAGGAAGAAACTTTCAGGAAAAACGAGCTATACTTCTTGCATACAGATCTTAGAAAGAAGTTAAATATGAGGGGAATCATCTCCTGATCTTTCAAGATTTTTCGGCAGAGATTACAAAAAAAAGAAGGAATTGGCGACATTCTGCTCACACTTATATATTATCCGGCTAAGCATTGATTACAAACTCCTTCAGGAACCAAATATTCCCACTCTCCCCAGGCTCTACAAAGTTATCTGGCTACTGAAAAACAACAAGATGCTGGCTGAGAAGCTTCTCCTGACTGCTTTGAGTAACTTTGTTTTCAGATTACTTTTTTATTTATTCTTCATTATTTCTATAGATTAAGATGATTACACAGGTATTGTCGTTATTGATAATAAACTCCTGGTTACTACAGATTGCATTAATGATATGGTGTAAAATGTAAGCTTTAAGCTCTTGATTACTTCACTGTTGGTAGGAAGTTATAGCATTAAGTTTAGTACTGTATTCCCATAGGTTTCACCCATGTCAAATTGTTGATATTTATTAAAGCTAAACAGAAGGTTATTAAAGGGACAGTCTACACCAGAATTTTTATTGTTTAAAAAGATACACCTACGAGTTTTGTGCTAAACAAATAACAGAAAAATAACGCCAAAAAAGTTGTGTTATTTCACTATCCATAGCGCTGCATTTACAAGTTACTGAAAAGCCTCCTTCTGATGTGTGATATGGTGCGTTATGCTCCAAACTGCACAAAAGCCAAGGGCTGATTTGACGTGCTCCTGCACGCTTTCCCCCATAGACATCAATAGGGAGAAAGTGAAAAAAAATAACACCTGAAGTGCGGATTGGCAATCGTTATAACGCAACCCCATTGATGTCTATGGGGGAAAGAAAGTTAAGTTTAAACCTAACACCCTAACACAAACGCCAAATCTAAAGACACTTAATCCACCGCTCCCCAACATCGCCGACAGTAAATACAATTATTAACCCCTAATCTGCCGCTCCCCGACATCGCCAAACTAAATAAAGTTATTAACCTCTAATCCGCCGCTCCCTGACATCGCCATCACTATAATAAAGTTATTAACCCCATAAACTGCTGCTCCCTGACATCGCCACCACTAAATAAAATTATTAACCACTAAAGCTTCGGCCTCCCACATCGCCGCCACTAAATAAACCTATTAACCCCTAAACCTCTGGCCTCCCACATCGCAAAACACAAAATAAACCTATTAACCCCTAAACCTCTGGCCTCCCACATCGCAAAACACTAAATTAAACTATTAACCCCTAAACCTAACACCCCCCTAACTTTAAATTAAAATTACAATATAACTATATTTAAAGAAATAAAAACGTACCATGTCTCACGGCATGAGAACAAGGGTCCCATTGGAGCCTTTGGAAGCACACTCTTGTGAGTCCAATGCTTCCAAGCAAATTGCTGTCAACTTGTAATACCAGCGCACATTAGCGGATGCATTAATTCCCCTATAAAAAGAAAATCAATTCTCTCACATTTAAGCTGTTTGGGAACTGATCTAGCGTTTCTCCAAGAGCATCAATGCATCTCATGGACACAAATATCTCAAATTAAAAAAAGACTGGGTAGGAATGATTTCATATTTAATCTATATGCTCTAGCAAAGGTATAGCTATATTATTTGGAAAATGTTTAATTGTAGGCATTGTATATTCACATGTTGATGGTGAAGGGAGATATTTAATATTACAGGTAAAAATGAATTCCCTGTGTAATATTTATGCCCTCAATCACAAAACAATTGTTTTTTGTTTTTTGTTTTTTTTCAAGTATTTTTTATCACATGTATGTTTATAATTCTAATTCTAATTATGCGTTTTAACCCTTTAAGAAACAAATCGCAACATTTCAGTTTATTCAACCTAAATCATGTTCTATATAACACTGTACAAACCACTTTTTATAGTTTGTTTTTTTTATAGAGTTAATGTATCACATTAATTGAAAATCACATTAAAGGGACAATTAACTCAAAAATGTTTATTGTGATAAAAGATAGATAATCTATTTATTACCTATTCCCCATTTTTGCACAGTCAACATGGTTATATTAATATACGGCCAGATTAAGGTAGAAAAAATGAAGGTAGAAAAAATCCTATTGGCTGATGGAATCAGCCAATATGATTGAACTTCAATCCTATTGGCTGATTGGATTAGCCAACAGGATTGAGCTTGCATTCTATTGGCTGTTCCAATCAGCCAATGGAATGCGAGCTCAATCCTATTGGCTGATCCAATCAGCCAATAGGATTTTTTCTACCTTAATTCCAATTGGCTGATAGAATTTTATTAGCCAATAGGAATCTAAGGGACGCCATCTTGGATGACGTCATTTAACGGTACCATCATTCGTTGTTAGTCCGTGGGATGAAGAGGATGCTCCGCGTCGGATGTCTTGAAGATGGACCCGCTCCGCGCCGGAAGGATGAAGATAGAAGATGCCGTCTGGATGAAGACTTCTTCCCATCTGGAGGACCACTTCTGCCCGTCTGGAGGACCACTTCTGCCGGCTTTGTTGAGGACATCTTGCCGCTTGGATGAAGACTTCTCCCGGTAAATGAATCTTCGGGGGTTAGTGTTAGAATTTTTTTAAGGGTGTATTGGGTGGGTTTATTTTTAAGGTTAGGGCTTTGGGCCTGCAATAGAGCTAAATGCCGTTTTAAGGGCAATGCCCATCCAAATGCCCTTTTCAGGGTAATGGGGAGCTTAGGTTTTTTTAGATAGTATTTTATTTGGGGGGTTGGTTGTGTGGGTGGTGGGTTTTACTGTTGGGGGGGTTGTTTGCATTTTTTTTACAGGTAAAAGAGCTGATTTCTTTGGGATAATGCCCCGTAAAAGGCCCTTTTAAGGGCTATTGATAGTTTAGTTTAGGCTAGGGTTTTTTTTTATTTTGGGGGGCTTTTTTATTTTGATAGGGCTATTAGATTAGGTGTAATTGGTTTAAATATCTTGTAATTTGTTTTTTATTTTTTGTAATTTAGTGTTTGTTTTTTTGTAATTTAGCTAATTTAATTTAATTTATTTAATTGTATTTAATTTAGGTAATTTATTTAATTGTAGTGTAGTGTTAGGTGTAATTGTAACATAGGTTAGGTTTTATTTTACAGGTAAATTTGTATTTATTTTAGCTAGATAGTTAGTAAATAGTTAATAACTATTTAATAACTATTCTACCTAGTTAAAATAAATACAAACCTGCCTGTAAAATAAAAATAAACCCTAAGCTAGCTACAATGTAACTATTAGTTATATTGTAGCTAGTTTAGGGTTTATTTTATAGGTAAGTATTTAGTTTTAAATAGGAATTATTTAGGTAATAATAGTCATTTTTATTTAGATTTATTTAAATTATATTTGTTAGGGGGTGTTAGGGTTAGGGTTAGACTTAGGTTTAGGGGTTAATAAATTTAGAATAGTAGCTGCGACGTTGGGGGCGTATGAATAGCTGATACATGTATTTAAATGTTTGCTCAGTAATGAGGACTCTTAACTCACAATGAGTGTAACAAAATGGTATATAGATGGCGGAGTTAAGCTGCCACACTAAACAGACGTACTATGTGTGAGCTCCGTGCATTATACACCATAAAAGTTGAATTTAGGCACTAAAGTTATTTTTTTTTTTTGGGATACATAACCTTCCTGGAGTGTTTTGGTGGTCCGGAGGGGCACTGGGCTTCAGGAAGAGAGCCGACTAAGAATAAGAAGCTCTGCAACTGGTGGCAAGATACTCGGAAGCAACGTTTGCATACAGATCTTAAGATACCAAGCGTACTACAGATCGTAGACCATGGAGGAGATACATCTTTACTTTCAAGCAATGATGGAGGAATTTGAAAGGTCGCTTTGCAACAGGATTGACAAACTGATCCTGATTCTACAGCCCATGAGGGAACCAAATGCTTACTTCCCGCCAAAGATGGCGGCGCCTGACAAGCCTGCGGTCTTAGAGATTGACTTGGGGCAGAGGGTCATCTTGGAGCCGGACACAAATGCTGGACCAAAGCAAAATACGCCTATCTCTCCTAAAGCGGTAACCCTGCTCAGCCCCCTCCCGTGTGAAGATGTGACTAGAAGGCTGTGTTTTTACCACTTCGGTGGGTTCACGAGTGTATACCTACTGATGGAGTCCTGGAGTGAGGCCTGGGGGATGACGCCTGGGAGTGCGGCCGGCTCCCAAGTGCGCAACAACGATGTGTTACACAACCCACAGACTGCATTCCACGGTATCCTGTCTTGGCGTAGAGGTGAGGGTTGAGCTCTAGGGACGCATTTGCTGTAGGTGCTGCTCAATTGGATTTGTCCCCTCGGCGCCTAAAAATTTAACCCTGCTTGCAGTATACCAGGACTTTGGCAGCCACACACCCAAAGACTGTTACCTATGGATGAGGTATTGTTGCCTCTCAGCTCTGACTTCCTACAATTTCCACAATCTCCCCAGGTGTATGTGGCTGTTTTTTTTTGACACATAGGTTGTACCTCTATTTGGCAGGTTTACTAAACGCTATAACAGTGTGCACGTTCTTGTTGTTACTATTTTTTCACAGCTGGCTTTGACACTATACATAAGAGGGACCTCGATGAGCAGCCTAAGATACATTTCTATTACAGTGTTATGTGGTCGTGGGATGTGGAGCTCCATTGAGGTCATAGTATTTATTTTATTATGGGATAGTAGTGTGTGTGTCTGTCAATTGGCCTGTGAACTTTGGACAGAGATCCTCTTCTCATTCATTTCTATTAAGCTCTGGTCTTCCTACTAAATGCTTTTCAAATATATACTTTATAATCTAGAGGCCCAAAAGTGACCCATATATCTTAAGTCTCATCTCCTGTAATAGTATTTGTGGTAACTTTTCCATATACTGTCCCCCCCCCCCCCATTTTTTATAGGGAAATTGTGTGGACAGGGGTGACTAATGCCCCTCACAACCCTAGGCAGAGTTAGGGAGTCTCTGCTCCACCCTAAGCTAAAACTCTGCAGTTTTTATTGCTAATGTTACTAAGATTCTAAGGCAAGGGTCCTTCATATACTTTTAGATAAATATTCTTTATATAGAGTTTAGTAAGCAACTAAATATCACAAGTGGACTACTCATTAGTGGGATCAATGTATAAGAAGGGTATACTATTGCAGAAATGGCTGGGTTTGGATCTGTAACTCTAATCCTGCAGGATATCTGGTAAACAGTATTTATCTGGGCACATATAAATGTATTAATGAATTTCTTTGGAATTTAGCAGAGGTTAGCGCAATAAATAATCTCCCTATTATCTTTTAAATTATTTGTATCTTTTTTGGAGATAAATCTGTTAAGCGGAACTTACATAATATTTTGACTGAGAGCGCTTAATCCATATGTTTACTTAAATTTCTAATTGCTGTTTGCATCTGTCTTTAAGTAGAGATGTATTTATAATATGGACTCACTATTTCTTGAAGCCCAGCACAAGTCAGTGTAGGATAAGTTCCTGTGCTTACATATTACTATATTAAGGATGATACTTGACTGATCCTAATATAGTGCTATTTAGATCCTTGGCGGTCTAAGAGTGACCCTGCATATATGTGAGAGTATAAGTATTTTACTAGTTTGAGTGTTATATAATATATCTAAGGTCCAGGAGCAGTTAGGTTTTTCCCAATAATTCTTAAGCGAGAGGTGCAATGGATATTTAGGACACTAACCTCACTTAGAAATACAAACCAACCTCTATGTATATAATGCGTTGATTCTATACCCCATACCTGTAGTTCGACTGCTAGATGTTCTATACCATATATAGCTAATTTATGCTTATCTCTTACTGCCTCTTAAAGAGTGGAGGATATACCCAGAGTTTTGTATATGATGACTCCCTTGTTAAGTGATACCAAAAGTTTATGTTATATGTTTGATTACTATAATCCTGCAGGGGGAAATGTTTTATTTAGTCATAGTTGTGGAATATATAAGGGACAAGCACAAGCCCACATATGTCACGAACTGGTCATCTAAATTAGGCTTATACTGAGTTGGTTGTCTTAATTTGTGTTATCTGTCCGTTTGAAAGTGATTCTTATCTGAACATTCCCATGTGTCATGTTATTTAGCTATAGTTGTTAAATATATCAAGGACAAGCACAAGCCTACATATGTCACGAACTGGTCATCGAAATTAGGCTTATACTGAGTTGGTTGTCTAAAGTTGTGTTATCTGTCCGTTTGAAAATGCACGTATGGAAAATGAGGTAATATCCATGGCTAGAAAATGCACCTTTGGGTCATGATATGTTTAGATTCTACAGATGTGAAGACATGCTTGTTTAATTCATCATGTAAATTCCGATGTATTTCAAATAGGCATGTTGCCATGAAGTTTTTCTCTGAAATTGTGTTTTTGTTGTCATATTACCTCAATAAAAAGTATTTAAAAAAAAAAAAAAATGGTATATAGATAATTTACGTGTAGCATAAATATAGCGTTTGAATACTATGTTACAAGTCTGAGCATTTTTGTTATTCACAAAGATTGTTCAGCCTCCAAGTATAAAACTTACATAATGAAATATCTGAGCAGCTTGCTATCTGATATCAGGAGAGAACTATAGTTGTATGCATACATACGATCTGCTTGCAGGAAGTATAGGAACAGAGAAAAGAGCTTACTGGACAAAATAGTTCACTGAGCAGGGAGAACAGCAGAGAGGGTCTGTTTGTAGGCAGGTGACGTCACCACACAGCGGAACTGAGAGACCAGTAACACGGAGTCTATGTAGCGGGAGGTCCAGGACAAAGGCAGCAGCAGAAACTAGGATTTGCAAAAAAAATACTCACAGATGAGGTCAGGAGAACTGGAGATAATGCGGATAAGTGGAATTGACAGTAAAGTCTCAAAATTGTTAGGAAGCAAGGAATCGTTGCACTGGAAATACAAACTAAAAGTACCAAGCAATGATTGGTGAAACCTGTAGCTATTTATAGAGCTGAATGTGGGAGTGGATGAGAATTTAAAGGTACAGAGAATGAAGCTTGAAGCATATGGATGATGGCTCTTAACGGTATACACACTGTACATTACAGTGTGGTAAACTTATCTTTCAACACAAGATTTGCATTTCTGAAAAGTCAAGTATAATTTCACACACTGTCACTTAGCACACAATCAATGTGCATTGTTGGGATTGTAAATAAATTAAAAAAAGAAGCACTGACAATACTTGACAATTAGTCACAATATTTATTTAAGAACAAAAGGAATACATACAATATTAACATTATGGATTCTAAGAAATTATCAATAGAGTTAAAAATAAATTGAACAATGTTACACATCTATTGATCAATATTAAACTTTGAAATGTTTCAATAAACTTTTACTAATGTGATTGGATAATATTTACTTTCTGAATATTGAATAAAATATATTTCAACTGTCAAATGTAAAGAAAATAGCTTAATATTTAACGGATTCCGTATAGTATATATGCATCACATATGCATTACATTCCCATAAATTGTATAGAAAAGTCTACATGCCAAATGTAGTGATAGCACCCCTAGGAGGTATGTGTATGGAAGTTATAAAGATGTGAATCCATCAACCATTAAGTAACGGCCAATCAGAGTTCATCACACAAACATGACTTGACTCAGTATGGCCTCACAGACATGCTAACAAAATTACATTATTTTATCCAATCAGATGTACAGATACCATGTCCCATGGTGTATCTCATGTTTACTTCCCCATATAAAAGTGCATTACACATAGCCATTTTTGTCAATTCTCTAAAGCTTGCTGGGCAATATGTCTACTCCCAGGTTCACTAGAAATGAAAGTGTTGCACGGGTGTATGTGATTGAAGAGTTTTATCCGCAGCTTTATGGGGCTCGGAGGAGGTCGACCATCTGGGCATATGTCACCATCTCTGTTAATGGGGTGGCAGATGTCCAGAGGACACACTTCCAAATGTGCAGGAGATTTGGGTATGTGAGGTTGCGTCTGCGGAATAAAGTCCGCCTCATGAGGGAGTGGACTCGTGCCCATCGAAGAGTTGAGGTTTTGGGCCCACCCACACAGAAACATGTCCTCAAACCTCATGAGGAGACTTTATGCTCACTCCTCAATCTCTGATTCCCCCACGCATTTGCAGCCCCCAAGTCCTTGCCCCCCTACCAGCCCCCAGCTGATGGCCATGAAACTCCCGATCCGGAGGCCAGTGCACCTCCAATCGGTGACCTGGGAGAAAGTGGGACAGAGGCTGAACAAGGTAAAGATCAGACTTCATATAATATTTTAATATTTGTGTGTATATTAAAGCAATGTGTATACAATCATATTTTCAACATATATAGAATTCACAACAGACGTTAACTCGGATGGTATACATCTGAATTTAGATTCGTCAAACATCATATTGGAACAATGATCTTTATTGCACAATCACGATTATGCTTCACAGAGATAAAACGGAAGTGCGCATCCGTGAACTCCCAATCCTCCGCCATTTTATCCATTGAATATCGATTCATACATAACTTTGAAATATTAATTTGCATGATTAAATATTTACAATCATTATATTTGAATATCGTAATACACAAAGTGGTTAATATATTTTAAAAAGTTAGAAAATATACTCAACACACTACTAGATCCCAATAAATTTATAATCACGGATGCGCAATTATGCTTTTAAATATTACGCAATGCTCATTGATAAAATAAATGTGCAGATACGTGAACATGAGTTTGCTGTTACAGTGGCATTACTTTAGACATGTTGTTCAAATGTATACATTAATTTTGATAAATGTTACAAAAACAGTATCATGAATTTCAAGATTCAAAAAGAAATGGTCTATACTAGGAATTGAAAAATAAATGATCAGAGATAAATGGCTATCAATTGATATCAATGCAAGAATACATAAAATGACTCAAAGGGACAGTCAACAACAAAAATTAATATTTAAAAAAATACATGACCCCTTTATTTCTAAATACTGTTTTAGTCTTAAAATTTCATTTTTTAGAAAATATTTTTGAAATCTGTAATTATCTTGTAGCCATTGCAGACTGACCCCTTAATTATTTCTTTTGTACAGGCTTGCATTTAGCCAATCAGTGCCCTCTCCCTTGTGAATCCAAGTGCGTGGTCACAATGTTAAATATTTCCATTTCAAGGATATTGATAATAGCTTATGATCAGCATTTGTTTTATCTTTCAACAAAGAATAACAAGAGATCAAACACAATTTGATGTTACAAGTGAACTTCAAATTATGTCACAATTGCATTCCCTATTTAATTAATGAACATTGGATTCTAAATAAACTGTCCCTTTAACATAAGAAGCACACTTCAAATTATAATAAAATAACATGTGAGACTACCTAGGATTATGTTACTATTCCTGATAGCAACATAAATAAACAAGAATATTTAAGCAAATTCCATTGGAGGTAAAATATAGAAATCAAAATATTCTTTGATTCACTGTCAATTTAACACATGGGGTCATTGATTTAACCTTCTAGTTTATGGTAAATTAAGATATATACAGCGCCAACATTTAGAAGATACAAGCTCCCAAAATGAGATCCCTAAAAACTCAAAGAAAATAGTTATATATAAAAGAAAGGGAGCGCCTGATAAAGGCTTAAGCACCTATATATGCTAAAACATAAAAATTTCAATTAGGATTAAAAATACATTTATTATTATTATATATATATATATATATATATATACATATATATAATAGGGTACCATATACAGTAAAAGTAAAAACAAAGACAAAAACAGAGGCTGAGAGTAAGTTAATTTCGCACACTCCTCAAAAATGAGGAAATAGTCAATAAACCTGTGGCTAAAAAATATTATATTAATAATGATAAATCATAGTCCCAAGTGATTGTCCTTGTGAATTGTGATATCCTTAATAGGTGTCCTCTAAAGGTGTTCGGTGTGTCCGAATGAGATCCTAATAGTCTTTAACCCTTTCAGTGCTAACGACGGCTCTGAGCTGTCGCAGAGTTTCCCACTGAGGTGCTAACGACGGCTCAGAGCTGTCGCTAGCATTCTCCTACCTTGAGTGAGATCTGGGGGCTTCCACTCGCTCCTACTTCGGCGATCGGGCCTGTATAGTGACAGGCATCGCCGGGGCTTCACGTTATGCGCGGTGACGTCACCACGCAACTTTATTTAAAAAGGGGCATGCTGCTTAGAAGCCTGCATCTCAGGCATCTAAGCAGCTACAGACCCCCAAGACCCACCGTTGGAAAGGTAATTACAATAGTGTAAGTCTTGGGGATCTGGAAAAAAAAATATTTACAAAAATAATAAAAACCTTAAAACAGCTTAGCACCCAGGTGGGAAAGTGCTTAACATAGAAACATAGAAACATAGATATTGACGGCAGATAAGAGCCATAGGCCCAGCAAGTCTGCCCCACCTTACCTAACAGTATAAACTTATCTAGTTCGTAGGATAGCCCTATGCTTGTCCCATGCATTTTTAAAGTCCCCCTCAAAGGGTTAAATTGTGTTTCTTCAACCTTCTAGTTTGATAGGGCCTTCATAAATGGATCAAACAGAGATTTAAATCATTGAATGAAATCGTAAATGTCAATCATTCATACACATATATACGATTTTCATAATAGTTGTGATTAAGTTATCACTTAATGGCAAATACAAACTAGGAAAGCTCATTTATTCATAAATTTTACAAAACAATGATCTCACATGCATAATTAATAATATGTTTTACCTTGTCAAAATATTTAAAAATGTATGATTGTTCGTGTCAAGGTTATGATTTTTAATAATGCTATCCAATCTTGATTGAATAATTTACAGATATGGATGTTGGTGCTGGATCCTCAACCTCTGGGTTGTCGTAGTCTGCTATGTCTCGTTATACTTCACTCTTGGCTTACAAATTTGTACATAACATTGCCTAATACATTCACATTGATCTATATGAACATGAATCCTCTAATTAAATGTAAACCGTATTTAAAAGGAAAAATCATGATTCTGATATAGAATTACATTGTAATCAAAATCAGAATTTATTAGTATTCTAAGATATTCTTCATAATCTTGCTATCTTTAGTTGAATTTATGTAATCTTAGGGGCTGTGCCATTTTGCATTCAGCACCTGGGTAGTGCTTGACAGTTGTTGGCTACATTTAGACTACAATCAGAAATTGGTACACAGGTGCTGATTATAAAAAGACACATTTCATATGCTTAAATTTTTTAATCTTCTAAATAAGATGTAAAGAGAATTAAATATTCATGATTATAGGAGGAAATTATATATTCAATTGAAATTGCATGCCCTATCTGATTCATTACATTAACTAACATATGGAATAGACTATTCCTTTAGAGGGACAGTCTCAAATATTGATATTGTATTTATATCATGATACAAAATATCTTTCTTACCCTTTACACTGTTTTCATGAAACAATACTGTGATTTAAGTAACATCTTTCCCTTAAGGATTACCTTTATATATAAGCATATTCTAAAAGCATCATGATGACATAGTTTTAAATATATATTATGTCTTGCATTTTGATTAATATGTGTTGTGTCAGCAACAACATTACTGTACATTGCACAAAGTTATCTATATGTCCCACATGTATTATACTATAGTTGTCACCAGTTGTTATTCAAAGTGTTAATTGTCTGTCTGGATTGATTTTGAAACAGGGACCAATCGATATTTTGAAATGTTCCATAGATGAATATGATAAGAATCTGATGTCTAATATTTGAAGAAATAGTACATCTGTGCAAGACATCATTTTCTTTCCAATCACCTTGATGAACTAATAGATTTCATTTTCATATTAGTGGTCTAGTCTTCACATTTTGGTAGATATTATTTACTTGTTTACAATAAGTTTTTATTCATGCAAAATATGTATATTTAAATCATATGTACAAATTGTGTGACATAATTTATATTTATATCATTAATAGTTGAAGTTACTTTGACAAGCCCTGAGGGATCAGGCACCAGCCCAGCTCTGCATGAGCAGGATGATGGTAAGTCCATTTACTCATTCATACATCATTAAATGTATATAACCCAATGATTTGATGATCATAATTATGATGGAGCATTCAATTTGAATAAACTTTATAATGTACTCCTCTGATAATATATATTTATTTTATTTGTTTAATATTAAAATCTCAAAGTTCTGTGTACTATGCTTTGGTTCATGATTTACAAAATATAGATAATGACATTTAAATATTAATCCTCTAAAATTATATATTTAGTTAAAATTGCATGCTACATCTAAATACTGAAATTCATTAATTTTGTTCATTATCTCTTTAATGCAACATTGATGTGTGTACTTGAGCATAAGTAACACATGTTTTAATTTAAGATTTTAACACGTTTTAATTTTAGATTTTAACGTGTACACAACATATTATGTTTTACAGATCTGGATGTTATATGTGTGACAGAGGAGAATGTGGTTCCCTTGGAGGCTGATAGTACGTCAAATATATATACCAACATGTATATGTGTATTGTTTAGAAATATTAATTTTGAATAAAAATAAAGTCTAATAAGTTTGGTCCTGTTCAAAAATATTATCACATTAAGTTTCAAATACACTACTGCCCCCCTTTCTATATCATCCAGCATGAACATAGACATTCAGAATATATTTTTTATTTATGTATAAATTGTCATGAATGACATCATGATGTCACATGCATATTACATCCAATCACACAATAATCATCTTATAATTGTACAGTCATTGCTATTGCTAATGAAGAAGAGGCTGCACAACGTATCCAAATGAACAAAACACAGGTTTATTCTGGAGATACAACCTGGACAGACATGGACAAGTTAGTAGGTAGTCTGACGTGTTGTATGCCCTCTAGTGGCGCTTCATCAGAGACTCAACTACTGTATAAAACAACCGTCTTTCAATAGGGCTACCCTTGCCCTCACAATTTGCCCATACATAACAAAATAACAAGTACATACAGACAATTTTAAAAACATTAAGTAATACACAACATGAACAGTGTTATCTACTATTCATTTATGCTAAAGGCTGTACTTAGAGTGAAATAGGAATCACTTGCTTAATTATCTCTTAAAATTTATCTAATTCAAAAAATAAACTATGTTACAAATATAATAATCATAAGTCATTGCGAATACTACAGGTCAAATCCTACAAGGAATTAATTACTAGGTCCTATATGCTCATATCCACATAAGGTGTAAGCTTAGTAAGTTGAACTATACTTATAGCATACTGTAGCGTAATTGATACTAAGTATCCCATTCCCATATTGTGTATAACAACTCTATACCTCATATCTGGAAAATGGTGATAGGCTAATCCAATACATTACCCCAAAAAAGTTAGTGTAAAAACACATACCCCATGACGGTATTTATAATGGATATAAACATATATACAGGGAGTGCAGAATTATTAGGCAAATGAGTATTTTGACCACATCATCCTCTTTATGCATGTTGTCTTACTCCAAGCTTTATAGGCTCGAAAGCCTACTACCAATTAAGCATATTAGGTGATGTGCATCTCTGTAATGAGAAGGGGTGTGGTCTAATGACATCAACACCCTATATCAGGTGTGCATAATTATTAGGCAACTTCCTTTCCTTTGGCAAAATGGGTCAAAAGAAGGACTTGACAGGCTCAGAAAAGTCAAAAATAGTGAGATATCTTGCAGAGGGATGCAGCACTCTTAAAATTGCAAAGCTTCTGAAGCGTGATCATCGAACAATCAAGCGTTTCATTCAAAATAGTCAACAGGGTCGCAAGAAGCGTGTGGAAAAACCAAGGCGCAAAATAACTGCCCATGAACTGAGAAAAGTCAAGCGTGCAGCTGCCAAGATGCCACTTGCCACCAGTTTGGCCATATTTCAGAGCTGCAACATCACTGGAGTGCCCAAAAGCACAAGGTGTGCAATACTCAGAGACATGGCCAAGGTAAGAAAGGCTGAAAGACGACCACCACTGAACAAGACACACAAGCTGAAACGTCAAGACTGGGCCAAGAAATATCTCAAGACTGATTTTTCTAAGGTTTTATGGACTGATGAAATGAGAGTGAGTCTTGATGGGCCAGATGGATGGGCCCGTGGCTGGATTGGTAAAGGGCAGAGAGCTCCAGTCCGACTCAGACGCCAGCAAGGTGGAGGTGGAGTACTGGTTTGGGCTGGTATCATCAAAGATGAGCTTGTGGGGCCTTTTCGGGTTGAGGATGGAGTCAAGCTCAACTCCCAGTCCTATTCCAGTTTCTGGAAGACACCTTCTTCAAGCAGTGGTACAGGAAGAAGTCTGCATCCTTCAAGAAAAACATGATTTTCATGCAGGACAATGCTCCATCACACGCGTCCAAGTACTCCACAGCGTGGCTGGCAAGAAAGGGTATAAAAGAAGAAAATCTAATGACATGGCCTCCTTGTTAACCTGATCTGAACCCCATTGAGAACCTGTGGTCCATCATCAAATGTGAGATTTACAAGGAGGGAAAACAGTAAACCTCTCTGAACAGTGTCTGGGAGGCTGTGGTTGCTGCTGCACGCAATGTTGATGGTGAACAGATCAAAACACTGACAGAATCCATGGATGGCAGGCTTCTGAGTGTCTTTGCAAAGAAAGGTGGCTATATTGGTCACTGATTTGTTTTTGTTTTGTTTTTGAATGTCAGAAATGTATATTTGTGAATGTTGAGATGTTTTATTGGTTTCACTGGTAAAAATAAATAATTGAAATGGGTATATATTTGTTTTTTGTTAAGTTGCCTAATAATTATGCACAGTAATAGTTACCTGCACACACAGATATCCCCCTAAAATAGCTATAACTAAAAACAAACTAAAAACTACTTCCAAAACTATTCAGCTTTGATATTAATGAGTTTTTTGGGTTCATTGAGAACATGGTTGTTGTTCAATAATAAAATTAATCCTCAAAAATACAACTTGCCTAATAATTCTGCACTCCCTGTACATAAGTCACAATACGTATTGACAATGTGTGTTCTCTCAATATTCCAGCTCAACAGACAATCCCACAAGACAAATTTAAACAAAATAACTTATGTCCAATTCTTTATTCAAACCTAGTGGGACTCGTTTTAATTTGAAAATCCAATAAAGTTCTTTTTTGTCTAGTATCTTGTATTTATTGCCTCCTCTAATCGGCATCTGTGCTAAATCTATAGCTTTGATTGAAAATCTTCCCACATTAGTTAAGTGTACACTATTGAAGTGTTGACCCACACTCGAATCTTTGTTGAAGTTTTTAACATCGTTAAAGTGTTCACGTGCTCTCGTACCCAACTGTCTTGTTGTCTTGCCAACGTACTGACTGTGGCAAATCATACACTACAATAGGTACACTACAAAGTGGTTTTGCAGTTTGCATAAAAATCTATACTATATATATGATTGATTATCCACTGAAGATCTGAAATCACTGCTTACATCTATCATGCCACAAGTAAGACAACCTCTACCACCACATTTATAATTACCAATTGTATTTAACCAAGTCCTTTGTTTTTTTTTTATCTTAATACCATACTAAGTGCTAATGTAGGGGCTAGTGTAACTGGGTTTTTTTTAAACAAACTTACAAGAACCTATAGATTCCTTTAATATATCATCAGTACATAATATAGATAAGTTGTTCTTGAGTATTTGTACAATTTGTGGGAATTGTGTAGTATATTCGGTTGTAAATAATATATCCCCTTGCTGTACCCCTTTATTTCTTAGGTTTAACTTGATGTGTATATTCTTGTGACTGACCAATTTCAATTCTTGCCAAATTCAGTAACTCTGGGTTGTAGCATCTAGCTTCTAACCTCTTGCATAATTCCAAAGACTGTTCTAAATAAACATCATGATTCTTAGTGTTCCTCTTCAAACTAATGAGCTGACCCCTTTGTATGGCAAGGATTAGGTGACGTGGATGACATGATTTTGCGTGTAAAATGGTATTCCCTGCACTTGATTTTCTGAAAGTACGTAATACAATCACATTATTCTCCACATCACCCTCCAATGTCACATCCAAGAAATCAACCCCCTGGTTGCTATGTGTTCCCACAAATTTAAGTCTCATATCATTATTATGATGCTGGGGCCTGAGCGTTTGCATAGTATTCCATCTCTCTAAGCTTCCATCTGTCTAAGTGACCATCTTTAAGTGACAGCGCTGAGAATTAGACAAGAATTTCAACTGCACAAATCGCTACTTATTTAAGCTTAACATCTACTGAATCTAACCCTATTTCTCATTTACTTTCAGGTATGTCCCTTTAAAACCCTGTGTCTTTGCTGGATTTAAACACTGTTTCTTAACTCCTGGTATGTCCCTTTAAAACCCTGTGTCTTTGCTGGATTTAAACACTGTTTCTTAACTCCTGGTATGTCCCTTTAAAACCCTGTGTCTTTGCAGGATTTAAACACTGTTTCTTAACTCCTGGTATGTCCCTTTAAAACCCTGTGTCTTTGCTAGATTTAAACACTGTTTCTTAAAGGGCCACTAAACCCAAAATCTTTCTTTCATGATTCAGATAGAGAATAGAAATTTAAACAACATTACAATTTACTTCTATTATTTATTTTGCTTCATTTTTTAGATATCCTTATTTGAAGAAAAAGCAATGCACATGGGTGAGCCAATCACATGAGGCTTCTATGTGCAGCAACCAATCAGCAGCTACTGAGCATATCTAGATATGCTTTTCAGCAAAGAATATCAAGAGAATAAAACAAATTAGATAATAGAAGTAAATTAGAAAGATGTTTAAAATTGCATTCTCTTTCTAAATCATGAAAGAAAAAATGTGGGTTTTGTGTCCCTTTAACTCTATAGAACCAACTGTCTACTCCATTAATCTGCTCTTTCCTGTCCCCAGCATGTGCATATCCTTATCAAACTTTGCTTAATTTTTTTTTTTAAATCATTTTTTATTGAATATTTAGTGCTACAAAAGCAAAATAAGACAACAAAAAAGCGTTACAGGTATGTTATCTAGAGACACAGCTCCACAGTGGCTATACATCTTATATATCTATTAGCATCTAAACATATAACACATAAACAGGATGGATATTGTCAGATACCGATTCCAATCTTCTTTTAAGCTGAACAAGTCTCTTCAGGTACCTGACTGATCATAAGCGGAGGAAAATGTGATTTTATACTTCTACCTTATATACCTATAATATTAAACAATTATCAAATTTCTTTATTACATTTTCCTGCATTTTTTTCTTTTCGTGTTCCTTCCCTCCACCTTTCCCCTTTTCCTTCCTTTACTTCTTCAAAACAAAATAACAGAAATCTGATGGAAAAAAGGAAATAAACGACAAAACAATCAAACGAACAAAAAAAAACAACAAAAAAACATATAAATATATAAGTATTTCTCTCTCGCTACCCACCCCCCGCTCCACCCCCACCCCCCGAGAAAGCCACCGACTAGAAATCCCCTACAGTGTAGGCAATCCATGTGTGTGGAAAAACATTAAATAGGGTTAGTTCCGCAAAACTCACTGATGATAGGAAAGGAGAAAGAATCCGCTTTTGCAGAGGATATGAATAAGATAAAGTAACTGGCGTCCATTTCCAGAGGAACTTCTTGATCCTTTTCTCCGACGCTTCATAACAATGATATGATTCAAAGACAATTTGATCTTGTAGTGTTCTAAAGACCATAGCTAATCCCGGAATACGCCTAGCTTTCCAATTTCTAAGTATACAATTTCTAACAGTGAGAATAATAGTATTTAAGCTATTTATGGTGTTATCATTAAAAGCCTCTTGTGGGGGAAATAGAAAGATGACATCCTCAGCAGATAATCCAATTGTTATTTTATATAATTTATTGAACCAAAAGATAATCTTTAACCATAATTGTCTTGCCTTAGGGCATGTCCAAAATATATGAAGCAAATCTGCCCTATCATGTGAACATCGAGGACATAAGCAAACCGAAGTCGGACAAAATCTGGAGACTTTCTACGGTAAAAGGTAAAAATTGTTGACCAATTTCATATCAGATTCGTTCCAAGATATCGGGACTTTACACTTACGTAAAGAATCAAAGCTCTGAGTAATTTTATCATGGTTTACCGAGGGGATTATAGAAAGCCAGGACTTACAAATGTTATCCCTAAATAGGAGACTCTGCTTGGTCAACATAATATCATACATCAAGGATATTGAGGAGTTTCCTGTAACAAATTTTTGTATAGAAAGCTTAATATCCAACCAAGCTGATAAAGAAGAAAGGGGCCAACTTTGTGATGAAACAAAATGGCGAATTTGAAAATATGCAAATAGGTTAGATTTAGATAATTCATATTTGTTAAAAATAACATCCGCCATTAATAATTGATCATTCTCATCAAATAACTGTTTTACATAATGTAGTCCTTTATCGGACCAGTCTTTGAAGACTTTTTGATAGAGACCCGGCAAGAAATTTAGATTATTTGAAATCAGAAGCCATTCAGAGAACGAATAATCTATATCTAAAATTGCACAAAACTTTTGCCAGGCTGAGACTATCGCCTAGATTTAGAGTTCTGCGTTAGCCGTCAAAACCAGAAGTTAGGGGGTCCTAACGCTGGTTTTGGCCGCCCGCTGGTATTTAGAGTCAGTCAGGAAAGGGTCTAATGCTCACTTTCCAGCTGCGACTTTTCCATACCGCAGATCCCCCTACGCCAATTGCGTAGCCTATCTTTTCAATGGGATCTTTCTAACGCCGGTATTTAGAGTCTTGGCTGAAGTGAGCGTTAGAAATCTAACGACAAAACCCCAGCCGCAGAGAAAAGCCAGAAGTTAAGAGCTTTCTGGGCTAACGCCGGTTCATAAAGCTCTTAACTACTGTGCTCTAAAGTACACTAACACCCATAAACTACCTATGTACCCCTAAACCAAGGCCCCCCCACATCGCCGCCACTCTAATACATTTTTTAACCCCTAATCTGCCGAACGCACACCGCCGCAACCTACATTATCCCTATGTACCCCTAATCTGCTGCCCCTAACACCACCGACCCTATATTATATTTATTAACCCCTAATCTGCCCCCCAACGTCGCCGCTACCTTACCTACAATTATTAACCCCTAATCTGCCGACCGGACCTCACAGCTACTCTAATAATTGTATTAACCCCTAAAGCTAAGTCTAACCCTAACACCCCCCTAAGTTAAATATAATTTAAATCTAACAAAATAAAATGAAACTTATTAAATAAATTATTCCTATTTAAAGCTAAATACTTACCTGTAAAATAAACCCTAATATAGCTACAATATAAATTATAATTATTAGGGGTTAATAATGGTAGGTTGGGGCGGCAGATTAGGGGTTAATAAATATAATATAGGGGTCGGCAGTGTTAGGGGCAGCAGATTAGGGGTACATAGGGATAACGTAAGTTGCGGCGGTGTACGGAGCGGCAGATTAGGGGTTAATAATAAAATGCAGGGGTCAGCGATAGAGGGGACGGCAGATTAGGGGTTAATAAGTGTAAGGTTAGGGGTGTTTAGACTCGGGGTACATGTTAGGGTGTTAGGTGCAGACTTAGGAAGTGTTTCCCCATAGGAAACAATGGGGCTGCGTTAGGAGCTGAACGCTGCTTTTTTGCAGGTGTTAGGTTTTTTTCAGCTCAAACGGCCCCATTGTTTCCTATGGGGGAATCGTGCACGAGCATGTTTTTGAAGCTGGCCGCGTCCGTAAGCACCGCTGGTATTGAGAGTTGCAGTGGCGGTAAATTATGCTCTACGCTCCCTTTTTGGAGCCTAACGCAGCCCTTCTGTGAAATCTAAATACCAGCTGTATTTAAAGGTGCGGGGGGAAAAAAACACGCGTAGCTAACGCACCCCTTTGGCCGCAGAAATCTCTAGCCGTATGTTTCTAATAGTGATAAGACTGCTGACATTCTGAGGCAGCTTCTGAACTGGAGAGTGTAATATAGCTTTTAACGCGAATGGAGCAATCAAATAATTTTCTAGCTCTTCTGAAGAAACTAAATTAGTTCCAGCAAGCCAATCTATCGCCGTTTTAACCATCACAGCCAGGTTATACAGTTTGAGGTTAGGAAGAGCCAGTCCCGCCGATCCACGATTCTGCATTAATCTTGCGAGCGCGATTCAAGGCCTTTTATTATTCCAAATAAATTTAGAAATTTGAGCATTAAAAAGCTTTAGATCTTTATTTAATAAGAATAAAGGAAGATTCTTCAGAGGATATAGCAGGAGAGGAAAGATGATCTATTTTATTAAATTAACCCTTGCTGTGATGGACAATGGGAAAACAGCCCAGAGATGCAAATCTGTTCCGATTTTTTGGAATAAGGGCTCAAAATTGACTTTGTACCAAAGTTTAGGGTTTTTATGCAAAACTAAACCTAGGTATTTAATAACATCAACCAGTATGAATGGAATATTAAGGCCTACTAACTGGGAATTATTTATACACATTAATTCACTCTTCTCTAAATTTATCTTATAACCTGAAAAGGAACTGAAAGCTTTCAGCACATGCAGGATCATAGGGATAGACTGCTGGATATTAGCTAAGAAAACCAGCACATCATCTGCATAAAGCAGCGTTTTAAGACGCTGTATACCGAATGGGACTCCTATCAGGACATCTCTGAATCGAATCGCAAGAGGTTAAGAGGTCTATACTAGCCAATCATGATAGCTGTTTAACAGACACACCTTGAAAGGTGTGTCTGTTAAACAGCTATCATGATTGGCTAGTATAGAGTATATTAAGTATAGTATAGAGTATATTAAGTAGCAAGTTTTGTATAGTTTTATTCAGCCTGAGGAAACAGTACATGATACTGAGAAACGCGTTGCTGTGTTTTTAATGTGTTTAAATAAACACTTTTATTATATACAATCTTGCTACTTTGCTTCTCTTTGGATACATGTATTTGGAACAAACTCCCTAAACTGCTGGAGGTGGAACAGTGCCTTGCCTGATAACATAGCCTCTTTGGTGACCACCATTTTGGCTTCTGGGAGTCTTTGCTTGAGAGGAGAGTTTACCGGACAACTCTGAGGTTCCGGCTTGCCCAGTCAGCACCACATCTTGGTGCTTTTCTACACGTGAGTGCATTTGAGCTACAAATTTATATCTTGATAAATAATACGGAATTATGCTATGTGGCGCCTTCTCTGCTTCTTTATAGTAGAAGTTAAAGAGTTTTTCTAAAATTGGAAGTAGAACCTCACCAAGACATCTTCAAATTATCTATGGCTTTTCTAATTTCTTCCGTTGAGATCGGAGCATTAATCAGCATTAAATCCTCGCTACTTAATTGAGGAGTCTTTATCATAGTCCATAAAATGTCTTGATTATCATTATCTATCTCAACTCTAGAATACAATTGTTGATAATAAGCATAAAAAGCCTCCATGATCTGTGTCAGCGATAGCGGGGGCGGCAGATTAGGGGTTAATAAGTGTAAGGTTAGGGGTGTTTAGACTCGGGGTACATGTGAGGGTGTTAGGTGCAGACATAGGAAGTGTTTTCCCATAGGAAACAATGGGTCTGCGTTAGGAGCTGAATGCTGCTTTTTTTGCAGGTGTTAGGTTTTTTTTCAGCTCAAACTGCCCCATTGTTTCCTATGGGGGAATCGTGCACAAGCACGTTTTTGAAGCTGGCCGCGTCCGTAAGCACCGCTGGTATTGAGAGTTGCAGTGGCGGTAAATTATGCTCTACGCTCCTTTTTTGGAGCCTAACGCAGTCATTCTGTGAACTCTAAATACCAGCGGTATTTAAAAGGTGCGGGGGGAAAAAAAACCAGCGTTAGCTACGCGGTTCGTTACCGACAAAACTCTAAATCTAGCCGTTAGTATTTTATTATTTTATGTAATTTGGGGTTAATTTAGGGACTGTTAGGTTAGGGGCCTTAGTAATTAAATTAGGTTTATTGCGATGTGGGGGTTTAGGGGTTAATAGATTAATTAGGTTTATTGCGATGTGGGGGGTTGGCGGTTTAGGGGTTAATAGAATAATTAGGCTTATTGCAATGTGTGGGTTTGGCGGTTTAGGGGTTAATACATTTATTAGGTTTATTGCAATGTGGGTGAATGGCGGATTAGGGGTTTATACAATTAGTAGGTTTATTGCGATGTGGGTTAATGGTGGATTAGGGGGTTAATAGTTTTATTAGTTATTGCGGTGGGGGTTGGCAGTTGACAGGTAGTTAGATATTGCGCATGCGTTAGGTGTTAGTTAATATTTTCAGGGAGTTATGGTGCTCACATTTTCAGCGTAAGGATTGCTGCGCCTGCCTATGTGTGGCGAGGGCAAAATGGAGTAAAATGTCTAAGTCCTTGCACTGAATATGTGATACCGATTTGCGACGCAGTTCTATGTTAGCTTATAGGAGTAAAATTAACGGGCGACGGGTGAAATATATGCATCACCGTATATGTGATAGCAAAACCGGACTAAAGACTGCATATGTAATCTTGCCCCTGGTGTTTTGAATGTCAAGTACTTAAATGGGTGTAAATTCATTGTGTGAATGTTTTAAAAAATATTTACACAACTTATACTTACTAATATTATATACACTATACAAACAAATAAAAATAGTGAATGTCTGAGTTATATTCTCATTGTAATATGTTCCGAACTTGGAAAACACTAGTAGTGTAATTTTTTTAAAAGAGATAACTTTATTTAGCTTGTCAGTAGCCTGTGGTTAAAGGGACACTAAAGTCAAAATTACACGTTTATGATTCAGATAGAACATACAGTTTTAAGAGACTGTGTACTTCTATTATCAAATTTTGCACATTCTTTTTTATGCACTTTTTTTGAGGCACTAGCTCCTACTGAGCATGTTCATAGGGTATACATATACTAGTCTGTGATTGGCTGATGACTGTCACATGATACAGAGGACTGGCAAATGGGAAAAGATAAATCTGCCATAAAAAAAAATTCTACTGCTTATTTGAAATTTAGAGTCAGTGTTATTAAATTGTCTTTATATTATGCACGTGTTAATTATGCAATTGTACATAAGGGTACTCTTCTTTTCCTATTGGCTGATTTTCAAATCCAAATTCAAATCAGCCAATAGAAAAATCTTTCATTCTATTGGCTGATTTGAATTTGAAAATCAGCCAATAGCAATACAGGGGTACCCATACATAAAAGGGGTGCCTCGAATTAAAAATTCAGTATGCGTGGGTGACTGCCTAAAGAGGACGTCGGATGGAAGATCAGAAGAAAAGAAGATAGATGAAGATAGAAAACCACTGACACCAGGATGAAGATAGAAGACCACTGCCGCTATGATAGAAGAGTGTTAGTATAGTTTTTTTTTATTTTGGGGTGTTTTTTTTTTTTTTTTTTTTTAAGTGGGGCTATAGTTTTAGAATAGACATAACTGTGTTTTTTTATTTTTGGCAATTTTGTTGTTAGGCTTGATGTGTTAAGTGGTTAGCTGGTTAGGAGGGTTAGAGGTCAGTGGGCACTTTGCGATGGGGTGTGGCATTTCAGGAGTTAATAGTGTAGAGGGGTCCTTTGTGATGTGGGGGTGTGGTGGTTTAGGAGTTAATAGTGTAGAGGGGTACTTTGTGATGTGGAGGTGTGGTGGTTTGGGAGTTAATAGTGTAGAGGGGTACTTTGCGATGTGGCGGTTTAGGAGTTAATAGTGTAGAGGGGTGATGTGGAGGTGTGGCGGTTTAGGAGTTAATAGTGTAGAGGGCTACTTTGCGATTTGGGGGTGTGGCGGTTTAGGAGTTAATAGTGTAGAGGGGTACTTTGCGATGTGGAGGTATGGTGGTTTGGAAGTTAATAGTGTAGAGGGGTACTTTGCGATGTGGGTGTGTGGCAGTTTAGGAGTTAATAGTGTAGAGGGGTACTTTGTGATGTGGAGGTCTGGCGGTTTAGTAGTTAATAGTGTAGAGGGTTACTTTGTGATGTGGAGGTGTGGCAGTTTAGGAGTTAATAGTGTAGAGGGCTACTTTGCGATGTGGGGGTGGGGCGGTTTAGGAGTTAATAGTGTAGAGGGGTACTTTGCGATGTGGGGGTGTGGCAGTTTAGGAGTTAATAGTGTAGAGGGGTACTTTGTGATGTGGAGGTCTGGCGGTTTAGTAGTTAATAGTGTAGAGGGGTACTTTGTGATGTGGAGGTGTGGCAGTTTAGGAGTTAATAGTGTAGAGGTGTACTTTGCGATATGGGGGTGTGAAAACACAAAGACACTCTATAGTTGAGCATAACCCTCTAAAGGATAATGGAAATACATAGAAATGTAAACAGTTACAGTATGCTCTTTTAAAGAATACACAAAGAGACAAGTAAAATAAATAAAGACAGCCACCAAAAGTCTTTATTTCACAGTAAAAACATGTATAAGCAGTAAATACATGTATAGGCAGTAAATAGCATGTATAAGCAGTAAATAACATGTATAGGCAGTAAATAACATGTATTGGACAGTAAATAACATGTATTGGACAGTAAATAACATGTATAAGCAGTAAATAACATGTATAAGCAGTAAACAACACGTATAGGCAGTAAATAACATGTATAGGCAGTAAATAACATGTATAGGCAGTAAATACATGTATAAGCAGTAAATAAAATGTATAAGCAGTAAAAACATGTATAAGCAGTAAATAAAATGTATAGCAGTAAATACATATATAAGCAGTAAATAAAATGTATAGGCAGTAAATACATGTATAAGCAGTAAATAAAATGTATAGGCAGTAAATACATGTATAAGCAGTAAATAAAATGTATAGGCAGTAAGTAACATGTTTGGAAACAATGTAACTGGGATATTTTACAATAAATTCCCAAACAAATGAGACAGACAACCTTGGGCAATAAGTATTGAAGGAAAACCTCCTTCTGTATTAATAGTAAAAAATAATAATGCACTGCATAAAAATCTATCCTGGTATAATAAATAATAATATCTTACCCTTCATTAATAAGACATCTGAAAAACGGTCATTGCACTCAGAGAAAAAGGATCAATTGAGGAATTTAAAAAAAAATAGGAGGGAAATATCCCAGTTACTAACTGACGTTCATGCAAAGTCAGTGCACAAAAACATAAAATACACAGAGACATTGCCAGTTTAACAGGTGCTTAGAGTGCCAGTAGAGCTTGTATCATGTCAGCAATTACAAAATGGAGTCATTACCAGATAGTGCAGGCACCTCAGGCTCTCTAAACAAGTGTTGTGTTTAAAATTCTAGTGCACGGTGCATACTTAAATATACTATTGAAACAGCTATAGCTTTTATTAGAAGCATTTTTGCTTCTAATCAATGTTGATTCCAATTTTGGCTGGAATTATCAGCATTTTATTTCCATTTTATCAATACTGATGTTATATTGTATTAAGAGATAAATATAGGAGCGCCAAAGGGCTGAAGGTGACGGTCAGGGTTAAATAATGCTATGAGGTTCACTAAACATTGTGAACGAGGTCATAAAGAGTAAAATGGATCAAATCAAGCTAATAAATGCTGAATTTAGAGGTTGTCTTGAGAAAGGCCCTTTTAAGGGCTGAAAAGCATAGATTTGCACATAAGGAGGCTTTTATTCTTCCCTGGTGAACCAATTTCTAATTAGACTCACTTTATGTAGCTGTTTTTGCATATGTTTTTTATTTCACTTCCACAGGTAAAGCATTTTTAGGCTTTAAAAGCCCACTGATTACCACAGTCCCACTCCATAAGGCTGGTCCAGCATCACCCAGGACACCGTTCAAGGATTTTGTCTCTCTTTTTGGATGCACTAAAGGACACTATCATAGACTTTATATCTTTATTTTCATTTTTATTTTTATTGGCCAATAGACATTTGTATTTTTGTACATGTGGACCTCCATTCAATGGTATGCCCCCATTTAATTGTGTTTTGTATCTGTGACATTTAATTGTGTTTTGTATTTGTGACACTTATTCATTTATTTGCTTGTCACTTTTTTATTGCATATTGCTTACTACATTTTATTATTAGGTGTTTATTTAGTACTTATAGCTATTACATACTAACTTAGTACACTATTGTTTATATTGTACTACCTATTTCATCAGTATATATGATCTGCCAGAGCTTGGTCAGATTGTATATTTTTTAGGTTTTACTTTTTGTTAGTAAATATCTTGCTTTTAACCTCTAAATTCAGCATTTATTAACTTGATTTGATCCCTTTTACTCTTTATCACATCGTTTACAATGTTTAGTGATCCTCATAGCATTTTTTAGCCCTGACTGTCAGCTTCAGCCCTTTGGCGCTCCTATATTTATCTCTTAATCCATTTATTTAGCTGGGACCTTTTGTTAGGAGGTCCCTTTATAGTGAGCTTGGTGACTTTATCCGGGCGCAGTCAATTACACTTTGTTATATTTGATGTTATATTGTAATTCTAAATTATGCCTATATACGATTTTAGATTTGAGTATCGAGAGATAATAGTTGAAGATAAGGTCTTACAATGTTAAAAGATATTATATTTTATTATTCCTTTTATTTTAAATGATTAAATCCATAGAGTAGTGAAACTAGTTTTAGAATTAGCTTATTTAATGGTTACAAAAAATGTAATGAATATGCAATAGAAATTTTAACATTGTTTAAAATGTATCAACCTGTGTAAAGCAAATTCAAAATAGTGGCCACTAGATGGTGCAATTACATTAGGTTATAAATAGGACTATGCCAAACTTAACTTTTTTCTTGAGAAAGTCTAACCGTGTAAGCCGAAACGTGTAGAACCCACATTATCCCCCTAATGACCACCTGCGTGACTACCTGAAAAACTACCCGCTGGTGAAAGGATCCCCATAGAGGGAGGGAGACGCTGAGGGGAGCTGGCCACAGATTGAAAAACAGACAGGACGAGGGACGTTCCAGGAGTAACACAGAGTTCCGTGATGATAAACCTGCACATTTGTTTTTAATTGTGAGTATAATATTTTACTCACGTGAGGAAGCGCATTTTATTATTAAACTACCTTGAAATGAAACTGTGCTGTGGTTTATATCTTTCACTTTGTTCTTTGAAGATGGCAGAACAATTGGAGTGGATCTGTCTTACTCCAAGCAGCACTTTGATTGAAGATTACAGTTTAAATTCAGTTGGAAACCAGACTGGAGATCTGTTTGGTTGTTTCACTTTTGATACTAACTTTGGTGACTATTAAATGATGATTGACTATGATTATTTCATATGATTAGCACTTTAATGAATCTTTGAACAGGGTTTATATGTAATTTATCAACTGCTAGATTACAAGTTTTGCGTAATGACTCAAAAAGCATTGTTATGGCCCATAACAATGCTTTTTCCCTAACACAGCTATTACAAGTCTTGTCAGAATAGCTGTACCGCACACCTTTTTGGCCGTCACGCAATGTCAGTACTGCACTTTAAAAAAAGTCCTTTTTCAATGGGACTTCCATAGCGCCGGTATTACGAGTTTGCCTGGGAGGCCAAAAAGTGAGCGGTACAGCCTAAAATGACAAGATCCGTACCGTCATCTAAAGTCAGTAGTTATGAGTTTTATGCTACAAAGCTGTACCAAATTACTAAATTGTCACAAAGTACACTAACACCCATAAACTACCTATTAACCCCTAAACTGAGGTCCTCCCGCATCGCAAACACTAAAATAAAAATATACAAAAACGAACATAGACTGCGCTTCTCTGACCCCACAAGAGATAATACAACATTAAACACACTAAAGTGAGCTCACAGGCATATAACCTGAATAACAGGCCAATTTTAAGCAGCAAGTATTGCACAATGAATAAAACAAACCAAAAAATGATAATACTTCCCAAAGAGAGATATGTAGACGCTGAGAAGGAAGGGATAATTTGAGGATGCTGCTCTGTTGAAGGGTGCAATGAACTGTGTTCCTGTTCCCAAGGGACAAACTGTAAAAACAAAAGAACACAGAGCGCAAACCCCTCTGAACGTAAAACAGTTTAATAAGATACACAGCAATAAAATAGACAGGTGCGGGCACAGACGTACATAACATAAAAAAATGCAGGCATAAAATATCACCACTCGGCAGTAGCACAGCTGGGCACAAATGAATGTCCGTCTCACTTTGTCACACCGGGTCTTTCAACCGGCTATCTTTCAATCGACTGTTGGAGCTGTCTGCTATGGTATATCCGACAAACGGTCCAAGCCGGAAGTCCAAGAGGTGACCGGAAATCGATCACGGCAGAGGTAACTTCACAGAATCCTGACAGTTGTAAGCTACTACAATGTAGCTCAGTATTTCTTGGTGCACAGAACTCTACGCGTTTCGTCGGGTTACGACCCGACTTTTTCAAGAGAATGTCGTTATCCTAAATGTGGCTCCTATTTGAACCTGGCGGGCTGGGACACGCCTCCAAAAAACAACGATCTGATAGGTTGATCTTTGCTAAACGTACTCAGTCCATGGATAAAAGGAGTCCCTCATATGCCCTTACAGTGAAAGGCTACAAGTATATCTAAGAAAAAATATACAGAGGTAAAAGGCGAGTCAGAGCATAATGTACTGGTTACAGGACCGCCATTATAATATAATATATATGAGACAATTCATGTGATGTGTTAGTGTTAAAAACGGCATACCGTACATACTTCACAGTGATAGATATTGGTGAAGTTCATAAACATACACAAAAGTACATAAGGAATGCATAAAAAAAAAAAAAAAAAAATTAAAAAATTAATAATCTCCTAAAAACGTTAATAAAAACTTTTAGCGTATATTAAAAACTGTATATATATCTAAAACATCAATACATAAATACATAAAAGGCATATTGCCTAAAACATAATTGATATAAAATGAGAGGGCGCTAAAAGCAAGAATAAATACCACACTTAATCTCTAAAAAATTATGAGTTTAATAAACATAATTAAACATATATATAGCAAGTAAAAATTACTAACATCAAAAAATTGAAGGGACGTCTCCCTATAAAAAATTAATCTTAAAAATACCACCAATATATTCCGAAAAAATGTTAAAATTCCATTTATCATCCGTATGTATAAAGACAAAAAAGTATAGTCAAATCGATGTAGGCCACTGGTAATTGCAATAAAATTGATCCGCAAATGCTCAGGGACCAGCAGTTGATAATGATCCAAAAAAATGATTTAACAATGTTGCATAACACTTTCAGTCACTTTGTGGCAGTTCTTAAACATTGTTAAATCATTTTTTTGGATCATTATCAACTGCTGGTCCCTGAGCATTTGCGGATCAATTTTATTGCAATTACCAGTGGCCTACATCGATTTGACTATACTTTTTTGTCTTTATACATACGGATGATAAATGGAATTTTAACATTTTTTCGGAATATATTGGTGGTATTTTTAAGATTAATTTTTTATAGGGAGACGTCCCATCAATTTTTTGATGTTAGTAATTTTTACTTGCTATATATATGTTTAATTATGTTTATTAAACTCATAATTTTTTAGAGATTAAGTGTGGTATTTATTCTTGCTTTTAGCGCCCTCTCATTTTATATTTTTTATACTCGGTTTTCTATATAGCCATTTGGAGAGGTGGTTAGGGAGAGGCCTGGATTAATTTTTAGACCTTAGCGCTTTATAACACTTGTTTTTTCATAAAACATAATGGACACAAATATAAGAGTGCAAAACCATCTGTAAAATACTGGCGCCGAACATCGTTTCCCAAAGTATTGTTATAATTAAACTTCAGAGTGTGAGGCATGAAAGAAATAAATATTAAACCCCACTGCTAAGGACAGGGTGCAGATGGCTAAATGTTTACCTTTATTTTTACATAAAAGCCTGTAAGTCCAGGTCTATATTTAGACCTTTAGAATTATCAGTATTGAGGGTTCTGAGTTCATGAATCCAAAAGGTTTCACGTTGTCTCAGACTCCTCAATCTATTGTTGGAACAATTAGGAGGAATCCAATCAAGTATCATGACTTTAAGGCTCTTGTTGTTAGCCTCATGAAACTGTTTAAAGTGGAAGGGTACACTGTGATTTTCAATTTTATTTTTAATATTCCCCAAATGTTCATTGAACCTACTTCTAATAATTCTTTTTGTTCTACCTATGTAGTAAGAATTGCAGTCGCATATGAGGAGATACACCACAAAACTAGATGTACATGAAAATTTGTGTTTAACCTTGTAAGATTTGGTTTGGTCTATGTTTTTAAACACATCTCCTCCAATTGTGCGACTGCACATATTGCAATTCTTAGCCCTGCAAGGCCAGGTTCAATTTTTTCTACTAAGCCAATGGTTGTTAGAGCTTATGGAGGGTACTTTTGTTGA
Organism: Bombina bombina; assembly: GCF_027579735.1. Classification (NCBI taxonomy): domain Eukaryota; kingdom Metazoa; phylum Chordata; class Amphibia; order Anura; family Bombinatoridae; genus Bombina; species Bombina bombina. The sequence continues at coordinate 464,914,460 of NC_069504.1, read as the reverse complement.
TGTAAATCTGGACGGAGCTAACATGTTTTTGAAATCCCTGTTTTTTCTAAAAGTGATGGTGGGCTGATTAGGTAATAGTTTCCCTATGATAGGGTCAGATGTTAAGATTCTCCAATGTTTTTTCAAGATGTTGCTTATTTCTCTACTGCCCTGACTATAGGTGGTAATAAATCTCATTTCCTCTTTTACTGTATTCGGATTTTTATTTCTATTTCCATTATTATATTTATTATTAATATTCGAGGGCTCTAACATAGTATCCCTGTCCATGTTGGAAATTTTTTCTTTGAACGTGTTCAGGAGATTCTTGTCATAACCCTTTTCTATGAATCTACGATCTAGTAACTTGGACTCTCCCAAATACTCCTCATAGTGGGTACAATTGCGGCGTATCCTCTGATACTGGCCCAGGGGAATATTTTTCTTCCACCTCGGAAGATGCCCACTTTTGGCATTAAGAAAGCCATTTTTATCAGTGGGCTTCCGAAAATTCTTAACAGCAACTTGGTTATTATGATCTATGTACAAAATTAGATCTAAGAATTCCATAGCGTCACTATGGATCTTACTGGTAAATCTAAGATTCATGTTGTTATTATTCAGATGTGCTATGAATTCTCTTGCCTCATCCTCCTGTCCCTTCCATATGAAGATAACGTCATCAATGTACCGAAAATAATTAATAATTTTGGTACTAAAGGGGTTATTATTCCAAACATGACCATTTTCAAAAGAATTCATAAAAAGATTTGCATAGGATGGGGCGAATGTAGTCCCCATCGCTGTGCCTTGTAGCTGTAAATAAAAATTAGAATCAAATTGAAAATAGTTGTGCTGTAATATAAACTCAATACCCTTCAAAATAAAATCTTTTTGTAATTGGGGAAGGGGACTATTTTGTAGACTGTCTTCTACAGCCTTGATGCCTTGGTCATGGGGGATACAAGTGTAGAGGGCCGTGACATCACACGTTACCCATAAAAACTCTTTTTCCCATCTAATGCCTTCGAAGGTCCTAATTGTCTGGGTGGTGTCTTTCAAAAAGGACCTGGTGCCTCGAACCAGGGGTTGTAAGAAGTGGTCTATGTATATAGAAAGATTGCTAGACAGGGACCCTATTCCAGAGATAATAGGTCTCCCCGGCGGGTCCACTAAGGCCTTGTGTACCTTAGGGAGATGGTAAAAGATGGGGAACGAGGGGTCCCTGTCTAGCAAGAAACAAAATTCCTCGTTATTCAGGATACCACTTGATTTTGCTTGGCTCAGGATAACATTAAGTTCTTTAGTGAATTTTAGAGTGGGGTTAAAGGAGAGTCTTTTATATGTGTCCGTGTCATTTAAGATTCTTGTTGCCTCCTTAACATAATCAGATTTGTCTTGAACCACTACTCCTCCACCCTTATCCGCTGTTTTTATCACTATATTAGAATTATTTTTCAGATTTTGTAGCGTACTTCTTTCCCTCGGTCTCTATGTTCTGAGCCCAGATTTTGCGCATGGCTACAAATGAAATGGCATGAATATGTGTTGGATAATGTTGAGAATAAAATCGAAATCTTTTGGGAAGCGGCTAAAGCTGTCCTTAGAGGAGAGATTGTAGCATATTTAAATGCTTGTGCAAAAAAGATTAAAGCTAGAGAAGCTGCATTGGCAACAAGTGTACAGCAGAGATACATTCAGGTACAACAGGATCCTTCACAGCAAAACTGGGACAGTTATATTCTTATTAGAAAGGAAAGAGATCTCTATTTAAAACAAAAATCGATAGCTGAGGAACTAAGATTAAATAGATTTTATAGGGGTTTCCATGGAAGGTCAGCTAAATATCTAGCTAGTCTTACTAAATGTAGAAAGAAAAAAAACTTTATACCTGTCATTAAAGACAAAGAGACTAGACATTATGAAACAGGGAAAATTTGCGAAATTTTTGCTGCCTATAACCAGAATCTATATTCCACAGTAGAAATAAACCGTGATAATCAAGAGAGATTTTGGTCAAAAATAGTGACCCCAGAAAGTTCAGAAGATGACTTAAAGATATTAAATGAACCTATAACTAAAGAGGAAATTAGTAATGCTATTGATAAATTGAAAGGTAATAAAGCCGCTGGCCCGGATGGATTTCCATCAGAGTTCTATAAATGTCTAAAGGAAGAACTAGTGCCAATTCTAGAGCAGCTTTTTAATAAATACTATACAGACAATATGCCGATTTCAACTTATTTTTCAATGGCCAATATCTCTCTTATATTGAAGAAAGACAAGGATGTAGAGGACCCAGCCTCTTATAGACCAATATCGGTCTTAAACTCTGATTACAAGATTTTAACTGCTATTTTAGCTAGTAGGTTCGCGCTATGCTTACAAAAACTTATTCATCCTGATCAATCTGGGTTCATGACCAATAGAAATTCTAGTAAGAATATATGTAAACTAACAACTTTTTTGGATTATGCATGGAATCATGAGCAGCTAAACAGAAGACACGACATGGCAGTTTTAACATTAGATGCAGTTAAAGCGTTCGATTCCATAGTCTGGGAGCACTTATTTACTTCATTAGGAAAATTTGGGATTAGAGGTAATTTTGCACAATGTATTCATAGAATATACTCAGATCCTATTTCGTATCTAGTGGTAAATGGGACTACTTCTTCTAAAATTCTATTGCAGCGTGGTACTCGACAAGGACGCCCATTATCACCTCTACTGTTTAATATTGCGTTAGAACCACTTGCGATTCAGATAAGAAAGTATCTAATGGGGATCCCATTAGGTTCATCCTGTTTGAATATATCACTTTATGCGGATGATGTACTACTTTTTATAAAAGATCCACAACAATCTATTCCCATCTTGATCCAGTTGCTGGATGAGTTCAGCTCATTCTCAGGATATAGAGTTAACACTGCTAACGCACCCCTTCTAATGCAAAACTCTAAATCTAGTTGAATGTTTTTCCCCAAATATGAAACTGACAGTCTGCAAAAGGAAATACATAAACCTGACTCATGGCAAATATAAGTACAATACATATATTTAGAACTTTATATTAATGCATAAAATGCCAAACCATAGCTGAGGGTGTCTTAAGTAATAAAAACATACTTACCGAAAGACACCCATCCACATATAGCAGATAGCCAAACCAGTACTGAAACGGTTATCAGTAGAGGTAATGGAATATGAGAGTATATCGTTGATCTGAAAAGGGAAGTAGGAGATGAATCTCTACGACCGATAACAGAGAACCTATGAAATAGATCTCCCATGAGGAAAACCATTGCATTCAATAGGTGATACTCCCTTCACATCCCTCTGAAATTCACTGTACTCTGAGAGGAACTGGGCTTCAAAATGCTGAGAAGGGCATATCAACGTAGAAATCTTCGCACAAACTTACTTCACTAACTCCATAGGAGGCAAAGTTTGTAAAACTGAATTGTGGGTGTGGTGAGGGGTGTATTTATTTTCTGACTCGTATAAATTTGTGATTGATGTCACTTTAAATGACAGAACACATTTAAGAGATATTAAAGCATTTTTGTCATATTTATGCATAGTATATATCAGAAATTAAAGACCACTTAGAAATTAAAAAGCACGTTTTCCACTACGAAACACAATAATTATGGACCTAATGAACAAAACTTGCGGGCATGGAGAGAATGCATACAAACTGTTTTTTTTGGGGAGTTTTTTGAGAATGAACATTAGTTCCTTATGATGTACTACAATGGAGCAATTTTAACTCAAAAGTTTTTCTTTCTTAGGAAACAAGCAACATATGGCTAGATTACAAGATTACAAGTGGCGTGCTAAAGGTAGCGATAAGCAATATCGCAATCACGCTAACTTGCGCATGTATTACCAGTTGAAAATAAATGGGTGCACTCGAGCGCAAACAACTTTTGCACTCGTCTGGTAAGCGCGTAAGACTTAGCATAAAGCGTAAGGGGTAAAAAAAAAGTTGCACCAAGCACAACATAAGTATATTAAAACAAAGTGTTACACTCATATTTAAACTATCTGATAAAAATGATTCATATAAATATTAAAAAAATTTTTTTATAAGGGTTAAAAGATATATAGTATATGACAAGGTTTTGACTGGAAAGGCCTATTATGTATAATTCTATATTTTTATTTATGCAAATTATGACATTTAGGTAAGTCTCCCTATGTGTGATGCGGGAATACAGACGTGGACCCGTTACTTAGTGTGCCTAGAGGGATATGACTGCACCTCACTGATGAGGCCCACATTAGGCCGAAACGTACGTCTGAGGTTGCTTCTCTGGGCTTTGGCTGGGATCAAGTGCAGTTTTCTGTGCTTGGTCTTGGTTGAAAGATTTGCTGCCTGGAGACCTGCTCCTTAGGCCTGGGGTCCTTTCCCTTCGGGGTTTGGGCTCCTGCTGCTATTGGGGGGGTGGCTACTCCTTAGGCATAGAGCAACTGGGTAGTAGGGCCATCCCCTTGGCCTTGTGGCATCGTCCCTGGACTTCACCCATATGCTGCTTTTGGGGGGTGCTCTGAAATCCAGCCTAAAGAGGCAATAGGACAATTATGGCTACCAATGTGCCAAACGTTCCCCATACACTTTGGGTGTTGATTTCTAAAGACTTCCGAGAGAAGATTGGTTTGGCTCATGTCCAGCAGGTTGTTTTGGAGGGTGTTTTGAAGATGCCAAGAGCAAGTTTGCATTGTGTTCAGTCTTTCCCTTCAAAGGGGATTTTTGATGTGGCTTTCACTGATGAGCATCATTTACAGACCTGCTATCAACGGACTATTGATATGGCTGCTGCTCCAGAGTTGGTGGGCATGAGATTTGTTGCCTGTGTGCAGAGGGAGAGAAGGATCCCGGTGACAGTACGTATGTACAACCCTTGGGTCACTGATGTGGAAATTCATCTGTTTCTTGGTCGGTACTAAAGAATCAATTTGGGACTTTCAATGGAAAGCGCAGGTTCTGGGTGTGGTTTGTGCCAGATGAATTAGGTATTGGTGGAAAGAAACACCCTCCACAGACTTTCGCCATTGGTGGAAATAGAGGTTTCCTATACTATGATGACATGCCTCTGTTTTGCCGTAGTTGCAACCTGTTCGTTCACATTGCTGAAAATTGCCCAGGTGCCAGATGTCGAAATTGCAGTGAGGAGGATCATCTTGTTGCCCACTGTAGTAAACGCCAGACCTGTGACCTGTGTGGTTCTTCAATTCATCTGTGCAGGATGTGTCCTTTGATGATGTTGCAGGGGCTTGATAGAGTGAAGTCTTCCTATGCTGATGTTGCAAAAAAAAACACCTTCAGTTGCGGTTGAGCCATCTATGAATGAGAAGGAGGTCTCTGATGAGGCATTGAACTCTATATTACCTCTTTTGTGTAAGAAAACTGCAGTTGGGGTCCCTGTCGGAGAGGTGTCTGATACTCCTGTAGTGGTTCCTGTGGATGAGAAGGTGGAGGAAGCCCAATCTAATCTTCAGGAGGGGGATCTTGCTACATCTAATGTGATAGCTGCTTCCGAAGATCTTGAAGCCCTGTTGCCCAATTCTATGGATAATACTGTTGCTGTTCCTGGGACAGATCATTTTTCCTTTACTGAGTCATCTTGCGATACTGCTCCTGATGCTGTTCTTGGTGAAGGGGAGAACATTGATTGGTCTGCTGTTGTGTCCTCTGGTTCTGAGGAGGATATGGACACTGCAGGGAAAAAATCTACCTCCAAGCGGAAAAATGGTGCGGATTCTGATGGTTGGGAGAGTCCTGATTTGGATCTTCCAGTAGTTAAGAGTTCATATCCAGATACTGCAAGTGATGCTGACTCTTTAATTTTAGAGTTTCCTTCTGTCTCTACTAAAGACGTTCCCTCTGACTCAAGCCAGTGTATAGGTGACTTTTCTGATGCCTCCTGTTGGTTATCTAGATAAAAGAGATGTGAAACAACTTACTGAAGTTACTGGTTATGAGGCTGGCAAGGGGGAGCCTAGGAGGTCGGAACATCACAGAGACAGATTTAAAGGATCTCCTTTGAGTCCTAAGAAAAAGAAAGGAAAAAAGAAGTCCTGATATTCTTTTTTTGTTTTTCTTTAATTTATTTTTCTGATGTTTCTGACCATTTCCTCCCTTAATGTCAGGTGTATGAAAACTATAGCAAGGAGAGCTGCAATTTTTAAGTTATTATCTGTATGTTCTGCTAATATTTTTTTTTTGCAGGAATGTGGTCTCTCTGAACATCCTAAATGTGCTGACTGGGAATATGATCCTAAAGTATGGACTTGTTCTGATGGGAATGGGGGGTGGGAGTTTTGTTTAAGGGGTTTTGTTTTTCTATCCTTAATGTAGTTCATATTGTCCCAGGTCGGGTTCTTTTGGTTAGTTTTAGTTTTTGTGGGAATGTTTTTCGTTTGTTTAATGTATATGCTTCTCCAAATAGGGTAAACGTTTTCTTAATTTTGAAACATTAGAGTTTTTTCTGCCAGGTCGAGAGCCAACTTTTTTGGTTGGGGATTTTAATTGTATTATTAAGAATGGGGACAGAGAGGATGGGAGTGATTTTAGGGTGGATAGCTCAGGGAAGTTTTTAGTTGATCTGCTTAAATCTTTCGGTTTGATAGATGCCTTTAGGTCTGTTTCATTTTCAGGGGAGGGTTTTACTTTCTTTAGTGATAGTGGTGGGATAAAATCTCGAATTGATTTTTGTTTTTTAACTAAATTTCTATGTGTTGATGATTTTTCTTTAAAGCGCATGACCTTTACGGATCATGCCCTTTTGATGTATAAGGTGAATTGTGATTTGAAGATCAAGTATGGTAAGGGTGTTTGGAAACTGAATGTGGATTTGTTAGAAGATGAGAAGATTAAGCGTCAGTTTGTTTGGATGTATGAAAGGTGGCTTGAAAGAAAGTGTGATTTTAGTAATGTGCTTATGTGGTGGGAATGGTTGAAGAGTTTTTATAATTAAGAAAGGCTGTGAGAAAGCTAAAATGGAAAGGGAATTGTATGATAAATGGTATCTGAGGTTGTTGTATTTGTATGAATTGAGAAATTGTGGTATTGATGTGCATGAGGAAATTGCTGAAGCAAGAAAGATAATTAAAAAGTGTATGCATGAAAAAGAAAAGAAAATTATTTTTATGGCAAGATTGGAGAAAATGGAAAAGGATGAGTCTTGTAATAAATATTTTTTTAAGAAAGCTTTTGAAGGAAAGACTGGTTTTGTTAGTGTTTTGATAAGGTTGAGTTTTATAGTGAGCTGTATAAAGAAAAGACATGAGATCAGATGTTTTATTGGAAAATTAGTTTTTGGAAGACATTGAGGTTAAGTTGGAAAAATATGATAATGATTTGTTAGAAAGGGATCTAAGTTTGGATGAGATTGCAGAGGTTGTTAGGAGTTTTAAGAATGGGAAGGTACCTGGTTGTGATGGTTTGCCTATTGAATATTATACTTGTTTTTGGAATTTGATTGGGGTGGATATGTTGGATGTTTGTAAGTTTGTTTTGAGAATGAATGTTTTGCCTGTTTCTATGAGGAAAGGTTTGATTATTTTGTTATTTAAAAAGGGTGATAAGAGAGATTTGAGGAATTGGAGGCCGATTACATTGTTGAATGTTGACTATAAGGCTATTGCAAAGGTGCTGGCAAATAGAATATGTGGAGTGATTGGTAAGGTTGTGGGTGAAGAGCAAGTGGGCGTCAGATTTCTGAAACTTTGTTGTTACTACGTGATGTACTGTGGTATGTGAGGGAGAGGATGAGGTCTGTTGCTGTTGCTATTGTGGATTTTGAAAAAGCGTATGATAGGGCAGTGCATGATTTTATCTTTCATGTTTTAGAACGTTAAGGTTTTTCTGGTAAGATTATTGGATGGTTTAAATGTTTGTATTGTGATATTGTGAGTCAAGTTCAGGTTAATGGTTTTTTGACTGAGGAATTTTATGTTAAATCTGGAGTGCGTGAAGGATGTCCTTTGTCTCCTGTGTTACTTGTCATTGAGCCATTGCTAACTAGTTTGAGGAAGGATAAATTAGTTAGAGGTGTGAGTGTTCCTGGCAGTAATGGAAGGTGTTTAAAAGTGATTGGGTATATGGATGATGTGAGCGTGGTATGTGAGACTCAGGCTGGTTTGAGGAGGGTGAAAACTTTGGTTGAATGTTTTTGTATGGCAAGTGGTTTCAGAGTTAATTGGAATAAGTGTAAAGTTAAAGTTTTTGGTAATGATAGGGAGATTCCTGTGGATGACCTGTGACTGACGGTGCAATTGAGGTGTTGGGTGTGAAATTTGATGTGGATTTGAAAGGCTTGGAAAGTTGGGAGAATGTTTTTGATAAAGTGAGTAGGAAACTTCAGTTTTGGTCTTTAAGGACTTTATCTTTGGAAGGAAAAATATTAGTTATTAAATCGGTTTTGATCCCTATTATGTTATATTTGGCGTTAGTTTTTCCGCCTCCTGAAAGGATTTTTCGGAGAATTTTGAGAGAGTTGTTTTCATTTTTCTGGAGTTCTGGTATGGAGCGTTTGAAAAAAGATGTTGTTAAGAGTAAGAATGTTGGTGGTAAGGGTTTTTTCTAAATGTGGAGAGATTTTTGGCTGTGAAATATGTTAGTAGGTGTGTGGTTCTGAGTGGTAAGGATAGCATGGCTGGTTGTATGGTAAAGTATGCTTGTGGAAATGTTTTAAGACAATATGGTTTGTTTGAGATTGATAGAAAGAAACTGGTGTGTTTTGCTGTTCTGTGGTTTTATGTAAGGGTCGAATGTTGGATTAAAAAATATGGTTTAGAGAATGTTAGTAGGGAGATGTGGTGTGCAAACAGAATGGTGTTGAAAAATGTTGGAGAAGAAGGAAGGTCTTGAGTTTGAATGAGAATGAATGTGTGTTGGTATGGAAAAATGTGTGTAATTAGTATTTGATGAATAGGCAGAAAGATATTAGTTGGATGAGTGTGCATAAGTGTTTGCCGACAAGGGATTTTCAGACGTAGAGATGGTTGTTGTCAAAGCGAGAGTGTTATTCATTTGTTTTGGAATTGTGAGTATGCTAGGGATGTTTGGAGAAGTTTGAAAAGGATGATTAGGGGTCTGACTGGAGTGCAGTTTTTTACTTTTAATATGATGATGTATGGTTTGTGTGGAAGTGGTGTGGAAAAGGAGAAAGCAAGATTGATATGGTTGTTGGCATGCTGTGTGAAGGAGGTGTTGTGGAATGTGCGTAATATTTTGATTTTTAAGAAAGAGGTAGTTACTGTAGGTAATTGTGTGGGTATGATCCGTGGGAAGATGTTTTTGTATTTTTCTTTTGATAGGAGGCAATATGGGGAATTAGATTCTGAAGGCATCTGGAAGACAAAGAAGTGGAAGGATTGGATCATTTAGTTTTTAGTTTTTTTTTTCTCCAGTTTGTTTTTGTCTGTATTTGAAATATGTTTAATTTTATTCTGTGTGATTATTTAAGTTTTATGTTTGCATTATGATTTTTTTCTGATGACAAAAGTTTGGGTCAATATTTCAGTTGTTTTGTAACAAGAGATATTTTGTTTGCATTTGTTATTAGGATTTTATTTTGTATATATGCATATATGATTTTTTTTCTAATAAAAGAATTACGAAACATAAGTCTGGGGTTTTGCTGTTTCTCTCGTTCATAGAGGGATTACCTGGTATTTCGGGGCTGGACTGTACTGTTAAGTCAGGATCAGACTGATATGCTTCAGGAAAGTTCTTCTCTCTGAAAGGCACATGTTGAGCAAAAAGAGGCTGCTTCTTGGGTGGTAACTAGCCATAGAACAAGCTATTATGTTATTGTTTATTCCCAGGTTGAGCTCTTCTCTCTTTTTATTTATGCAAATTATGACATTTAGGGAAGTCTCCCTACGTGTGATGCGGAAATCCAGACGTGGACCTGTTGCTCAGTGTGCCTAGAGGGATATGACTGCACCTCACTGACAAGGCCCACACTAGGCCGAAACATACGTCTGGGGTTTTGCTGTTTCTCTCGTTTAGAGAGGGATTACCTGGTATTTCAGGGTTGGACTGTACTGTTAGGTCAGGATCAGACTGATATGCTTCAGGAAAGTTATTCTCTGTGAAAGGCACATGTTGAGCAAAAAGAGGTTGCTTCTTGGGTGGTAACTAGCCATAGAACAAGCTATTATGCTATTGTTCGTTCCCAGGTTGAGCGCTTCTCTCTTTTTATTTATGTATATATATGTCTATATATGTTTGGGTGTATGTATATATATATATATATATATATATATATATATATATATATGTATTTACATGTGTTTTATGTGTTTATATATGCGTATATGTGAAATTTTCATAACTACCTTCTGCTTTAGCGTAGTTGGTCTAATGCGGTGTCGGGTTAGCGGGCAATCGATAAGTTTTAGGTTTTAAAAAAGTGCTCCGTTGAAGTCTATGGAAGAAGTTAATGCGGTTGGGATATCTGAAGTTCTAAAATTAGCGTGCATCAGGTTTCGCTTGCAAGCTAATGTTTTACTTTAATTTTGTACTACGTGTAATATCCCACCCATGTTAAAAGTTTACTTCCAGCAGTGTTAGCAAAAAAAAGTTTAGCTGCCACTTGTAATCTGGCCCATAATGTGCTGTTCCTGAACAGGTTTGTGAGTTTCCTTAATTAACAACAGATCTACTATATTTCTTAATATAATGATTATTAAAGGGACATTAAACTGCTAGGTACATGTACAGTAACATGGTTAGTACATACCATACTATTGTTTCCCTCCTGTACCTGCAGCTCTGTTTAAAGTCGTTCTTTTATTTAACACATTACAGAATCCAGTTTGTAAAGCTTTGCATTTTGTACTGGGTGCCGCCATCTTGTAGCGCACGTATTGTTGCATCATGTGACAGAAGCAGTGTGCTAAGATGTTACCGGCTTTTTGACAGTTGTGCCTTGCACTTCAGTTTAGCCCATATAATAATGTAGAGCAGAAGTGTTACATTTTTTCCAGTTTTTTGTACAGTTTAAAAGTTAAATTACAAAAATAAGCTCCAAGATGGCGGCACCCAGTGTGAAAATGCAGAGCGTCACTAACTGATAATTGTAAGGGGTGAAAATAAGATAATGACTTTGAAGACAGCTGCAGGCACAGGAGGAAAAACAATAGCGTGGTGAGTAGTAACCGTTCTACTGTAGTAGTACTCAGCATTTTAATATCCCTTTAAAGGGACATGAAACCCAATTTTTTTTCTTTCATTATTCAGGTACAGAATAAAATTTAAAAAAAGTTTCCAATTTACTTATTTTATCAAACTAGCGTCATTCTCATGTTATTTTTTGTTGAAGAGTTATCTAGATAGGTAGCGTTCACATGTCTGGAGCACTACATCACAGGAAATAGTGCTGCCATCTAGTGTTCTTGCTAATGTATAACACTGTTGCAAAACTACTGCCATACAGTGCTGCTGACACGTGCAAACTCCTGAACTTACCTTCCTGCTTTTCAACAAAGGATAACAAGAAAACAAAGGAAATTTGATGACTGAAGTAAATTGGAAAGTTGTATAAAAATGTGTGTTCCATTTAAATCATGAAAGAAAATGTATGTGTTTTATTTCCCTTTAATAATGAACTCATAAGTGCCAGAAAATATGTGCCATAATACCTGTTTATACCATTGATTTGTTATCTTAAAAGTAGTTTAAGGTATGTAAATATTTCCTTACGTTGTGTGGTTCTTTTGATTTTTGCATTGCTACTAGATGTGCAATCGGCTATTTTGGGCCGATCTGAATTCTGAAGATGGTGTTCGCAAGCCGCAATTTTCTGAGCCGGATTTATTCTTCTGAAAGTGCAACACGCTAACATCTGTGCAATTTTAACGCATGCGCAATATCTACCTGTCAACCGCCATCCCCCACCGCAATAAATAAAATCTATTAACCACTAATCCGCCAACCCCCACATCGCAAAGTACCTAATAAAAGTTAAACCCCTAATCCGCCATCCCCCTGCATTGCAATAAACCTAAATTAACTATTAACCCCTAAACCGCCACCCCCCTCAATCTACCTACCCCTAATCCCCCACCCCTCACAACGCAATCTATCTAATTAACCCCTAAACAATTAAAAATTAAAATAAAAAATCCTAACATTACTTTAAAAAAAAAAAAAGATTAAATAAAAAAAATTCTAAGCTCTTCTACCTAAATAAAGTAAAGTTACCCCTTAAAATTAAACCCACCCACCCACACAACTCCCAAAAATAAAAAAAACTAACACTAAAAAAAAAACCTAAGCTACCTATTGCCCCTAAAGTGGCATTTGTATGGGCATTGCCCTTAAAAGGTCAATCAGCTCTTTTGCTGCCCATTAAAATAAAAAAGTCCTAATCTAAAAAAAAACAAACCCCAAAAAAACAAAAAAAGACCTAAGTCTAACCTCGAAATAGGTACTCACCATTTCTGAAGTCCAGTGGTGAAGGTCTTCTTCCAGGTGACAACATCTTCATTCAGCCCAGGGACCTCTTTTATCTTCATCTGGAGCGAAGGCGGCACGGAGAGGAGGTGGCCGCGGTGCACATATGTGCCAATAGGATGAGAGCTACTGAAATCCTATTGGCTGATTTGAACAGCCAATAGGATTTCAGTAGCTTTCATTCTATTGGCTGATTTGAAAATATCAGCCAATAGGAATGCAAGCTTCAGTGTGCAGCAGTGATCACATGAAGAGGATCCTCCGTGCTGGATGTCTCCACGGCCAACTCCGCTCCGCACCACCTTCGCTCCAGATGATGATAGAAGAGGTCCCCACGCTGGATGAAGATGTCGCCGCCTGGAAGAAGACCTTCACTGCCGGACTTCAGGAATGCTGAGTACCTATTTCAGGGTTAGACTTTTTTTGGTGGGTTTTTTCTTTAGATTAGGACTTTTTTATTTTAATAGGCAGCAAAAGAGCTGATTGCACTTTTAAGGGCAATGCCCATACAAATGCCCCTTTATGGGCAATGGGTAGCTTAGGTTTTTTTAGTGTTAGTTTTTTTTTATTTTGGGGGGTTGTGGGGGGGTTACTTTTAGGGGGTAACTTTGGTAGAAGAGCTGATCGCTTTAGGGCAATATCCCACAAAAGGCCCTTTTAAGGGCTATTGGTAGTTTAGGGTTAGATTAGGGTTTTTTTTATTTTGGGGGCATTTTTATTTTTATAGGGGTATTAGATTAGGTTGAAAAAAAAATATTTTGCATAATTTCGTTTATTTTTTTCTGTAATTTTAAATTTTCTTCTTTTTTTGGAATATTAAAGTTTTTTAAATTTAATCTTATGTTTTTTTCAATGTAATGTTAGGATTTTTTTATTTTTGTAATTTTTAATTTATTTATTTGTAACATAGTCTTTTTTTTCATTTTATGTAATTGGGGTTAACTTAGGGGGTGTTAGGTTAGGGGGCTTAGTTATTATATTAGTTCTTTGCATTGTGGGGGGATGGTGGTTTAGGGGTTCATAGGTTAATTAGGTATATTGCGTTGTGGGGGGATAGCGGATTAGGGGTTAATACATTTATTAGGTATATTGTGCTGTGGGGGGATGGCAGTTTAGGGGTTAATCAATTTTATAATTAGTTGCAATGTGGGAGGATGGAGGATTAGGGGTTTTGACATGTCGGGTTTATTTTTGGGAGGCGGGTTAGACTTTTACGGGCAATGTAACATTTTTTTACATGTGTATTTGCGCACATTTCTGAACATCGCCAGTTTATCCAACTAACAGCAGTTTATGATCTGACGGCGCTGTATATGTAATTTACCCGATGTGCGAGGTGAACTTATGGGCGACGCGGGTTTCAGCAGTTGCACTGAAACCTGCGCTGCATATGTAATCTCGCCCTTTAAAGGGACATGAAACCCAATTTTTTTTCTTTCATTATTCAGGTACAGAATACAATTTAAAAAAAGTTTCCAATTTACTTATTTTATCAAACTAGCGTCATTCTCATGTTATTTTTTGTTGAAGAGTTATCTAGATAGGTAGCGTTCACATGTCTGGAGCACTACATCACAGGAAATAGTGCTGCCATCTAGTGTTCTTGCTAATGTATAACACTGTTGCAAAACTACTGCCATACAGTGCTGCTGACACGTGCAAACTCCTGAACTTACCTTCCTGCTTTTCAACAAAGGATAACAAGAAAACAAAGGAAATTTGATGACTGAAGTAAATTGGAAAGTTGTATAAAAATGTGTGTTCCATTTAAATCATGAAAGAAAATGTATGTGTTTTATTTCCCTTTAATAATGAACTCATAAGTGCCAGAAAATATGTGCCATAATACCTGTTTATACCATTGATTTGTTATCTTAAAAGTAGTTTAAGGTATGTAAATATTTCCTTACGTTGTGTGGTTCTTTTGATTTTTGCATTGCTACTAGATGTGCAATCGGCTATTTTGGGCCGATCTGAATTCTGAAGATGGTGTTCGCAAGCCGCAATTTTCTGAGCCGGATTTATTCTTCTGAAAGTGCAACACGCTAAAATCTGTGCAATTTTAACGCATGCGCAATATCTACCTGTCAACCGCCATCCCCCACCGCAATAAATAAAATCTATTAACCACTTATCCGCCAACCCCCACATCGCAAAGTACCTAATAAAAGTTAAACCCCTAATCCGCCATCCCCCTGCATTGCAATAAACCTAAATTAACTATTAACCCCTAAACCGCCACCCCCCTCAATCTACCTACCCCTAATCCCCCACCCCTCACAACGCAATCTATCTAATTAACCCCTAAACAATTAAAAATTAAAATAAAAAATCCTAACATTACTTTAAAAAAAAAAAAAAAGATTAAATAAAAACAATTCTAAGCTCTTCTACCTAAATAAAGTAAAGTTACCCCTTAAAATTAAACCCACCCACCCACACAACTCCCAAAAATAAAAAAAACTAACACTAAAAAAAAAACCTAAGCTACCTATTGCCCCTAAAGGGGCATTTGTATGGGCATTGCCCTTAAAAGGTCAATCAGCTCTTTTGCTGCCCATTAAAATAAAAAAGTCCTAATCTAAAAAAAAACAAACCCCAAAAAAACAAAAAAAGACCTAAGTCTAACCTCGAAATAGGTACTCACCATTTCTGAAGTCCAGTGGTGAAGGTCTTCTTCCAGGTGACAACATCTTCATTCAGCCCAGGGACCTCTTCTATCTTCATCTGGAGCGAAGGCGGCACGGAGAGGAGGTGGCCGCGGTGCACATATGTGCCAATAGGATGAGAGCTACTGAAATCCTATTGGCTGATTTGAACAGCCAATAGGATTTCAGTAGCTTTCATTCTATTGGCTGATTTGAAAATATCAGCCAATAGGAATGCAAGCTTCAGTGTGCAGCAGTGATCACATGAAGAGGATCCTCCGTGCTGGATGTCTCCACGGCCAACTCTGCTCCGCACCACCTTCGCTCCAGATGATGATAGAAGAGGTCCCCACGCTGGATGAAGATGTCGCCGCCTGGAAGAAGACCTTCACTGCCGGACTTCAGGAATGCTGAGTACCTATTTCAGGGTTAGACTTTTTTTGGTGGGTTTTTTCTTTAGATTAGGACTTTTTTATTTTAATAGGCAGCAAAAGAGCTGATTGCACTTTTAAGGGCAATGCCCATACAAATGCCCCTTTATGGGCAATGGGTAGCTTAGGTTTTTTTAGTGTTAGTTTTTTTTTATTTTGGGGGGTAGTGGGGGGGTTACTTTTAGGGGGTAACTTTGGTAGAAGAGCTGATCGCTTTAGGGCAATATCCCACAAAAGGCCCTTTTAAGGGCTATTGGTAGTTTAGTGTTAGATTACGGTTTTTTTTTATTTTGGGGGCATTTTTATTTTTATAGGGGTATTAGATTAGGTTGAAAAAAAAATATTTTGCATAATTTCGTTTAATTTTTTTCTGTAATTTTAAATTTTCTTCTTTTTTTGGAATATTAAAGTTTTTTAAATGTAATCTTATGTTTTTTTCAATGTAATGTTAGGATTTTTTTATTTTTGTAATTTTTAATTTATTTATTTGTAACATAGTCTTTTTTTTTCATTTTATGTAATTGGGGTTAACTTAGGGGGTGTTAGGTTAGGGGGCTTAGTTATTATATTAGTTCTTTGCATTGTGGGGGGATGGTGGTTTAGGGGTTCATAGGTTAATTAGGTATATTGCGTTGTGGGGGGATAGCGGATTAGGGGTTAATACATTTATTAGGTATATTGTGCTGTGGGGGGATGGCAGTTTAGGGGTTAATCGATTTTATTATTAGTTGCAATGTGGGGGGATGGAAGATTAGGGGTTTTGACATGTCGGGTTTATTTTTGGGAGGCGGGTTAGACTTTTACGGGCAATGTAACATTTTTTTACATGTGTATTTGCGCACATTTCTGAACATCGCCAGTTTATCCGACGGCGCTGTATATGTAATTTACCCGATGTGCGAGGTGAACTTATGGGCGACGCGGGTTTCAGCAGTTGCACTGAAACCTGCGCTGCATATGTAATCTCGCCCCCAAATTTCTGCCAGTTTCTAAGCTACTAAAGACAGCCTCTTATCACATGCTTTTTTATAAGCTATTCACAAAAAGGGAGTGTTAATTCATGTGAGCCTTATAGATATCATTGTCTGTGGGTTGTGGATGACACTGCACTAATTGGCTTAAATGCAAGTCAATAGAGAATATATAAAAAGTCATGTGATCAGGGGGCTGTCAGAAGAGGATTAGATACAAGGTAATCACAGAGGCAAAAATTGTATTAATATAACCATGTTTTCTGTATAAAACTGGGGAATGGGTAATAAAGGGATTATCTATCTTTTTAAACAATAAGATTTTTTTAGTTGACTGTCCCTTTAAATATTCAGTGGAAACCTCAAAGGGACACTAAAGTCAAAATAAAACTTTTATGATTCAGACAGAGTATGCCATTCTAAAAGACTTTCCAATTTACTTCCATTATCAAATTTTGCACTATCTTTTTATATGCATACTTTTTGAGGCACCCGCTCCAACTAAGCATTTGCACAAGGGTTCATGTATACGATTCAGCCATTGGCCAATGGCTGTCACATGATACAAGAGGAAAAAATGAATTGGTCAGTAAAAATTCAGTTAAATTGTGTTATTGCATTGTTTTTTTTATTATTATGCACTTGTTAATTATGCAATTATATTGTATTTACTGATTATTTAAGTGTAACTGTTGTGCAATAATGTTTAATGTTTTATAATAATGTTGTATTAATTATAATAGCATTACTTTAAAGAGAAAAAAATATTACCTTATATTAACTTTCGCCAGAGAGGTTTTCATCATGTAAATTAGCCCAACTTTGCTTTGTAACCCCCCCATGCCCAGAAAAATGTGATTTTCATTAAAAAAACAAACATATTTCGGCACTGAAAATGTAATTCAAGTTTTCTTTTCCAGTCTAGTTTAGCTGAAATAGAACTGCAGGGTTTTGTGACCATGAATATTGCATGGCCAACAGTTGAATCCACCCCCTAATGAATTTGCATGGCGAATACTCACTTTGATAGAGGAGATGCCAAGTTTCTCAAACATTTTATGAAATGTCTCATTGGCATCCACCAACATTTAGACATTTATGGAAAGCCATTTTGTAGACATCTACAGGGGATGATCATCAGAGATAAGTGGAGTAGGGGTGTTACCACAGTCCAGCGAGCTTTCTTAAACATGTCAATCTGGTGACAAGGACAGTCTAGGTCTGAAAGTACAGGTCCAATTATAATAAAGGTAGCATCAATATGGATTTGGATCCTTGAATCAAAATTATATGCACTTTGTACTCTGGAGCTAGACGCATCCACATCCATTCAATACCAAAGAAGTTTGCAACCTCAAAAATATCAAAATATGCAGAAATATCTCCCAGTTCTCATGAAGTCAGCAGCATTAAAACAGGGCTCAGACTCTGTATTAAGCAGACAGTTTATGTCTGTTCTCTACATACGAATAGGATATTTCTGGTCATAAAGCTCATCAGCCATTGTTGGTTTTGGTGCAGTGTTCTGCTGCTGAAGTAGTCTTTAATAAGAAGCTGATAAGCTCTATATTCAAAGAACTGAGTTCTCCAAGGCATTACCAACAGAATGTATCTGGTCATAACAGCATAAAGACCTGATTTTTAGCATTTTATTGCATTGTAGGTGTCTATCCTTCACAGCTAGAACCCTGCATAGCCAGACAAACAGCTCTCAAGAAAAAAATTCCCTTTCTAAATTTCTTTGATGGACCTCACAGTACTGAAGAGACATCTTAGATAAACTTGGCATAGAGGAGAACTTTAGATCATCGGGTCTTTTGTGTCAGATACCTTTATTACCTTGTAAAAGGTCTCATTTTTATTGGGTGCTGCCATATTGAAACCTTGGTTCTCTTGTGCACATTTAGAAATGGGGCGGTTACATAAGTGGTGCAGTGTTGGTGCTTGTGCACCAGCACTAACAACAGGTCAAAATGAGGAGAAGCCTAGGGAACAAAAGCCACATTCACTTTAATGCAAAACTGGAACAGCAGGAGTTTCATTGTTGAATGGGGGATAAAAAGCTTTATTGGTAAGTATTTTGTAAAGAACTGAAAGAGTGTAAAATGGTGTCATTTAAATAAATTACAAGAGACCAAAAAAAAAATAAAGTTGAAAAGACACAGATTAATGATATTTATTTTATTAAAGGGTGTCAATATCCTAACATATGACTTGCACAAATATCATGCACGAGCATTGTTTGCCCATGTGTGCACACCACAAGCACTGGCTGAGCAAACAAGCAATTTGCACTCCTAGCTGTGCACCAAGAGACATTGATCACTGCCGCCTTTTGTTTGCAAACTTTGTATAGTTTTGTAATCATGGGGCATTGCTTATTTTAGTAAAGCTTATCTTACCTCCTTCGCTGTGGGCAGTTAGAAGAAGATATAAGTAAGCTCCTACAATGAGCAATCACTGTGTAGAATGCTTTGGGTCAAAGTTCAGAATCCTGCAGGATCCACTGCAGCCTCTAAATTGCATGAAAAGGTTATAAAAACAATGAAAACACATGTGGATTAAATGTAATAATGTATTTTTTTCCTCAGTGTGTATGAGCTTCAGTGTACATTTATTAATGTAGCTTCTGAGACATATTCCACAAACCAAACATTTAATTCTTTATATTTTTTGTGTGCTATTAATTTAAAGTTATAGCAAACGCACACTTACTTATGTCCAAATCTACCAAATAGATGTTCACCAAAATAAAGTTTAAATACTCTACCCCATATAGGCCTAAATTACTCTCACACTTAAACTCCGCTAGACGGAGGCTTTCTGCTTGTGTCGTGTTACGCTCGTATTACAATGCGTACAATGCGACCGCATTAAATTATTCCCATAGAAGTCAATGGAGTGCGAAAATTTTAAAATAAAACGAACACCCATACTTGCACGCTACCCTGACAACATTGTTTTAAGAGCGCTAAACCCGACAACACCCATACTCGCACGCTACCCGACAACATTGTTTTAAGAGCGCTAAACCCGACATGAAATATTAATATTTCACATTCCAATGTTCTTCACATAGCAGAATATTTTTTTAATATAATTGTATTTATAAATAAATATATGTATATACCTACTGTATACCTATAGATCTATTCCTATAGATATATGATATAGATATGTATGCATTTTGATGAACAGTATCAGAAAATAAACATTATTAAAAATTATTAAACATACTGTAAAATATTGTAAATAATCCATAGAAAATATCTATATATTTTACAGTATGTTTAATACATTTTATTATTTTTTTTTTATATTTTATGTGTACCATTTCAATAACGCGCCATCAGATTACTAAGTGTTCATGTGCGCTAAATCAATGTTTGTGCTAAATATGAGTGATTTCCATATTTCAGTCCAATTCGCACGAAAACTGATATGGAAATGTAAAATTGATCGACGATGATAAACAAAACAACTTTTTTTTAAAAAAATTAAAGGGACAGTCAAGCCAAAAAAAAATATTTATGATTCAGATAGGGCATGTCATTTTAAACAACTTTCCAATTTACTTTTATCACAAATTTTGCTTTGTTGTCTTTGTATCTTTAGTTGAAAGCTAAACCTAGGAGGTTCATATGCTAACTTCTTAGACCTTGAAGGCCGCCTCTGCATTTTACATTTTTTACTACTAGAGGGCGTTAGTTCATGTGTTTCATATAGATAACATTGAGCTCATGCATGTGAATTTACCAAGGAGTGAGCACTGATTGGCTAAAATTCAAGTCTGTCAAAAGAACTGAAATAAGAGGCTTATATACAAGGTAATCACAGAGGTAGAAAGTGTATTATTATAACTGTTTTGGTTATGCAAAACTGGGGAATGAGTAATTAAGGGATTATCTATCTTTTAAAACAACAACAATTCTGGTGTTGACTGTCCCTTTAAAACATCATTAAAGGGATAGAGTACTGAGATTTTTTTCCTCCCCTTAAATGTGTTCCCAATGATTTAATTCTCTGATACAGTGTATTAAATTGTTGGTCTAACTGTGTATAGAGAGATAAAGTAACAAGCCTTTGGTGTAAATATAGAGAGGGTGTGCCAGGTGTGCCCAGGCACTCTAATCCAGCCAACTCCAGACTATGCTGAATGACACAACTGGGAGAAAATAAAGATTACATCTAGAAATAAAGATGCTATCATGTTAAAACTTCTTTTAAATGTATTTGAATCTAATTATAAGCCAATGGATAATTTAAATCAGTCCTAGGAGCTTAGTTTCTCAGTTATGCTGTATAATTATTTATGCATATTTATGCTAATGAGCATGCCAGGTATTTTGTTCCAGAAAAGGTGGCAACCCTACTCAGAACCTTCAATACTTGCAATCCCCTCTCCGTCCAATCTGCCAGAAAGAGGGAGACAGCAACCTGAGTGCCTCTTCTGTCTTCACTGCACTGCTGCTCTCATGATGTGCAAGAATAAGATTGTAGGACTTAGTGCAAGAGATATCCAATGTGAATTAAAATTAATGTCCTTTCTATTCCCGTATTTTGTCACCAAAAAAAAAATCCCTCAGCACACACCCTAATAAAATCTGCTGCGCACAGCTATATAGAGAAGTAAGCTAGTGAGGTCTGCTCTTCATGGAAGCTCAGCCCATTTTATTAGGTTGAGGTTTCAATTATCAGAGGCAGATATTTCATATGTAGAATATTCCTAAAGAAACAATTTTTTTATACATTTTAAACTCTGCAGCTTGTATAACAAGTCAATGTAAACACACTAAACTGAAACTAATTTTACAGTTCACTTTAATTTTAAACTGCTGGGCACAACTACATCATGATTTTGTTTTTCCCATCAAAGCTGTCTTCTTTAACCCCTTAAAGGTACTGTTTTTTAAGCTCCACGTCTTCATACACTGTAGGAGCACCAATCTGCTTAAAACTTCATATTTATTAATGGTCCTTAAAAAGTGCATCAGCAGACAACAAGAAAGGGAGCACAGTCTTAGGCAACTGACATTTTGGCTCCCATGCTAGAGTCTTAGTTGAAGCAACTAACACTACTGTATGTGACGGCAAAAAAGATTGAGTGAGTGCACTTCTTTCATACTTTTTCATTGAACTGTGTGAATAAAATATGAGCAAAGATGCTTGGAGAGCTTATCCCTTATTACATATAAGACGGTACTAATAGATGCTGTGGCCGATCAAGTCTCCCCATAACCCCTAATCTGATAAGCCATCTTGGAACCTAGGTATTCTTGCACTTTGAGAGAAGTAGTGCACATTCACAGATCAGTGATGTTGCTGGAATTCTCACAGTTGTATTATGTACTTCTGGTTAGTGTCCATGTTACAGAGTAGGAGCTTTACATCTTTGCAGTACCTGCATTGCTGTATATCATTTATATGGTCTATTTATATATCTTATGTTACTTTTACACTGTGTATAAAAACTACATAAATGTAGTGCATGATACACTGTAAAAAGCTGGCAACATCACTGATCTGTGAACGTTCACCACTTCTGTCACAGGGTGGAAAAATATGTGAGCACCAAGATGGAGGCTTGTAGTATGAAAATGTGAAGCTTCATCAAATGGTACTTGTAAAGGGTTAAAACAAGAGAACAACTCTGAAAAGAGTTGTAAATACAGGAAGAAAAGCAACATCATGGTGAGTAGTAACCATTGTATCTCCAGTCTGCTCCTTTAAATCTGTGCAGTAGTTTGCATACCCCCAACTGTCCAGATTTTCGCGGGACAGTCCCAATTTTGAGGGACAGTCCCGATTTTAGGGGTCTGTCCCGCTGTCCCGGGTTGTTTGCCATATGCATTTCTTTTTATTTTATTGGGCCCATACTCAGAAGCAACTGGCTTTTCTCTAACAGGGTTAGATACCTGTTAGATTCCCTGTGGAAAAGGAATGGTGTGTGGGTTAAGCAGGAGTAAGAAGGCTGTATACCCTCTGACCTCAGGTAATGGTGACCTTTAGCCTCTGGTAGTGATGATGTCTAACCCCTGGTGATAATACCCAGCATGCTTTCAGTTTTATATGATGAGCAGTGCTAACACCAGGGTAACGAACAGTGGCAGCCTCAGACTGCCAGCTAATGTGCTTGCCAACCCCAGGACCCCATACAATGAATTACAGATACCCATATATTATTTAGTGTTTGTGTGTATCTGTATGTATAAGTGTATGCTATGTAATGTGTGTATATCTGAATGTATAAGTGTAAGCTATGTAGTGTGTGTGTGTGTGTATCTGTATGTATAAGTGTATGCTGTGTAGTGTGTGTGTGTATCGGCATGTATAAGAGTAAGCTATGTAGTGTGTGTGTGTATCTGTATGTATAAGTGTGTGTATAAATCTGCATGTATAAGTGTAAGCTATGTAGTGTGTGTGTATCTGTATGTATAAGTGTGTATCTGCATGTATACATGTATGCTATGTAGTGTGTGTTTGTGTGTACCTGCATGTATAAAT
Source organism: Bombina bombina (assembly GCF_027579735.1). NCBI lineage: Eukaryota > Metazoa > Chordata > Amphibia > Anura > Bombinatoridae > Bombina > Bombina bombina. The sequence continues at coordinate 464,891,455 of NC_069504.1, read as the reverse complement.
GTAAGCTATGTAGTGTGTGTCTGTGTGTATCTGCATGTATAAGTGTATGCTATGTAGTGTGTGTGTATCTGCATGTATAAGTGATAAGTTATGGAGTGTGTGTGTGTATCGGCATGTATAAGTGTAAGCGATGTAGTGTGTGTGTGTGTGTGTGTTTGTGTACCTGCATGTTTAAGTGTAAGCTATGTAGTGTGTGTGTGTGTACCCGCATGTATAAGTGTAAGCTATGTAGTGTGTGTATCTGCATGTATAAGTGTATGCTGTGTAGTGTGTGTGTATCTGCATGTATAAGTGTAAGCTATGTAGTGTGTGTGTGTATCTGCATGTATAGGTGTATGCTATGTAGTGTGTGTGTGTATCTACATGTATAAGTGTAAGGTATGTAGTGTGTGTATCTGCATGTATAAGTGTAAGCTATGTAGTGTGTGTGTGTGTATCTGCATGTATATGTGTAAGCTATGTAGTGTGTATCTGCATGTATAAGTGTAAGCTATGTAGTGTGTGTGTGTATCTGCATGTATAAATGTAAGCTATGTAGTGTGTGTGTGTGTATCTGCATGTATAAGTGTAAGCTATGTAGTGTGTGTGTGTGTATCTGCATGTATATGTGTAAGCTATGTAGTGTGTATCTGCATGTATATGTGTAAGCTATGTAATGTGCGTGTGTCTGCATGAATAATGAATAATAATGTAGTGTGTGTGTCTGTGTATTTGAGTGTGTAAACATGTATATGTATAGCTTGTGGTACTGTCCATTTTTGCTGACTTTAAAGGCCAGAATCTAGAATATTAAAGGGGAATGCAGAGAACAGTTTTAAAGAATATTTTATTAAATGTCCAATTAAGATACAAAATATTTAGCACTGTCTCTGCAAAGATAAATACAGAGCTCACATAGCTATACCAGTGGTTTGAGCTTGTGTTTGATTTGCTGCCTAAGAGTATTAAAATATATGACTTTATTAAGAATTTTATTTATATTGCTTTGGTCTTATGATTTTTTTTAATCCCCACCGTATTTCACACTTTTGCTGTGGGGGGGGGGGGGGGGCTGTCCCTCTTTTGAATTTTGAAATGTTGGGAGGTATGAGTTTGTATAGCAGTTAATATCACAGAAGGAAAATTACAGTGAGCCCGGATCATGAGCAATCCAGCGGGGAGGGCTTTTGACCCTCATGGGGGAGGGTTAGTGGGTTGGGGTTAGGAAGTTAGATAAGAGGGGGTGAGACAGAAAGTGAGCCCTCTGTGATCATAAAGTGTAATTTAGGCAGCTTTTTGCAGCGGGTTATGCGGGGGGTGCTTGCTGGGTGGAATTAGTTGATGGTGAAAAGGGGGTGTACCCCCTGGGTGTCCAGGGGAGGTGGAATATTTGTGACAAAGTGGTTTTGTAGATATTCTGTTTACAGTGGTTTAAATATTTATGGTTACAATGTTTTATAATAAATCTGGACCTGCGGCCTTTACAACCCAATTTTGGTGTTAGTGTTTTTTCTTGCATACTATTGCATATATGGGGTCATGACATTTGCAAATCTGGTATCAAACAATAGGTACTCACTGGACTTGAGACAGCTTAACATCCTTTAATTGTGATGTTTTGGGACAGCAGTGTCCCTTCCTCAGACAAACCTGAACTGAATTGCAGCTCAAACATATAAAGCTTAATGTATAAGCCCCACCCTTGTTACCAACCAATAAGTAAAACAATAATCAATGAATCCCACAGCACCTGTGCCATCCCATAGAGTATTGACTTAACACTTCACACGGATGCACAACATGACATATAGCATAACATCATTTTCAAAGTAACTCAGTCTCATATCTCACCACTTTAGCAAACAAACTTAGCCATATAGTAGATCATGAGCGTATCAAAATCAAACTCCCTCATACCTTAATTGTATTCTCAGTACTAAGCTCGCCCAGTAAGTGTACAAGGATTATTTTAGGGGCGGGTACAACCTATTACATCGTTACAAGTGTGTGTTCAGATACGTCACTACCCACATGACTCAGTATTCAATTTCTCATTCATTCTCCTGTTCAGCTAGATGTCTGTGTGTTAACAATAGCACATGGCTAGCATCAGCACAGACCACTGGATTATAAAAAATTAGGTGCGGATATCTAATATTAACGTATAGCAACATATCAGATTCAGCAGTGTGTATACTGTCACTCACAGCTGCAATTATACCAATGATATACATTGCTACTCCTTTAAAAACTATCTCCTAAAACCCTAGACATTACCTCTGTAATCATTATTATGCCCTTAAAGGGATATTAAATCCAAAATGTTTCTTTCATGATTCAGATAGAGCATGCAATTTTAAGCAAATTTCTAATTTAGTCCTATTATCAATTTTTCTTCATTATCTTGGTATCTTTATTTGAACAGGAGGAATGTTAGCTTAGGAGCTAGCCCATTTTTGATTCAGCACCCTGGGTAGTGCTTGCTGATTAGTGGCTACATATAGCCACCAATCAGCAAGTGCTACCCAGGTGCTGAACCAAAAATAGGCTGTCTGCTAAGCTTACATTCCTGCTTTTCAAATAAAGATACCAAAAGAACAACATAAAATTGATAATAGGACTAAATTGCTTAAAATTGCATGAAAGAAAAAAATTGGGTTTCATATCCCTTTAATTATACAATTAAACTAGGTTGTCATCTTATTTACATAAATATAAAGGTGATTTAGCCTAAGAGACATAATTAATCAACATCCAAAATTATTAGACTAAATAACTCTAGACAAGCTGGAAATCTATGAGAAGGAAGCTACTACTTTACATGACAATCAACACAATAATACAAAATAAAAATGATAAATTAAGCTTTATATGATGGATCTGCTCTTCAGTTCAGGTTTGTCTGAGAAAGGGACACTGTGCTGTCCCGAAAACGTCAAGTCTAGTGAGTATTTTTTGTTTGATATAAGTGTATGAAGTATACAGCACCCTGGCAGTTGGATCGTGTTTGTGAGAGTGCATCTATTATATATATACATGTAGAAAAAAGCGCACTCCAAGAGATCCTTAACCAGGCACTTTTATTAAGTGAACGTTTTCGGACAAATATAGTCCGTCCTCAGACCAAAAAAAGTGTAACACATTACTCACATTACTCACCAAACACCCCTTAAATACAGCAAACCACCATACAATTTGCAGACATTAGTGCCCAAGGGTTTGAATACCCATTTGGACTGGCAGGCCTTTCTGTAGGTGCTCATCATGGAAACTTATCCCAGAATTTCTATCTACCTGAGCTTTGAGAGTCCGATGATCCTATGAGAGTCTTGATCCATTATCATTTGTTCCACTATGCACCTTTTCTGTATCATGCCATTTGTACTCACATGCTCTGTAACATTAGATGTGGATGTCACTTTACACAATTTTTTTCAAAGTCTCCTGTTTTGGATTAGTTTGGTGACATGCCCATCTTCTGGGACGGAACTATGACCTATACCTTTGGATGCCTTTACATACATTGCCTTAAGGGAATATGATTACATGTTGCTATTGTATGTATACTGCTATTAATTCTATTGTGATATAATGATTATATTAATTTTTCCGTATTACTTGTATTGGCACTTGGTTTACGTTGCCAAGGCGACAAGGAGAGTCCTGTCCTATTATGTTCTACTAGGACCATGCTAACATTTAGCTTTCTATTATGGATTCAGTATTCATAGGCTCTATAACATTAGATGTGTATGTCACCTCACACTGCTTGTGTAGTTATTTACTTATAGTCTGATTTTTAGACTTAGTCTAGTGACATACCCAGCTTCTGGGATGGAACTATGATTTACCCCCTTTTTAACAGGCTGTTCGATGGAAATATGCTGAATTTGAATATGATTGTATACATTTTCTTGTTACATTTGCCGTAACATCTTTATTTAATGTTACCATGGCAACCATTTGCAGCATGTATTCCCGTGGACTGCGTGGATTGGTTTTGGAGTATCACATGACCTGCACGCTATATTGTTTTGAAAGGCTGCTGCTGCATCTCAGTGCGGTTTATGTGATAAAACCAATAACAATTACTCCTTTTTCATTAAATATATTGACATGTTTAAATGTAGTTTGGTCCCCCTGGATTGGCTGATTTAGTGCCACATGTCACGTCTCCTATTGTTTATGTTGGTTGCTATAGCAACCCGGTGCGTTATATGGGATACTCCAGACAGACAATCCAGGTTTCCAGTTCTGCTTAATATTGTTCTGTTCTACATTCTCGGCCTATTCTGTGATTCATTTTAATTTTTAATGTCTTACAGTGTGCACTAATTTTGTTTATTGCTGACCGGACTCACGTTGCCCGGGATGATGACGTCACCTGCTTGGGGGCGGAGCTACCTGGGAGAGCGTGGATGCCCAGCCAGTTTCACTCTGGTGGTTTGCTGTATTTAAGGGGTGTTTGGTGAGTAATGTGTTACACTATTTTTGGTCTGAGGACGGACTAGATTTGTCCGAAAATGTTCACTTAGTAAAAGTGCCTGGTTAAGGAGACCTTGGAGTGCGTTTTTTTCTACATGTCTGTTCGCCTGCTTTGTTGCACCCAGCGCACTTGAACATTTTGTCTGCTTGGAGTGCAATCCTCTATTGATTTATATATATATATATATATATATATATACAAACAAATACATGTTTAGACATGTATATGTACAGGTATGTATCTCTATGTTAAAGCACTGTGCATGCCTTTTTTTTCTAACACTTGAGACCTCATATTTTTTTAGCCCTTATAACTTTTTATTGCAATTTTTTTCAATAATTTTTATTAGATATTATTTTTATTCTTTCTTTATAAAGCGCAAACAGATTCCGCAGCCATGTCCATGGTTACAAAGATAAAAGTACAACAATGATACAAAACAATACAAGACACAGCACAAAATTAAACAAACAAATACAGGGGGGGATTGAGCGCCCTATTCCTGTGGGAAAACTTAAAATCTAGAAGGAGGGTGAGAAACAGAAGGTGAGGACTGTAAAGGTGAAAATGTTAGTAAAGAGTTAGATGAGGGCGAATAAGTAAATGTAATTAATGTGTTACTAATTTGGGTGACAGGCTTCCCTGAACAAATAGGTCTTTAGGGAGCGTTTAAAGGAGGAGAGGTTAGGGAAAAGTCTGAAAGCTTGAGGAAGTGCATTTCAGAGGGTGATGGTAGAAGATGCAAGGAGCAGGTCATTGGTGGATCTTAGGGGGCGGTCTGGAGTATATTTGTGGATGAGTGAAGACAAGTAGGGGGTTGCAGCGTTGATAAGGGCTTTGTAGTTAAGGGTAAGAATTTTGAATTGAATTCTGCTGTGAATGGGGAGCCAGTGAAGGGACTCACGGAGAGGTGTAGCAGATACAGAGTGTTGGGAGAGGTGGTTTAGCCTAGCAGAGGCATTTAGTCTGGATTGAAGGAGGGAGAGGCGGGAGAGAGGCCAGTTAGTAGGTTATTACAGTAGTCAAGTCAGGAATTACCACGCATTGGATTAGCTTTTTAATACTTTCAGCTCTCAGAAATTAACGACTTTTAGAAATATCGAATAGGTGGTTGCGGCAGGATGAAGAGATCAATTGGATGTGGGGTACGAAGGACAGATTGAAGTCAAGTGTAACTTCGAGGCAGCGGACTTGGGGTGATGGGGAGATAGTGGTGGCGCGAACAGTGATAGAAAAGTTGGAAGCTGGAGTAGAATTAGAGGGAGGGATTAGAAGGAGCTCAGTCTTGGACATGTTGATTTTAGGTGGTGAGAGGCCATCCAGGAAGAAATGATGACGTAAGAAAGAACAGAAGGAGAGATTGCAGGGGTGGATTGGTAGATCTGAGTGTCATCAGCATTGAGGTGATAGTTGAAGCCATAGCTATTGATGAGTTTACCCAGTGAAGAAGTATAAATAGAGAAGAGTAGTGGACCCAGAACAGAGCCTTGAGGTACTCCAACAGACAGAGGCAATGGAGAGGAGGAGTCATCAGCAAATGAGACAGAAAATGACCTATTAGAGAAATAATAGTGGATCCAGGAGAGGACAGTGTCACAGAGCCCAAGAGACCTGAGAGTCTGTAGGAGGAGGCAATTGTCAACGGTGTCAGAGGCAGAGAACTCAAGTAACAAAATTATAGAGTAGTGGCCATTGCTTTTAGCAGAAATAAGATTGTTAGTAACCTTGGTGAGGGCAGTCTCAGTTGAGTGTTGGGGACGGAAGCAAGATTGCAGGTTAGTAATTATTATGAGTGTGACTGTACTTTTAAATTAATTTTTTTATTATTATTATTATTCTTTATTTATAAAGCGCCAACAGATTCCGCAGCGCTGTTCATAGGTAACAAAGATAAAAGGACAGTACAATATGAGACACCAGACAAAATTTAACAAACAAATACAGGAGGAATTGGGAGCCCTGTTCCCGTGGGAACTTACAATCTAAATGGGTAGGAGGGTGAGAAACAGGAGGTGGAGACTGCAAAGGTGGGAATGATGTTAGTGTGAAGTTAGATGAGGGCAACTATTAGGCAAGTGGAATTCATTAGCTACTGATTTGGTTATAGGCTTCCCTGAACAAGAAGGTCTTTAGGGAGCGTTTAAAGGAGGAGAGGTTGGGGGAAAGTCTGACAGCACGAGGAAGTGCGTTCCAGAGGGTTGGTGCCGCACGAGAGAAGTCCTGTAGTCTAGCATGAGAGGAGGTGATGGTTGAAGAGGCAAGGAGTAGATAGTTGTTGGATCTTAGGGAACGGGCTGGAGTATATTTGTTGATGATTGAGGACAGGTATGGGGGGGCTGCATTGGTAAGGGCTTTGTAGGTCAAAGTGAGAATTTTGAATTTAATTCTGCTGTGAATGGGGAGCCAGTGAAGGGACTCACAGAGGGGTGCAGCAGATACAGAGCGTCGGGAGAGGTGGATTAGCCTAGCAGAGGCATTTAGGATGGATTGAAGGGGGGAGAGGTGGGAGAGAGGAAGGCCAGTTAGTAGGTTGTTACAGTAGTCAAGCCGGGAAATTACTAGGGAATGGATTAGCTGTTTAGTAGTTTCAGCGCTCAGAAAAGGACGAATTTTGGAGATATTGCGTAGGTGGTTGCGACAGGATGAAGAGAGCGATTGGATGTGGGGTATGAAGGACAGATTGGAGTCGAGTGTAACTCCAAGGCAGCGGACTTGGGGTGATGGGGAGATAGTGGTGTCACCAAAAGTGATAGTAAAGTTAGAAACTGGAGTAGAATTAGTCGGGGGGATTAGAAGAAGCTCAGTCTTGGACATGTTGATTTTTAGGTGGTGAGAGGCCATCCAGGAAGAAATGCCAGATAAGCAGCTGCTGATGTGGGAAAGGACAGACGGAGAGAGTGCAAGGGTGGATAGGTAGATCTGAGTATCATCAGCATAGAGGTGATAGTTGAAGCCATAGCTACTAATAAGTTGACCCAGCGAGGAAGTATAAATAGAGAAGAGTAGAGGGCCTAGAACAGAGCCTTGAGGTACTCCAACAGACAGAGGCAGTGGAGAGGATGAGTCACCAGCAAATGAGACAGAAAAGGACCTATTAGAGAGATAAGAGTGGATCCAGGAGAGGGCAATGTCACAGAGCCCAAGGGAGCTGAGAGTCCGTAAGAGGAGGGGATGGTCAACAATGTCAAAGGCAGCAGACAGGTCAAGTAAGATAAGTATAGAATAGTGGCCATTGTTTTTAGCAGAAAGAAGATCGTTAGTAACCTTGGTGAGTGTCAGTCTCAGTTGAGTGTTGGGGACGGAAGCCAGATTGCAGGGGGTCAAGCAGTGAGTTGGAGGATAGGAAGTGTGTTAGGCGATCGAGAACTAGTTTTTCCAGGACTTTAGAAGCTAGCGGAAGTAGTGATATGGGGCGGTAGTTTGCAGGAGAATTGGGGTCGAGGGAGGGTTTTTTGAGGATGGAGGTGACCTATGCATGTTTGAAGGATGATGGAAATGAACCAATAGTAAGGGATCGGTTGAATATGTGAGTAAGAGCTGGGGTGAGGGTAGAGGACAGAGAACAATATATCCAGGGTTTTAGACTCCCTGAAGAGGTGCGCTCACGGAAGGAGATGAGGATAAATAAAGTCCGAAGTCGTGGAAGCTCTTCCGAGTGATATTGTCACTAACCAGCACACGCTATGGTTGCAGGCAGATAGAATACTTACAAACAGAGCGGCACAACGATGGGCCTAGTTGCACAGACCGGGACCTCAACTGTCGCCCGGAAGACGAAACAATGGTGTACAGCAAGCCTCCGACAGTCACGTGGTTCGTCTGGCCAATCACGGTCCGTTAGATGCACACACCTTCTTCCAAACTTCCGAAGGAGTGTATACAGGCAGTGTAGACAGGCAGGGTGTCCCATACACTACGGACACTATGAATTACTGATTGATATAGGAGGGTAAAAAGGAGACCCACTCCAGCGAGGTACTATAAAAACAAATTTATTAAAATGTCCTTAAAATCAGCAACGCGTTTCTCGGCTACACAGAGCCGTTTCATCAGGCTGTAATGATTACGGACCGTGATTGGCCAGATGAACCACGTGACTGTCGGAGGCTTGCTGTACGCCATTGTTTGGTCTTCCGGGCGACAGTTGAGGTCCCGGTCTGTGCAACTAGGCACATTGTGGTGCCGCTCTGTTTGTAAGTATTCTATCTGCCTGCAACCATAGAGGACAGAGAGGGTATTAGATGTGAAGGGATAGGGTCAAGGGGGCATGTAGTGAGGTGTGAGAAAGATATTAGGGAACTCACTTCATTCTCAGTGGTTGGGGGGAAGGTACTGAGAGTGTTGGAGGGGGTGACCGGGGGCGCAGTTGAAAGGTTGCAGTCTTGTGGTGGGATGTTGCTTCTGATGGTAAGTGTTTTGTTGAAAAAGTAATCTGCCAAGTCTTGAGCACTAAAGTCAGATGAGGGGGGTGGTGCAGGTGGATAGAGGAGAGTGTTGAAAGTGGAGAAGAGACGTTTACGATTTGAGGAGTGAGAAGATATGAGAGAAGAGAAGTAGTTTTGCTTGGCTAAGTGAAGGGCAGAGGAGTAAGAATAAAGAATGAACTTATAGTGTAGGAAATCGTGATTTGTAGATAGCGTGTTTGCTGAGAGTGCCAGGGCTGGAGCTGACGACGTGGAGTTTTGCGTATTTGTGGAGGAGCAAGGGTGTCGAGTGCAGAGGAAAGAGTATTGTTATAGTGGTTTGTAGCAAGGTCAGGGCAGGATACCATGGAAGTGTGGGGAAGGCGTTTTTGAATAAGGTTAGAAAGTTGGAGAGGATCCACAGTGTGCAGATTTCTACAGGTGCAGAGGCGGGGGGTAGAAATAGGTTTAGCCTGTACATTGAGATTATAGGTGAGCAGATGGTGGTCTGAGATGGGAAATGGGCGACAGGTGACATCAGAAGGGGAGCAGAGGTAGAATACCAGATCAAGAGAGTGTCCGTCACGGTGAGTAGGGAATAGGGTGGATTGTGAAAGACTAAAGGAGTTTGTTAGTGAGAGAAGTTTAGAGGCAGCAGGGGTAGATGGGTTATCAATGGGGATGTTGAAGTCCCCTAAGATTAGAGCAGGTGTATTTGTAGAGAGAAAGTGAGAAAGCCAGGCAGCAAAGTTGTCAAGGAATTGGGAGGTTGGTCCAGGGGGGCGATAGATAACTGCCACCTTGAGGGAGAGGGGGGAGAAAATGCGGATGCAATGGACTTCAAAGGAGGAGAAGGAGAGAGATGGATGAGGATCGAGGTGCTGATAGGAGCAGGAAGGGGACAGTAAGATTCCAACACCGCCACCATGTCTCTCACCTGGCCTAGGTGTGTGGCTAAAGTGGAGACCGCCGTGCGTTAGAGCAGCAATGGAAGCAGTGTCAGAGGAAGAAAGCCAGGTTTCAGTAATTGCTAGAAGATTGAAAGCGTTAGAAACAAACAGGTCGTGAACAGTTGTAAGTTTGTTGCAGACAGAGCGTGAATTCCAGAGGGCACAAGAAAAGAGGGGATAAGCGCTGTAGGTTAATGGAGATGAGATTGTTGGGATCGCGTGACCTTGAGTTTGTATTGTGGGGGACTGAGCGAGAGTGTATGAGTGTGGTGATTGCTACAGGGCCAGGGTTAGGAGATATGTCACCAGAAGCAAGCAGTAGTAGAAGTGAGAGTGAAAGAAGGTGAGAGTGAGACTTGTAGGAGCGGGTATGACTAGACACAGGAGAGTAAGATGGGGAAGTATTGCTAAGGAAACAGAGTAGTTCATGAGAGGACAGCATAGGGGATGAGAGGAGGGAGGGAGAGATAAGGATAGTGTGGGGATTATTGATGTTATAAGGGCATGCAGTGAGTTTTAGGAAGATGGCAGACAGAAAGATCAGAAAGGACATAGAGAGCATTGTGCAGGTGTACAGTTAGTAAGGATTACCTGTTAGTGGGGTCTGCAGTTTCCCCTCCAGTTTCTAAACTCCATTTCTTAACTCGGCAACTTTGAATTTCAGAGCCAAGGCTTCACAGAGCCAGCTCTCAGCTGTATATAGTGATAAAATTAGGGTTGGAATGATTTGATTCAAGGCAGCTGTGATTACAAGTAGACTAGTTACGAAGACTGGAGTTGCACACTTGTAAATTAGATGGGGGGGGGGTGAGCAAATGGCTGGGGGATGCACACAGAAATTATACAATGGAGCTGATAACAATTATACAGAAAAAGTCATAAATTCAGACATCAGAGGAAATGCATAACAACCAGGGCACAAAATGCAGAGAAAGAAATGCATAACAGTATATTGAAAAAACATTAAAGGGACGTGGGATAATTTTTAATGTTTTTTTTGTGCAACTTTTTATTCAAACGTAGCAATTAATCAGAGCTCTGAGGTCACGCTAACCTAATGCGCATTTATTCAATTGCACTAGAGTGAACGATTTACTTTCAACATGTAATATGTGATATTTCTGATGCATGTAAACAGGCACAATAAACCAGATATAACTTGTGCACGACTATTAGTGCGCCACTCGTAATCTTGCCCTATATGATTTGCAGCTTGCTTTTAAAATATCATAGCTATGCAATACAAGGCACATAAGTGTGATGATACAAGTTGTTAGTACCTATAATTTATGCTGTTTATGTATTATTTATTATTATTATCGGTTATTTGTAGAGAGCCAACAGATTCCCTCATTTTGTGAACTAGATAGTGCCTCCTGTAGTAAAAAAAAAAAAGGGTATGATTTATTTATTGTTGAATGATTAAAGGGACAGTAAAGCAAGGGTCGGCAAATCTGTTTCAAATTTAGGAGCCAGTAAGAATATTTAGGAGCCATATAGTGTTATTTGTATATAGATATATGGAGAACAGCCCAAAAAGTTAGGAGCCATGGGTAAAATTCCAGGAGCCAGTGGCTCCCATGCTCCTTGGTTTGTTAAGCCCTGTAGTAAAGACATAATTAAATGTTCTTGGTTCAGATAGAGCATGCAATTGTAAAGAACTTTGCAATTTACTTCAGTTGTCTAATTTGCTTTGTTCTTTTGTATCACTTGTAGAAATACATTCTTAGGTAAGCTCAGGAGAAGCAATGCACTGCTGGGAGCTAGCTGCTTATTGGTAGCTGCATATATATGAGTCTTGCCATTGGCTTACCCTCTGTGTTCATCTAGCTCCTAGTAGTGCATTGCTGATCCTTCAACAAAGGATTCCAAGAGAATGAAGGAGAATGAGACTGATTTAATAATAGAAGTAAAATGAAAAGTTGCTTAAATGGTATGCTCCGATTGAACCATGAAAGAAACATTTTGGGCTTCATGTCCTTTTAACTTCAGTTTAGTCATTTACTTCAAACCATATGACCAGAAACAGTAGCATCCTGTCTTCAGAACATCCAGTGGTAAATGGAAATGCCGGTAAAAGGGGTACTTAAAGGGACATTCTAATACAAAAATGACATGTTCTAATTTAAAGCATGTCATTTTTTGGTATTATTATCCCTTCCTAGTTTAACTAATTAAAGCATGTATTTTTTACCAAATGGTAAAGAGACAGCAAACACCTTGTAATTACATGATTTTTCTGCAGTCTTGCAATAAATTGACATAGGATATGAAACCCACAATTTTTCTTTCATGCTTCAGATAGATCCTGCAATTTTAAACAGCTTTCTAATTTACTTCTTTTATCAATTTTTCTTCCTTGTCTTGCTATCTTTTTTTAAAAAAGCAGGTACGCTTAGGAGCCTGCCCAATTCTGGAGCACTATGTGGCCATACTTTTGCAAGAATGTTATCCATTTGCAAGAACAGTAGATTGCAGCACTATTTCCTGCCATGTTGTGCTCTAGACACCAACCTAGGTATCGCTTCAACAAAGAATATCATTGGAACAAAGCAAATTTGATAATATAAGTAAAGTGGAAATGTTTTTAAAATGGTCTGCTCTGTCTGAATCACAAAAGAACATTCTTAAAAATACATAGAAGATCAACATTGTTTTTTTTTTGTTTTGTTTTTTTATGATTCCGATACAGCATACCAATTTACTTGCATTATCAATTTTTACATTGTCTCATGGTAAACATAAAAAAACAAATTGTGTTAAAAAATAGCAAACAACTTACTTGTATTCTTGGTAAATTAGCACTTAGAAATTATCATTGTAGTAATTGCCTGCAACTTGATAAGAGAGCAGACATGGAACTTGAGTTCTACTTTCACATGATTTTTGTAGTACCTTACAGAGCATGAGCAATATACTAACTACAGCTAGAGCAGATGTCTCCTAGCAACCACATCAATAATAACACATATTGCAATGATTTCCATTAAGTATAACCTAATGCTTATTGTTGTTGTTTTTTAATTTTATTACAACCATGAAACAATTACTGTTTTATAGCTCTCAACAATGTTATATTTTTTTGAGCACTAGATGGTAGCAGTGTTTGTACAAGGAACATTCTTACAAAACTGCTGCCATTCATTACTCCAGACATGTGCGTTACTTACCTAGGGATGCTATTCAACAAAGGATGCCAAGAGAAGGAAGTTAATCGTATAGTAAAAGTAAATTGGATTATTTTATTTACATACTCAATATGAATCATTAAAGGGATAAATGTTTTGTAGATTATCTATTTATATAGCCCATCTGGTATTGTTTTTATAAAAATGTAGTTTTGCTTATTTTTTAAGAATATTTTTCTGATTTTCAGACTCCTAACCAAGCCACACAGTGCCAGATGTATACACGCGTTTACAGACTCCTGTTTATGTTATCTGTCTTTTCATATCCAGCTAATCTCATCCACAATGCTAAACTGGGAGCTTCTAAGTACGTTTTTAAAAGGTTTTATACTGGATTTCTAGTTCAGTATCTGTGCATATTATGCAATTATATGAAAATTGGTGTATACTGTCCCTTTAAATAAAAATGTGTTTCATGCACCTGTAAGATCTTGTTTGCTGTAGATGTTTTTTAAATAGCCAAACTCCATACACATTGTGCCTTACTTGGATGCGCCAATCAGGGCTTGTACTGGTAGAAAAGGCAAGCCAGGTGTATTATGTTAGCAAAATAGCCACTGTATTGCAATTCCTTATCTGATAATGTAGCTAATTATGGACAGATGTTTGAAGGGGTTAAGCTTGTGAAGCATGTCATGTGCCTTTCTAGTTTGGGAAAAACTCTTAAAGTATATTGTAAAGTTGGTTTACTACACATAATTAAAGGGACATTAAACACTAAATGCAATACAATTATATATTCAAAGCAAAGGTTAGCCTAAGAATAAATATTTTTTTATATTAGTAATTTAAATATTGAATAAATAAGTATATTGTTTTAGTGTCGATAAAGCATTGCCATGTTGTAAGCATAGTACAACTTTTTTTTTTAATACAATTAATTTAGCATTATATTACAATGTGTCTAATATCCCTTTAAAGGGACATTATACACTCATTTTTCTTTGCATAAATGTTTTGTAGATGATCTATTTATATAGCCCATAAAGTTTTCTTTTTAAATGTATAATTTTGCTTATTTTTAAATAACATTGCTCTGATTTTCAGAATCCTAACCAAGCCCCAAAGTTTTATGAGAATACCGTCAGCTACCTTCTCCAGCTTGCTCCTGTTTGTGTAAAGGGTCTTTTCATATGCAAAAGAAGGGGGGGGGAGTGTCTTATTTCCCACTTGCAGAGGGTTTTCCAGCTAAGTTTTCAACAGAGCTAAACTGAGAGCTTCTAAGTAAGTTTTTAAATAGTTTTATACTGGATTTTTATATCAGTATCTGTGCATCTTATTCTTTATAGTAGTGTCTATTACATGCAGTTATATGAAAATGAGTGTATACTGTCCCTTTAAACATGTTATATTAAAGAGACAGTATACACTCATTTTCATATAACTGCATGTAATAGACACTACTATAAAGAATAATATGCACAGATACTGATATAAAAATCCAGTATAAAACTGTTTAAAAACTCACTTAGAAGCTGTCAGTTTAGCTCTGTTGAAAAGGTAGCTGGAAAGCCCTCTGCAAGTGGGAAATAAGACACTCCCCCCTCCCCCTTCTTTTGCATATGAAAAGACCCTTTACACAAACAGGAGCAAGCTGGAGTAGGTAGCTGATGGTATTAACATAAAACTTTGGGGCTTGGTTAGGAGTCTGAAAATCAGAGCAATGTTATTTAAAAATAAGCAAAACTATACATTAAAAAAAACAAAAAACTTTATGGGCTATATAAATAGATCATCTACAAAACATTTATGCAAAGAAAAAATGAGTGTGTAATGTCCCTTTAAGCAAAGTCCTGCTTGGGAGCTTCCGAGAACTTCTAGTTTTTAGCTCAGGAGCAGCAGTGGTTATGGCTCCAATGTGGGACTTTACCTATGGCTTTAAGATAATCTATAATGGTTTAACACAATTCCACATAAAGTGGTGCAAAAATGATATGCTCTAACAAATTTCAGCATGCAACTTTTTGCACTACAATATCTGTTTAAAATATCAAAGGTTTACTAAATTCTCCAGTTCTTCTGTTACAGCTAGGGTTGCCACCTCGGCCATGTTTTCCTGGACACTTATGAGTTATACATGCTGCGGGGTGTGCAGAGAGGAACATGAATAGTGCTGCTCAGTATCACTATTTGTGTGCTGTCCAAAATTTAAATATAACACTCAGTGATTATCTTTGCACCAGGACAAAGTATCCCCTTGTATCCAACCTTCAAGCATTCAAGTACATAGTCTCTGTTTGATCACAGTAAATGGATGGTTAAGCGGCAAACTATTATTATAAATAAAAGGAACTTGCACTCACTTTTCCATAATAGCGTCAGTCTTCCGATCAGCCAGGAAACCTTCTTGGGATCCCACACTCTGTGTTTTACTCCTTCCGCTGTTCAAATCCTGGTATGGATAGTGTACTGTTCCTCCTGTGCACCTGAGTCACAGTAGCCGCTTATCCCCTGTGTCAGCCGGATGTAGTCCCAGTGGATGTCCGATAGCCCATTAGCCGTCCAAGTCATACATCACAAGAAAAAAGCAGTTGCTAGAGCGGCTAAAAAACATCCTTTATTGTAGAAAGCGTGCATTTAAAAACTTTGACCAACGCACGCTTTCTACAATAAAGGATGTTTTTTAGCCGCTCTAGCAACTGCTTTTTTCTTGTGAGGTCCAAAATTTAAATTCACGTTCCTCCCTGCAGCATGTATAACTTATAAGTGTCCAGGAAAACATGGCCGAGGTGGCAACCCTAGTTACAGCCCACTAGCCACATACAGAGAGGAATGAAAGAAAAAGGACACACCCTTTCCAAATGTGTTCCCTAACATAAGGCAGAGTTGTCAAGTCACAGTGTGACACACTATTTGTGGTCTGTTGTCCAGATAACACCATTGATCGGTAGAATCACACTATGAAATAAAAAAAACAATCAAATTATTCAAAGCTCTTTCTGCAACACTGAAATCTGCAACCTTTTTACATATCAGATCTAACAGATAATCTGATTATGTGTCAACAAAACAACTAAGATAATAAAAGTTACAAAAAATAGATTTCTTTAAAGGAAAATTAAATTGTTAGGGCATTTAATTATTGAAGTATTGCTTTTATATAACACTGTGTTTAACCCCTGGATTAAATGGATCACAGTGCATTGTGATCTATTCAGAGCTAGCTGGTGAGCCAATGACAGTAGGGATATGTGTGTAGCCACCAAGCATCAGCTAGTTCCCATTAAAGCATTGAGGACCATGAGCCTACCTATGTATGCTTCTCAACAAAGGGAAAGAATTACATTTTTTTGAAATAATTTTTATTGAGGTCAAAAATACATAACAGTATATAACATGTGAATACAATGTAAGGCGGAAAACACCCTTCCGGGTTGGACACAGTACATAATATGATCAGGTGTCAGATACACAAATACAGTCAACCCTGAAGAGATAAACCTCAAAATGTGGATTTTATTTTAGAGTTTTTAGTGTTTAACCAACTATAAAGGTATAAGTGTTTCAAAAGATTTGAAGATCAGAGACTGAGATAATATCCTTAACTAGGTGTGATTGTGTTCTAAGAAACAGACAGGGTTCTGAGTGGAAATCTTCCAGCTAGAAAGAGTTCCAAGGGGGGGGGGGGTATAGGGTGGTTGGGGGGGACAGAAAGAAGGGGAGGGGAGAGAAAAAAAAAAGGGGGGGGAAGGGGAGTAACCCAAGGGGGCCAAATATGGGGAGGGGAAGAATGACACAGACCTATCCCACGTGATACCTCCCTCGGCCAAAGCCAAAAACAAAGTCAGTTACCTTCCGCTTACATGGAGAGAATCGAGCTCTCCCCCAGAGAATCCTAGGGCTCCCAGAATTACATTTTTTAATAACAAAAGTAAATTGAAAAGTCTTAAAACTGCCTGGTTTATCTAAACCATGAATTTAATTTTGACGTTCGTGTCCCTTTAGAATACACAGTGTCCAAAAGTATTTGTAGTTAAAGGGACATTCCGGCCAAAATTTAAAGGCACACAGAATAGAAACATAATTACAATATACATGCACTGGCAAAAAATGCTTCTAGTAAAAGTTATTACTGTTTTAGTGTTAACATTTTTCTCTGCACCATGGAACATAGCTAGATATTCACAGTGTACCAGCATTTTAAATATTGCAGCTGCTCAGAGTGTCAGTGGGCATGTATCATGTCAGCAATTAACAAATTGAGTGCTTACCAGATGGAACAAGCACCTTAGGCTCTCTGACCAAATGCTGCGTTTAAAATTCTGGTGCACGGTGCATACTTAAATGCACTTCTGAAACAGCTATAGCTTTTATTAAAAGCATTTTCGCTGATACATGTATATTACAAAAATGCTTCTATTCAAAACTGAAATGCATCCATGTGGATTCCAATTTTGTCTGGAATGTCCCTTTAATGCAGGCGTGTCCAATCTTTTGGTTTTCCAGGGCCACATTGGAAGAATTGTCTTGGGCCGCACATAAAATACACTAACATTAACAATAGCTGATGAGCTAAAACAGGGGTGTCCAATCATTTGGCTTTTTTCTGAAATTAAAATAATAATAATAGATATGCAACTACATTTATTTTTATTATCAAAATTAATAGACAGGAAAATAGAAAGCAAGGTTTAATAATAAAATAAGAATACTTACATGTCTTCTAAATAATATTAAACGCCTATTGTTTACAAAGGTAGATTGAAATATTATTTTACTTGACAAGGCGCGTTTTACTTGACAAGGCGCCGCAAGCACACATAATATCCGATGGTGTCAATTTGACTGTTCTTGGAAGATAACACACTAGAAGCCGCACACTGACGCAAAACTGAAGCCAAGCATGCGTACAAACAGAGAGAGCATACGACATGCGGCAGCGCTATGCCTAGTACAGAATGCACACTTGAATTCTTTGTCACAATTAATTTTACCCAACATTGCAACAGAGTCCTCTCGCTCTTTATTTTATTAGTTCATTTTAACGTTTTTTCATTTCTTACAAAAAAAAATATCGCAAAAAATCTCATAATGTTTTAAGAAAGTTTATGAATTTGTGTTGGGCCATATTCAAAGCCGCCCTCTGCCACATGTGGCCTGTGGGCCATGGGTTGGACAAGCTTGCTTTAATGCTTGCCTTTTAAATAGTAATATTCCTGTATATCTTTTTGTCTCCTAAATTATTTTTTGTACATTGCAAAAACCATGTTATTTTGACCATTTAGTGAATCATAAAATGTGATGGTACTTTATTGGCTTATCATTCCATAGTAAAAGACCAGCTTCAAAGAGTGTCCCCTCTCTTAGGTTTGTAGCCTTTATGAAATCTTTACCTGCATTAGCAATTGGAGTTATTCAGCGCAGTTACATCCACCTTTTAAAATAAATAAATAAATAAATATATATATATATTAATAAATCAATGATATATTTTAACATACCCTTTATAGATTTAGACATAATAAATACAATGTCCTTTAACCAAAACAATGTTACTTGCAACATTTTGATTAGCTGCCACACCCTGTCCTGCAATATAGTCCTTGAAAGCGACCACTGTCCTTTATAGATGTGTAAATTAACCTGCAAATTATTGGTTGCACCTAACAACAAGTGTGATTTAAACATGAAAAGCACATTGCAAGGCTATCCTGTCCAAAACAAGTTACACACTGAGTATTTGAACAAATGAGGTAAACTACTTGTTTAAGGTATATTGCAGGTGATTGTCATTCTTGTACCTAAAAATATATATTCTGAATATGAAAAACTATGTATACTTCCTTTTTGTAAATAATTTCTGTGTATTTGCCTAGCCAAAGGTGAGACGAGATATTATATTTTCAAAAGTATATCCAAAACAATTTCTTACATAATGGGTTTAAATATTTTCAAAGGTCCCCCATTATCTATCTATCTATCTATCTATCTATCTATCTATCTATCTATCTATCTATCTATCTATCCTGTATATATATATATATATATATATATATATATATATACAGCAAGAAACAGGTGCACTCTCACAAACAATACGTCAGGTGCCAGGGTGCTAGAGTAGGTTAAGATATAGCGAATAGAAAACAGCACTCTCTGGTCTTAACAGCAAATAAATAACTTTTATTCGGTCGAATAAAAGTTATTTATTTGCTGTTAAGACCAGAGAGTGCTGTTTTCTATTCGCTATATATATATATATATATATATATATATATTAGTATATAAAAACAGAAAAGTACAAGAGGTATATTAAATCCTCTTTTTAAAGAAAGGGAATTCAGCACTCTTTTTTTTTTAAAAAACTGTCGTTTTGTATTTATAGTTAAAGGGACAGTTTACTCAAAAATGTTCTCCCCTTTAATTTGTTCCCAATGATCCATTTTATCTGCTGGAGTGTATTAAATTGTTTACAAGTATTTCCTTTACCCTCATATTGGCATTTGAAATAGTTTATTTAGCCTGTGGTATCCCCACCTACCCTGAAAGTTTTTGGCCTTGCAGCCAAGCTATGTAATCACAGCCAGCAGAATAAATTACACTCCCAGTGGGATATAGAAGAGATAGGGTAATAAAATGTTAATTTTCCATTGTTCTCTCCAAGTATTGGTGATTGGTTTATGGACAGATATAAGATAAAGCAGCAAGTATATGAACACAATGTGATAAAGTAATGAGATCTGATTATACTTACAAGCTCAACCCATTTTATTAGGCTGTGGCTTCAAAACACAAAATCAGCTAATTCATATACACAAATAAACCTTAAAAAAGCAAATCTCATACATTTTATACTCTGCATCTGATAAAAAAGTTATTAGAAACACATTAAGGGAGGCACACTTTTATAGTGTGCTGTCCCTTTAATGTCCCATTTAATCTTGGACTATAACCATACATACATAAGAACAATATGATGATGTAGTCACATTGTAATGTATTCCTTTGTTAGGTTTTCACAGAGAAACCTGGTTATAGTCTAAGATTAAAGGGACACTGAACCCAAAAAATTTCTTTCATGATTCAGATAAAGCATGACATTTTAAGCAACTTTCTAATTTACTCCTATTATCAAATTTTCTTCATTCTCTTGGTATCTTTATTTGAAATGCAAGAATGTAAGTTTAGATGCCGGCCCATTTTTGGTGAACAACCTGGGTTGTCCTTGCTAAATTTGAACAAGGGTTGGAGAAGGCGCCAAAGGCTATCTGGTGGAAGATATTAGACTGTGGAATTCACCAAACAATATAGAATAAATTAGTGAAAAAATACTATATAAAAAAATATTATGTAAAAAATATATAAAATATATAGGACCATATACATATATAATATGACTCAAATGTGTAATAAACACTTGCGTGACAATAAGGCAATTCACTGATTAAAATTAATCAAATTACATTTATTAGAACAAACAATTCATCATAAAACAATTAGTACACTTTTCTTAATCATAAAACAGTTAATACGCTTCACTTCATTCATACAAAACCATATGGCATTGGTATCTCAAAATGAAAATGCACTAGTTCTTAAAGGGACATAATACTCATATGCTAAATCACTTGAAACTGATGCAGTATAACTGTAAAAAGCTGACAGGAAAATATCACCTGAGCATCTCTATGTAAAAAAGGAAGATATTTTACCTCACAATCTCCTCAGCTCAGCAGAGTAAGTTCTGTGTAAAAAGTTATACTCAGCTGCTCCCAGCTGCAGGTAAAAAAATTAAAAAAAATGAAGAAATGAACAGCAGCCAATCAGCATCAGCAGTGCTGAGGTCATGAACTCTTACTGTGATCTCATGAGATTTCACTTAACTCTCATGAGATTTCATAGTAAGCTTCCTTTACCTGATTGGTGAAATAATATGAGAGTGCACAATGCTAGTCCCTTCAGATGTCCCAGGACAAACACACTAAAATGCTGCTTAGAAATCCTTTACAATGGGAGGTGGCTACTGAGGAACTTTTGAGGTAAAATATCTTTCTTTTTTACATAGAGATGTTCAAGTGATATTTTCTAATCAGCTTTTTACAGCTATGCTGCATCACTTTCAAGTGTTTAAACATTTGGGTATTATGGCCCTTTAAGTAAACCTTTCAGTGACAATCAAATACTTGAGTGGATAAAAAGCTAAACACAGGGCTGATTAAATGCACAATATGCTACTCTGGAACCAGATTGCATAAACCTGAACGCGGTCTTTAACTGTTAATTGATATGAAGTAAACTTGGACAGGCACAGTCTCTAAAGCTTCAGTGGACAGGATTCCAAATAGAAGAATAGTCTTTCGATTAGGAAATTGGTAAATTACACAATAGTCCTTAAGGTGCAGTTAAACCTTTAAACTTTGAATCTTCACCCTCACTCCTGAGGGTCTTTCAAATTAGACAGTCAATAATATGTACAACGATTAGTACAGCAACTCAGGAGTGCAGTGCTCGTGAAGACAGGGTCCTGCCAAATCTCCCCAATTCCAATAGTGAATATATAAATGTCCACAGCACTGTATCATTCAAAATATTTTATTCTCTGTACATAACAGGTACTCAGACAGCGACGTTTCGAGTGTTGCCACTCTTACTCATGCTAGTTACAAACTATCAATTACAGCAATTTAAAACCCTCAGTTTGGCGCCAACCACTCTTCAGGTGGATCTGCTGCCCTCTTCTGTTCATTTCTAATAATACATTAAAAACATTTCTAATTACATGATACTATGTAACAAAAATTTAAATAAAATGTTTGCTTACATTAAAGTTATTTCTTTTACTCTTTGCATCTCTGATAGATCATATTTTAGCAGGATCACATTTTAATTTTATTTTTATACAATAAAGTTGTTCAACAAATTTCACACTTGGTTATATTTTAAACCATACTTTTCCAAGATTATACTTTAAACAGTGTTATACTAGACAGTAAATAATTATACTATTTGAGAAGAGTTACACTATCCTAGGTGAAGATTATGGATGTCATTATACATTCACTGAAAAAAGTAGTTTTACAGAAAAATAGTTTTACAGAAAAATAGACCAATCAAAGTCCCTATTGAGCCCATTAGGTTCCATACTTCCCAATTCAAAGATCCAAAACATTTCCTTTTGTTTTAGTATCTTTTCTCTATCACCTCCATTTCTCTGTGGACCCACACTATCGATCACTTGCCACCTTAATTGGCTTATCTGGTGGCCACATTTTAGGAAGTGATGGGACACAGGGGCTTCAGTATTCTTACACCTTATGTTTGAGCGATGCTGGCATATCCTGTCTCTGATCATACGGGTAGTCTCCCCTATGTAGATCAGAGAACAGGAACATTTTATGAGATAGATTACATATTTAGAATCACAGGTATAGTAATCTCTTATCTCATATTTTTTCCCATTTCTTGGGTGATAGAAATATTTACCTTTTATAATAGAGTGACAACTCATACAGCCCAGGCATGGGAAAGAACCTCTACTTTTATTACCAATAAATGCCTGTCTCTCACGCTTCTTAGAGCCAACATGTATTTGGCATATGGTGGGGCAGCGTTGAGTCCCTGTTGGAATTTGTGAAAGAAATTAATGGGGCAGTCCCTGGTCTAGAGTTCACAGCAGAGTGGAGCGAAGAGACAGTGACCTTTCTAGATACTAGAGTAATTAAGGAAGGAAGAAAGCTAACCTTTGATATTTATAGTAAGGAGACAGACATGAACACACTATTAGATTACAGAAGTTTCCATCCTAAAGGGTTACTTAACTCATTACCAAAGAGTCAACTATTAAGAGTAGACAGAATAGTCACCAATCCAGATACTAAAGAAATCAGACTTAGAGAGATGCAGCAAAAATTCCTAGATAGGGGATATCCTTAGGAAATTGTTGCTAAACACATAGATAAAGTAAGGTCTAAGGAACAAAGTGTGGTTAAAAGTAAAAAAGGAGATAAATTGGTTTTGGTTACCCAATATAGTCCTGCAAGTGAGGATGTAAAATGAATTATAAATAGACATTGGCATGTTTTGAGCGAATGCAATAAAGGTATAGAAATATTTAAAAATCCGCCATTAATGGCTTTTAAAAGAGTAAGAAATCTGAGAGATCAACTAACACATACAGACGTTGGCTCTAAGAAGCGTGAGAGACAGGCATTTATTGGTAATAAAAGTAGAGGTTCTTTCCCATGCCTGGGCTGTATGAGTTGTCACTCTATTATAAAAGGTAAATATTTCTATCACCCAAGAAATGGGAAAAAATATGAGATAAGAGATTACTATACCTGTGATTCTAAATATGTAATCTATCTCATAAAATGTTCCTGTTCTCTGATCTACATAGGGGAGACTACCCGTATGATCAGAGACAGGATATGCCAGCATCGCTCAAACATAAGGTGTAAGAATACTGAAGCCCCTGTGTCCCATCACTTCCTAAAATGTGGCCACCAGATAAGCCAATTAAGGTGGCAAGTGATCGATAGTGTGGGTCCACAGAGAAATGGAGGTGATAGAGAAAAGATACTAAAACAAAAAGAAATGTTTTGGATCTTTGAATTGGGAAGTATGGAACCTAATGGGCTCAATAGGGACTTTGATTGGTCTATTTTTCTGTAAAACTATTTTTCTGTAAAACTACTTTTTTCAGTGAATGTATAATGACATCCATAATCTTCACCTAGGATAGTGTAACTCTTCTCAAATAGTATAATTATTTACTGTCTAGTATAACACTGTTTAAAGTATAATCTTGGAAAAGTATGGTTTAAAATATAACCAAGTGTGAAATTTGTTGAACAACTTTATTGTATAAAAATAAAATTAAAATGTGATCCTGCTAAAATATGATCTATCAGAGATGCAAAGAGTAAAAGAAATAACTTTAATGTAAGCAAACATTTTATTTAAATTTTTGTTACATAGTATCATGTAATTAGAAATGTTTTTAATGTATTATTAGAAATGAACAGAAGAGGGCAGCAGATCCACCTGAAGAGTGGTTGGCGCCAAACTGAGGGTTTTAAATTGCTGTAATTGATAGTTTGTAACTAGCATGAGTAAGAGTGGCAACACTCGAAACGTCGCTGTCTGAGTACCTGTTATGTACAGAGAATAAAATATTTTGAATGATACAGTGCTGTGGACATTTATATATTCAAATTAGACAGTCAGTAGTAGGCACTTACCCGGTGCTCCGGTGTTATGGGCGGACCTCCTCACTCCGCTCACCTGTAACGCACCTTGTACAACTATTCCGTCGGTAGTAGCCTTACAATATATTTTCAAACAGATTACAGCTTCAAAGTGTGCACACTTCAGATCCTCCTTAGAATACTGCTCCTACCGTTTTTGCTCAGTACTTAGGTAAATCAACTTAGTTCTGGCATCACGGTCCTGGGAGCTTATTGAGTATGTGTCTTTTCCAAAACAAGCCGGATACTGGTATGGTCTACGCGTTTCAGCTCACCAGGGAGCCTTTGTCAAGATACCTTCCTCCAGCTGTGATCCCTTTTTTAAAGGTTTCCTCAGTTAACCCTATATGTGCCTTTCAAACAATCAGTGGTTCCTTCATTTTATTATTTAATGTGCCTCAAGTCTTGTGCATTATATGTTACCAATACAGGTTTAACCGGTTGTAAAATTAATAAAATATCCTGGTCGGTAAAATATTCAACATGCCAATATATTATCGTTAAAAAAACGACTCTCTCCTATTTCTACGTTTATTGTTCTAATTGATCATCCCAACAGTTCATTGCCTCACAGTCGCCACAAAAGGTCACAACTCCCTTTTAACTGGGTTGTCCTTGCTGATGGGTGGATAAATTAATCCACCAATAAAAAAGTGCTATCCAGAGTCTGAACCAAAAAAAAAAAAAAAGCTTCTTTTTCAAATAAAGATAGCAAGAGAACGAAGAAAAATTGATAATAGGAGTAAATTAGAAAGTTGCTTAAAATTGCATGCTCTATCCGAAACACAAAAGAAAAAAATTGGGTTCAGTGTCCCTTTAAATTGGACTACCTGTTTTTGAAAAGAGTGCTGAATTCCCATTCTTTAAAAAGAGGATTTAATATACTTCTTGTTCTTTTCTGTTTTCATATACTAATAAAATGATCTATAGGGTCTGCACCAATACCTTTAAAAAGGTTTACAATACAGGATATGGAAGATTAAAAATTTAAGGTGATTTCTTCTCTCTACATTGTATTGAAATATATATATATATATATATATATATATATATATATATATATATATATATATATATATATATACATTTTAAAAAATCATTGTATATACATATATTTGAATAAACATTATTAAAGGGACAGGCTAGTCAAAATTAAACTTTCATGATTTAGATAGAGCATGCAATTTTAAACAACTTTGCAATTTACTTTTATCATCAAAATTGCTTTGTTCCTTTGGTATTCTTTATTGAAAGCTAAACATAGGTAGGCTTAAACTGTTTTCTAAACTGATAAAAACTGCCTCTTATCTCAGTGCATTTTGACAGTTTTTCAGTTAGACAGTGGTAGTTCATGTGTGACATATAGATAATCTTGTGCTGACTCCCGTTTAGTTATTTAAGAGTCAGCAATAATTGGCTAAAATGCAAGTCTGTCAAAAGAACTGAGATAAGGGGCAGTCTTCAGAGGCTTAGATACAATGTAATCACAGAGGTAAAAAGTATATTAAAGGGACATAATACTCATATGCTAAATCACTTGAAACTGATGCAGTCTAACTGTAAAAAGCTGCCAGGAAAATATTACCTGAGCATCTCTATGTAAAAAATGAATATAATTTAAAACTGAAAAATATATTGGGGGGAGTATCCCAGTAATCCCCTTTGAGAAAAATGGGACATATGAATTCTACTGACTCAACAGAAAATAGGGCTGGTCTTCATATTTTTCCAGGGCTGCTTTTTATTCCCAGTCCGGCCCTGCTTAGGTGGTGGAGAAATGAGGAAGCAGTGATCTTATGAACACTAGGGGGCCTAGTTATCAAGCCGTCAACCTCAAATACGCTGCGTATTCCGCAGCGTATTTGTGGCGAGGCTGATACGCCTTAGTTATCAAAGGCTCGAGACCGGCAAAAGTAGAATTTTGTGACGTAAGCTTCGATCCGCCGGACTCAGTCCGACACAGATCGATTCTTACGTCACTCCAGATGTTCCGCACACAAGTGCGGCACATTCTCACTACTTTTGCTAGCTATCAAAAAACTAGCAGGTACGCTCGGCACTTTTACGGCCCAGCGTACCTGGTTTTCAAAGCGCCAGCCTGGAGGCGGCGGATCCCATAGGAATCAATGGGAGTCTGACCATAGCGAAAGTACAAGTTCGCTGCTGAAAGACATCCCATTGATTTCTATGGGAGCTGTCTACACCTAACACCCTAACATGTACCCCGAGTCTAAACACCACTAATCTGACCCCCCCTACACCGCCGCAACTAAATAAAGTTATTACCCCCTAAACCGCCGCTCCCGGAGCCCACCGCAAGCTACTCTATACATATTAACCCCTAAACCGCCGCTCCCGGAGCCCACCGCAACTATAATAAATGTATTAACCCCTAAACCGCCGCTCCCTGAACCCGCCGCAACCTATATTAAATGTATTAACCCCTATCCTGCCCCCCCTACACCGTCACCACCTATAATACATTTATTAACCCCTAATCTGCCCCCCCTACACCGTCGCCACCTATAATAAATTTATTAACCCCTATCCTGCCCCCCACTACGCCGCCGCCACTGTAATAAAATTATTAACCCCTAAACCTAACCCTAACGCCCCCTAACTTAAATATTAATTAAATAAATCTAAATAAATTAACTCTTATTAACTAAATGAATCCTATTTAAAACTAAATACTTACCTTTAAAATAAACCCTAATATAGCTACAATATAAATAATAATTATATTCTAGCTATCTTAGGATTTATTTTTATTTTACAGGTACCTTTCAATTTATTTTAACCATGTACAATAGCTATTAAATAGTTATTAACTATTTAATAGCTTACCTAGCTAAAATAAAGAGAAATGTACCTGTGAAATAAATCCTAACCTAAGTTACAATTACACCTAACACTACACTATACTTTAATAAATTATTCCTATTTAAAAATAAATACTTACCTGTAAAATAAACCCTAAGATAGCTACAATGTAATTAATAATTATATTATAGCTATCTTAGGATTTATATTTATTTTACAGGTAACTTTGTATTTATTTTAGCTAGTTAGAATAGTTATTAAATAGTTATTAACTATTTAATAACTACCTAGCTAAAAGAAATACAAAATTACCTGTAAAATAAATGCTAACTTAAGTTACAATTAAACCTAATACTACACTATCATTAAATTAACTAAATAAACTACCTACAAAGAACTACAATGAAATACAATTACATAAACTAACTAAAGTACAAAAAATAAAAAAAGCTAAGTTACAAAAAATAAAAAATTAAGTTACAAACATGTTAAAAATATTACAACAATTTTAAGATACTTACACCTAATCTAAGCCCCCTAATAAAATAACAAACCCCCCCAAAATAAAAAAAATCCCTACCCTATTCTAAATTACATAAATTTCAAAGCTCTTTTACCTTACCAGCCCTTAAAAGGGCCATTTGTGGGGGCATGCCCCAAAAAGTTCAGCTCTTTTGCCTGTAAAATAAAAATACAACCCCCCCCCAACATTAAAACCCACCACCCACATACCCCTAATCTAACCCAAACCCCCCTTACAAAAACCTAACACTAATCCCCTGAAGATCATCCTACCTTGAGTCGTCTTCACTCAGCCGAGCCACCGATGGAACTGAAGAGGACATCCGGAGCGGAAGAAGTTAATCCTCCAAGCGGCGCTGAAGAAATCTTCCATCCGATGAAGTCATCATCCAGGCGGCGCTGAAGAAGTCTTCGATCCGGCCGATGTCATCTTCAAAGAGGCGCTGAAGAGGTCTTCTATCCGGGCTTAGTCATCTTCCAAGCCGGGTCTTGAATCTTCCTTCCGTCGACGCGGAACCACCTTCTTCACCGACGGACTACGACGAATGACGGCTCCTTTAAGGGACGTCATCCAAGATGGCGTCCCCTCAATTCCGATTGGCTGATAGGATTCTATCAGCCAATCGGAATTAAGGTAGGAAAATCTGATTGGCTGATGGAATCAGCCAATCAGATTCAAGTTCAATCCGATTGGCTGATCCAATCAGCCAATCAGATTGAGCTCGCATTCTATTGGCTGATCGGAACAGCCAATAGAATGCGAGCTCAGCCAATCGGAATTGAGGGGACGCCATCTTGGATGACGTCCCTTAAAGGAGCCGTCATTCGTCGTAGTCCGTCGGTGAAGAAGGTGGTTCCGCGTCGACGGAAGGAAGATTCAAGACCCGGCTTGGAAGATGACTAAGCCCGGATAGAAGACCTCTTCAGCGCCTCTTTGAAGATGACATCGGCCGGATCGAAGACTTCTTCAGCGCCGCCTGGATGATGACTTCATCGGATGGAAGATTTCTTCAGCGCCGCTTGGAGGATTAACTTCTTCCGCTCCGGATGTCCTCTTCAGTTCCATCGGTGGCTCGGCTGAGTGAAGACGACTCAAGGTAGGATGATCTTCAGGGGATTAGTGTTAGGTTTTTGTAAGGGGGGTTTGGGTTAGATTAGGGGTATGTGGGTGGTGGGTTTTAATGTTGGGGGGGGGGGGTTGTATTTTTATTTTACAGGCAAAAGAGCTGAACTTTTTGGGGCATGCCCCCACAAATGGCCCTTTTAAGGGCTGGTAAGGTAAAAGAGCTTTGAAATTTATGTAATTTAGAATAGGGTAGGGATTTTTTTTATTTTGGGGGGGTTTGTTATTTTATTAGGGGGCTTAGATTAGGTGTAAGTAGCTTAAAATTGTTGTAATATTTTTAACATGTTTGTAACTTAATTTTTTATTTTTTGTAACTTAGCTTTTTTTATTTTTTGTACTTTAGTTAGTTTATGTAATTGTATTTCATTGTAGTTCTTTGTAGGTAGTTTATTTAGTTAATTTAATGATAGTGTAGTATTAGGTTTAATTGTAACTTAAGTTAGCATTTATTTTACAGGTAATTTTGTATTTCTTTTAGCTAGGTAGTTATTAAATAGTTAATAACTATTTAATAACTATTCTAACTAGCTAAAATAAATACAAAGTTACCTGTAAAATAAATATAAATCCTAAGATAGCTAGAATATAATTATTAATTATATTGTAGCTATCTTAGGGTTTATTTTACAGGTAAGTATTTAGTTTAAATAGGAATAATTTATTAAAGTATAGTGTAGTGTTAGGTGTAATTGTAACTTAGGTTAGGATTTATTTCACAGGTACATTTCTCTTTATTTTAGCTAGGTAAGCTATTAAATAGTTAATAACTATTTAATAGTTATTGTACATGGTTAAAATAAATTGAAAGGTACCTGTAAAATAAAAATAAATCCTAAGATAGCTAGAATATAATTATTATTTATATTGTAGCTATATTAGGGTTTATTTTAAAGGTAAGTATTTAGTTTTAAATAGGATTCATTTAGTTAATAAGAGTTAATTTATTTAGATTTATTTAATTAATATTTAAGTTAGGGGGGCGTTATGGTTAGGGTTAGACTTAGGTTTAGGGGTTAATCATTTTATTACAGTGGCGGCAGCGTAGTGGGGGGCAGGATAGGGGTTAATAAATTTATTATAGGTTGCGGCGGGTTCATGGAGCGGCGGTTTAGGGGTTAAACTATTTATTTAGTTGCGGAGAGGTGCGGGATCAGCAGGATAGGGGTTAATAATTTTATAATAGAGGGCGACGGTATAGGGGGGGCAGGATAGGGGTTACTAGGTATAATGTAGGTGGCAGCGGTGTCCGGGAGCGGCGGTTTAGGGGTTAATACATTTATCAGAGTTGCGGCAGGGTCTAGGAGCGGCGGTTTAGGGGTTAGTAACTTTATTGAGTTGCGGGGGGCTCCGGGGGCGCCGGTATAGGGGGTAGAACAGTGCAGTTTAGTGTGAGTGCTTAGTGACAGGCTAGCAATAAAGCTGGGAAAAAGCCGAAGGGCAGCGAGATCGGATGAGTGATAACTGTCACAGTCCGCTGCTCATCGCCCCGCGGCTTTTTGACAGCTTTATTTGATAACTTAGGCGTATTTTTTCAGGTCCGCGGCGGCGAAGGTAGGCGAGCTTAGGCGGACGTATTGGGCCGGCGAAGCCAGAAAAGTAGACGGCTTGATAACTAGCCCCCTAGTTCTTAACTTGTGGTTACAGACTCGCTCCAAAGCTGGATCTGCAGCTCCATAAATGGAGCCCAATGTGTCTATTTCTCTGTGATATCATTATGAGATGGAAATTTGTCAACAAAACCACTTGGTGGTTAGATGGAGCTTATTGCTGCTGAATTGATCTTCACCAGTTCTAAGCCCAGGGAGGGCAGTTAGTTTTAGTTTCCAAACCTTGAAATATTTTTTATAATGCAAGAAGTTATATTAAAGCGGTTTATTTTTATTTTGAAGCTCACATTGTGCATGTCTATGAACAACTGGTGAACATCTTTATCCTGTATCTATGATGCTCATGGTCTACTTCTTTGTGATGTTAAAATATCAAAAAGGGCTTATCAATAGGCTAGATATAGTATTCAATTACCGATGCCCTGTGCTATTATAGTTCTTAAAATCCAACTTCATTTAAAGGGAAACTGTTCTGTATTTTTCCCTTGCACTTGACTTGTTATACAGACAGCATGTATTAGACATTGCTCCACAATAACGCTCTGCAAAAGATCTGCTTATAAAATAAAATATTTTAAATGATTTAACACGTATTTTGCAAAATTTGCATTACAGGAACCTAACCCTTAAAAAAAGTCTCTACGGTACCTTATCTCCCATGTTGCCCTCTAGTAGAGACATATAAATGTGCTTCTGCACTGATCCACTGTGCAGCATGTAGCTGTTTCAGGGTTTAGAATTCTGCATGATATACTCAGGATGATATACTCAGGATGCAAAGGAGTTAAACAGCCATGCACTACTATGACCTAGCTGAACCCACTTAAAGGGATATGAAACACATTTTTTTTCTTTTATGAGTCAGATAGAACATGCAGTTTAAAACAACTTTCCAATTTACTTCTGTTAACTATTTTTTTCTTTCTTTTGTTATCCTTTGTTGAAAAGAATATCCAGGGCATCAAAGCAATGCTGGGAACTAGCTGATGATTGGTGGCTGCACATAAATGCCTCTTGTCATTGGCTTACCTGATGTGTTCAGCTAGCTTCCAATAGTGCATTCCTGCTCCTTCATCCAAGGATACCAAGAGTACAAAGCAAATTTGATAAAATAAATCAAATGGAAAGTTGTTTAAAATTGTATGAACTATCTAAATCATTAAAAATAAATATTTTGGGTTTCATGTCCCTTGAATGAGCCAGTGCATTGCTGCTCCTGGGCTTACCTAGGTATGCTTATCAACAAGGGATGCCAAAAGAAATAAGCAAATTTGAAAACATAAGTGAACTGAAGTCTCTTCAAATTTCATACTATCTGAACCATCAAAGTTAACTGACTTTCTTGTCCCTTTTGAACAGCTTTAAAGGGACATGAAACACATTGTTTTCATGATTCAGATAGAGCATGCAATTTTAAATAACTTGTTAGGTTACCTCTATTATCAAATGTCCTGGTGATCCTTTGTTGAAGGATGAGCAATGCACTTCTGCGAGCTAGCGGAACAAATCTGGCGCGCCAATCACAAAAGCCACTTATGTGCAGCCACCAATCAGCATCTAGCTCCTAGTAGAGCACTGCTGCTCTTGAGCCTACCTAATTATGCTTTTCAACAAAGGACAAAGCAAATTTGATAACAGAGGTAAACTGGAAAATTGTTTACAATTGTAAGATCTGAATAATGAAAGAAACAACTAGAGATTCATGTCCCTTTAACTTATTTTGATGCAAACCAAAATAGGTTTTAACCCTTTCATGACGGGGTCATAATGTCTACATCGGAACAACGTTCCGATTTAAACAAATTGAAATCCCGCAATTGTACACGCAATCGCGAGATTTCAATCATGGGATCGGGTAAGGGGGCGTCTCTATGGCGCTAGGCTCATCCCCCAGACCGCAATCACATCTAGGAAAGGCCCTTGGCTTCAGGACAGCCAAACGGCTATGACATATTTCGTCCTAACGGCGCTAAAGCCCAGCGCCGTTTGGACGGAATACAACGCCATAACGGCGGTAAAAAGGTTAAATGAAAGAGCAGGAAGTTTATTAATATTAAAAATAATACAATGCACGTCTATTCTCAAAGTTCCTTTGTTCACTAGGTAAGCTTGTATGAGCTCAAGAGCGTGGACAAGTCTTTTGCACTGTCAAGTGTTGGCAACAATGTATAACATTGCTACAAATGCTGTTGCAATCACTACTGAAAACAGACGAATGCGGTGAGTGGCCACCTTCTTCCGCAATCAGATGCTACCAAAGCATCTGAATGTACACCCCAGCTAGAGAGTACTTAAAGGGCCATTATAGTAAAAAAAAAGCACATGCTCTAATCCTTTAGAGCAGAACCAGCCAGCTGGCAGCCCTTGAGCCATATGCGGCTCTTTGCACTAGTTTTTTTGGCCCCAGGAAAAATCAGAACCAAGAATGTATGCCATAGATTTTGTGGTTCTGAGAAAAAAATGTAACTAAATGTGTGCTTTGGGAACAAGCAGATAAAGGGTACCTTGAAACCTTACTTAAATCTCGCTCTTTTAGGTGATATTTGTGTGTTTAATAATCATACATTTCTGCAGATCTTAAAGCTTCTAAAATATTAAGTGTTAGAAGTTGACCATCACTGTGTTACAGCATGTAATTTTAAGACTATTGACCCTAGATTAATATGTATTTAACCCCTCAAAGGGGTTAAACACACATTCAAAATACTGCTTGAAACCCATAGAGCACTGCTTGTCCAGAGCGGAAACTCAGCAGTACTAGTTGCAAAACTCAGATATAGGGGCCAATTTATCAAATGTCTTGCGGACCTGAACCGACAGTGCAGATCAGGTCCGCAAGACATCGCTGAATGCTCACAAGAGCTGCTGGTGCAACGCCACCCCCTGCAGACTTGCGGCCAATTGGCCACCAGCAGGGAGGTGTCAGTCAACCCGATCGGGTTGATTTCCGGCGATACCTGTCTGCCGTTATGGAGCAGTGGTCCACAAGCTCCGTTCGGAGCTTGATAAATGGTCCCCATGGAATCAGCTGTGTTTCTACTGTGTTTAACCCCTTTGCAAGAATTAAACACCCGGTAGTCTAGGGTCGATAGCCTTAAAATTACATGCTATAACGGATTAAAGCATGTCATTTATTTTTAACTATAATGGTCCCTTAAGACACGCTACTGACTCCCCTAATTTTCAAAATCATCAAAAGATGCATAGTGAAAAAAGCATATGTGTCCACATAAATTAGAAAGGGTGATTTTCTTTTTTTCTGCCTTGCAGCTCCCCCCTTTTTGAAATGCACACACGCAAAATGCATCTTTATTTGCATTCCACTAAAAGATTCAGTTGAGCTTACACAGGGGTCAACAAGTAAATACAAGATGGGAAAGCCAATATGGGACAGAAGGATCTCTCTAGTATCTGGTCAAAAGGGGTCTACATAAAATTTTAGATTATTTTTGTATTCTTGCTCTTGGTTATACAGAGGGTGAAGATAGACATTGCTTTAGGAGGATGTGAATTTCGTTTTAGTCGATCCCTCTATTTTCTATATTATTGCTTGAACTCACCATATATATCAAAATTAGTATTTAAATTTTGTAAAGTGTATTATATATTCAGATACGAACATGATTTGTTAAATATATATAAAATGTAATCCACACTCCTTTATCGATCAACCTATAAAACCCTAATCCTATGATAGTTCATCCGTTAAAGCAGCACAAAGGAAACTAAGGTACTGCTAAACATGATGCTACTTATATATTTTACATAGCGTTTAATATGTGTTATGAGGGCAAAAGTATAATTCAGCTGGGCTATTTAAAAATAATGTGATGTTGAAAGACTCACAATTTTATCAGCTCAATATAACGTTATACAGTTATTAATAATGTAACATGTTAAATGGTGTACGAAATACATGCAACAGATATTTCACGTGACGAAACAATTTGCCATTACATTTCTACAACGAAAAACAATATATATATATATCGCACTTGCTAAAAATCTAGTCGCTTTGTTTAGTCTGCCCGACGCTGGTAGCCATTTTATTTCCGGGTAGTGGTAATAAAGAAAACGTATAAAGCTGATATGGGTAAAATTAAAGCTATTCAGCAAACCGTTTTACATAGGCGCCTCGTGACACATGCCGTATATACGTATTTTGTTGCATTGTGCGCCGGTATAGCATGCACATAATCTCATGCATTCTTAGTCCCGTAACAGTAATAAAGGCCTCTGGTTTCTAAAGGGTTAAACACCGGCGCTTCTGGCGGTTGAGTAAGGGAGTTCAAATGATAATATCGCGATGTTAAAACCAAACTACAAACGCCCTACAGTCTGTGAATAAAATGACCAATAGCGTGCGCTAATCGTTATGATTGACGTGTCGTGTTAACCAACTACAGTACGTCGTGTTCCACAGTGCAGCCATCCGGCTCTATAAAGGTAGCCACGAGTTGGCATTGTTGGGAGAGTCCATCTTGGAGGAATTAAACGTTCGCAGTCTCTCGTGTAAGCAAGCTTAGTGAGGATTTTATTTTTTCCTACCTTTACCATTTTACACTGGTGTATTTTCTTTGACGTTTTGTTCGTTTTCTGTTGTGATGTAGTGTTGTATTCGTTTGTTTTTTTACGCGATTGTGTTTTTTTTTTATTCCGTTTTTTTTAATTCTCGCTAAAAGAGGTTGCATTACTATGTCTGTTGAGATTATTTATTTATAACACGTTTGTTCAACTGGTGTGATTAGCGGTTGGTAGCTTATATGAATCAGTAAGATTTTATCAAATGTAGGCCCGAAACAGAGCAGGTAGGCCGCGCGTCCCAGTTTCCGCCTTCTAACAATGCCGATCTCCATTTTCCAATAGGCGCTAAAGACCACACATCCAAAATGTCTGATACTGAACAGCAATACATGGAGACCGCTGAGAACGGTCACGAAGCAGCTGATGCTGAAGGCGCTGAGGCAAAAGAGGCACCCGAGGCCGAAGGCCAAAACGGCTCCGAAGGTGATCAGATCGATGCCAGCAAAGGCGATGAGGACGCAGGGTGCGTAGCTGATATTTCTTCCCCTTTAAATGAAGGAATGTAAGTTATCTTTACCTATTTTCTCACATTTTTTGTTATTATCTGTGGATTTTGGGGACATGGGTACCAATGACAATGAGCGGCTCGCTGCCTTTGTTCTGATTGCCTTTGTTGGCGCCATGTGCAGCATGGGGGAGGGTCAATTCAATATAAGTTATTAAATGCTATATTAGTTTGTGGTAAGTATAGTTCTGACTGTTTTTGTCTTTTGGAGATTAACAACTTTAATTTTCCTACTATTTTTTATGTATAAGTTTTGCTTATTGTCTTAACCATTGACACTGAAACATTACAGCATTGCATAATGTATGTATTTTAATGATTACACACTTGGCGTTTTACAAGAATTAGATATTTGTTGTCCTATGACCTACTGCAAATGGGTACAAATCTGTACCAGTTATACCATGCTGCTGTTTTCTAAACCTAAACCATTTCTCTATAGGTAACTTTCCCCAATCTAATTGACTTTAAACTTGCATTAATTAGTTGATTGCAATTTTAGGAAAATGTTTGTTGGTGGCCTAAGTTGGGATACAAGCAAAAAAGACTTGAAAGACTACTTTTCTAAATTTGGTGAAGTATCAGACTGCACAATCAAAATGGATCAAAACACTGGGCGATCAAGAGGATTTGGATTCATTCTGTTTAAAGATGCTGCCAGTGTTGACAAGGTATGTAAACAAAGGAAAAGCTCCATGCTGGTGTAGACGACCCTTTCTAGAGGCAGTACATACGTTAAAATGTTTTATATGCATAATGAAACTGCTATTTTGCCTTACATAATTTAACTCTACACATGTAGCCTGCTACATTTCGGTCCCATACCAAATTTAATTGCAAAATAATGCACTGTATACAAACATGACTAACCTCTGCAGTATAAAGCCCAGCCATTGCTGTTAACACCATGTTTCTGAAAAATGAAGACTTTAAAATACATTTCTTGCATTTATAGAAACACGGTAATTGCAATGTGCTTCCCTTTTTTCTTTAAGTTTTCTAATTTCATTTTTCAGGTATTGGAGCAAAAAGAACACAGACTCGATGGACGATTAATTGATCCCAAGAAAGCAATGGCAATGAAAAAAGACCCAATAAAGAAAATATTCGTTGGTGGACTCAACCCAGAAGCAGGAGAGGATAAAATACGGGAATATTTTGGAACATATGGAGAGGTATTTAACTACTAAAATCCTGCTTTTTGCTCTGGATTTTAAGTGGTTGCATTATTTTAATGGTGGTTTCTTATAGATAGAGGCAATTGAATTGCCAATGGACCCTAAAACTAACAAGAGAAGAGGCTTTGTTTTCATAACCTTTAAAGAAGAGGAGCCAGTGAAAAAAATACTGGAAAAGAAATACCACAATGTTAGCGGTAGCAAGGTATGTACCCAAGAATTTTCTTGCCCATGCTATGTATTGTGATTTAGTCGTGGTTGGTTGTGTGTGTTTTCTTTGTGCTTTTATTTTAAAGGTCCATAACTTTTTATATATTTTAGTGTGAAATAAAAATAGCACAACCTAAAGAAGTGTACCAGCAACAGTATGGTGGTCGAGGTGGCTTTAGTGGTGGAAGAGGAGGCAGAGGTGGAAAAGGTAATGTAGCATGTGTATCTGAGTTACTCACTGAAACTTTCTAATCTTTTCAGTATGACATCCAGATGTTTGTACTGCATTATGTTGCTTGCTGTTGAAATATCTACTTCCTCGTTTGGGGTTTGCTTAGATCAGTGCAGGGGCTTACTATTGTATAGCTATACCTGATTATACTGCAAGGTATGTAGAGCATGCAACTTTTGTATTGCTGACTCCTGAATAAGGAGCATGTAACTGATCTATTAGAATTTAATTTAAAGGTGAGCAGAATAAAGACAACTTGAAGGGATCTGTCACTTGGTAGTGTATCTGGGAAATCATAAGTCCTTTGCAAATTTGCATTAATGTGTGTGCGTCTTACATGCAATTTAAAAATATCTCTTGCCAGTGTAACTAGCCTGATGTGTATTAGTCTGTGTGCTGCACTTAATGTTGGGTGTGGGGTGTGTATGTTAAAAAAAATTGGGGGGGGGGGGGGGGGGTTTGCAAACAAAGTTTTTGCTATAGTTGTCCGCAATTATTTTGTTCAGACACCTGCATTTCTGCACTCCTAGAGCTAGTCTGAGAATAATGAAATGGTGATTTGATACTAGATCACTCAGGTGCAATCGTGGCATGTCTAAATTTTCTGACGGGTTCCAGGGGAAGTTGTGTAAATAAAGGTATATGAATCCTAAAATGTTCTTTGTCTTGGTATCTTTATTTTAATGTAAGCTTAGGAGCCAGCCCATTTTTGGTTCAGCATATGGGTAGCGCTTGCTGATTGGTGGCTAGGAGTAAACAAGAAATCATGAAAGATAAAATTTGGTTTTCATCACTTAAAGGGACAGTGAAATCATAATTAGACTCATGCTTTAGATAGCATACCATTTTAAATAACTTTCCAATTTATGTATTTAATTTGCTTCAGTCTCATTTTACTTTGCTCAGGAGCAGCTAAACTTAGGTTCTAGCTGCCCGATTGGTTTGTATTCTCACATTGTCATTGGCTCACCCATGTGTTGAGTTAGAAACCAGTAGTGCATTGTTGCTCCAGCAAATGATACCAGGAGAATGAAGCAAACTTTAATAGACATAAACTGGAAAGTTGTTATAAAATTTTGTATTTTTCTACCTAAAAACAATGATGGAGAATGTTAGGGTTTCATGTCCCTTTTAAGTACCTTCCTTTAACTTTTGGTGGAAACATTTTAAATCTTTTCAGGGAAGATTTATAGCTCTATATGCACTATATATTTGACTTTAAGATCTAATTTTATAGAGGTTCATACATTAATGTAAATTTTAACTTTTAAAAATAGCACAAGGCCAGAGTTGGAATCCAGGATATAACAACTACTGGAACCAAGGATATGGCAGCCAGGGATATGGTGGTTATGGACAGCAAGGTTATGGTGGAGGCTATGGAAACTATGACTACACTGGATATGGATATTATGGATATGGACCAGGCTATGACTACAGTAAGTAATCTGGTTCTTGGCTCTAGTCATCAGGAAATCAGACTGACATAAACCTTATTATATAGCAGTTGCTGACCAGAGTTAGGCATATACAGTACATTGGCAGGTTTGCTTAGTGCATATTAAGTGAGCAAGAAATTTAATGTTTGTCTTTTCAGGTCAGGGCAGTGCAAGCTATGGAAAAGCTCCCAGGCGCGGTGGCCATCAGAATAATTACAAGCCATATTGAACATTTTCTTAATTCAGGTATGCTGTGGCATGCTCAGTATTTCAGAAAACCGCGTGGATTTTTTTTAAACTCTGGATATTGAATAATGTACCAAATCTAAATTTCTACAAATCCCATGGCCTGTTAAAGATTCTCACTGTACAATACTCCCGATGGACTTCTAAGTGTTAAATTGCATATTCAGTTTTGTTAGTGTGGTGTGTAAATGCTAGTTCTGCAAGAAAGGTATTAATTAATGATTTTATCAATAGGTTTAAAACTGAGCTGATTTTTGGGGTCTGCTTAAAGCTGCAGCTCTGCAACTAGGGACTGCCTCTTGGAGTTAAGTATGGACTCTACATTACTCCTGTTGTACAGAATGAGATTCATCTTAGGAAACAGTGTCACTTTTCCACCTTTTTATTTTGTATTGTTTTGTGTCATACATTTCCAGTACTGGAAGTGTTAATTTTACTGTACTTTTTGGTACCTTTTTGGAATCTAATGTATTGTAAGGTATTTTACATGTGTTCTGATTCACCATAACATGGATATTGAAGCTATCCTAGCTTTTGAATAAAAAACAACTTTGAGTAGCCTGTTTTCAGTGTGGTTATATCAGCCATTAAATGCTTCTTAGTTTATTATCATAAAATATGATTTGACTGTCTTCCTTGGCCGCTGACTCCTATTGGCGTGGTGCATGTTACGTGAGGTGTCGCTAATAAAGGCTCAATAACCAAGCTTGGCATACAATGTGTCACAATACCTAACGTTATGGATTTAAAATTGTATAAAGTAAATTCCACACAACTGTAATTTGTAGCTAACCAGTTTGCCTTAGTTACAGTAAGTACCTGCAACTAAGCTAAAGCAATTGACACAATTTCAGTTGCTTCCCATTTGTATACATTTTTGCTTTGGGTTTTCATGGTATTAACATCTGATTGTAAGATTGTGAATATTGAGCATCCATGACTAATGTCTACAGCAAAGAATGTAACTGCAACGTTAAACTTTACTTTCATTGTAACTTGGTGTAACTAAGGTACTTTTTTTGTTAAATGTAATGCCAGATTTGTTTTCAGTTGCATATAAAATGCACACTTATGAGAAGGCATGCCAATGTACACTACCTAACTGCTTTCTATAATGGCTGGGGCTATGAATCAAACCTTATTACAACAGGTAGCTGCCGTACCTTGGTATTCTAAATAAAGCATTAACATCTTAAAACGAATTGTGCTAGTTTTTAATGGACAATCTGACTTACATTAATGTATACTTAAGTACTAGCAAGTAAATAAATGCCTTGTAATACACACGACTTGTTCCTTTTATTAAGTCAATACATTTACACTTAACTAGTCTATAGTTTTAGATAAGGTGTCTAATAAAAATCAAGTTTTTTTTTTTTCTGCTTATAGGTACAGTAAACTCCTTTGTAATTACAATATAATCACATTTTTTAAAATCGCCCAGAAAATATTTTAGGATTGACATTCTCTTGTGGTTATAAAGTGATGGTAAACTCCCCCCTTTATAAAAAGATCCTGAATGTTGGTAATATTTTAGTAGTTAATTTATTGCTTGTGGGGGGTGGGTTGTATAGATTTAAAATTAGTGGTGGAGCGTGCACTAGTAAGTCAATTAGCTACAGGTTTAAACTTGTTGTCCAATCAGCCCTAGTGCACTTAGGGGGCTAATTAGACCACAATTCAAACCATTGGCTCACAGATAAATTGACTTTTGAAGTGGGCAGCAGAGCATGGGGTATTTTATTGCATGTCCATATTAAAATAAGTTCTAGTGCATCTTTTACTATATTTGATTAATTCAACTTTATCTAAAATATCCTTAGCTTTTCGGATTTTTTTTTTTTTTAAAAAGTGCATATCTCGGCTTGAGCTTTCCTGTTTAGTAGGGTAGTGTTACGGTCTGTCCTTAGAGCAGTAAACACATGTACAGTCTGTCCATTCTGTATAAACAATGTTTTAGGAAACTTGTGGACTGACTTGTATGAGCGTAGCCAGAAGTGTTAGTGAATTTTGTATACACTACAGAAAAGCCTGATCAGTTCTCCACAGCCCTCCTTGGGAGAGGCACACCTGTGCGCCTGTAGCATAGTTTTCTTTGCCCTTCTCCATATGAGTGGAGAACTAATTTCTCTAGTCGGATTACTATCTGCTCGTTTATCACTGAAAATAAACTATTCTCCGTGAGATCTGGAGATCCTTCCTAGTAGCTGTAACGTGCTTCAGCAAATTGTCATGTAAAAAAGATCTAATTTTTTTAAAAAAAAATTTTTTTAGCACTTTTTGTGCTCCAATAGATATATATTTTATCGATTCAATAAACATTGCGCTTTGTCATTTATGCACCTTGTAGAATAGATTTCTAATGCTGATCTTTACAGTAGCTGATGGAGAACTTAAAGGGATATGAAACCCAATTTTTTTTCTGCATTCAGAGCATGACATTTTAAAGGGACACTAAAATCAAAATTTCTTTCATGATTCAGAGCATGCAATTGTAAGCAACTTTCTAATTTACTCCTAAATTTTCTTCGTTCTCTTGCTATATTTAAAAATCAGGAATATGATGCATAGGAGCCAGCCCATATTTGGTTGAGGACCTGGGTTATGCTTGCTTATTGGAGGGTAAATTAAAGCCTCAAATAAGCAAGCGCTATCCATGGTGCTGAACCTAAAATGGGCTGGCTGCTAAGATTTACATTCCTGCTTTTAAAAGAAAGATAGCAAGAGAACAAAATAGGAGTAAATTAGAAAGTTGCTTAAAATTTCATGCTCTATCTGAACCCAACTTTTTTTTTTTTTCATGATTCAGTGTCCCTTTAAGCAACTTTCTAATTTACTTGGTATCATAAGCAAGTAGTGCATTGCTACTCCAAATAACTGCTCATATGGGTGAGCCAATGACAATCAATGTATACATATGCACACGCACCAATCAGCAGCTAGAACCTAGGTTCTTTGCTGCTTTTGAGCTTTACTGAAATGTATATCTAGGAAAGGATAACGAGAGAAGGAAATTGGAAAGTTGTTTAAAATTGTATCTATCTGAATCATGAAAAATGTTGGGTTTCATGTCCCTTTTTTAAATTTAACTAGGAGAGTTAATGAGAACTATATGAAATACAACAAAAGGATCTAATTTAACTTTTGAGAACCACTTTTTCCAAGGAGGATGGAAACTGAGTAGGATTTTTTTTTTTTTTTTTAAATCTTATTCTAAAATATTGTGGCTATAATTGCAAAAAGTAATTGACTAGCAAATGGAGCAATCGCAAAAAATGGTCACCTCAGGTGCCCAAGCCATTGCTACATGCATATCCTCCAGTTGTAGGAAGTGTCATAAAATATACTTATGCTAGGAAACTTTAATTCTACTTCTGGTGTAGACAGTCCTTTTGTTTTAAAAGATAGATTAATCCCTTTATTACTCATTCCCCAGCTTTTACATAAGTTATATTATACTTTTTACCTCTGATTACCTTGTATATAAGCATCTTCTGACAGATAACTAAAAGTCATGTGATCAGGATGCTGTTTACTTGCATTTTAGCCAATAAGTGCAGTGTGATCACAATGGTATCTATGTGGCTCACATGAACTAGCACCCCCCCTGTTGTGAAACTAAAAGCATCTGAAAAGAGGCTGTCTAATGGCTTAGAAACAGGCAGACACATAGGTTTTAATGTATATTAATCTAACAATGATGGTTGTGCAAAGCTTAGGATAGTAGTCATATCCTATCTTTTTTTAAATAATTTTAGTGTGGACTGTCCCTTTAAAGTTTATTGTAAGGTCTGGTACTTAAAGTGAAAGTAAATACTAGGATTTACTATTGAAACAAAGGGCACTTTTTTATTTATGAAGTATAAGATACTTCATGTAGAAAGCTCCTTTATTTGATGCAATCGATCGCCGATCTTAGCTCCTACAGCAAAGCACGTCTAAAAAAATGTTTTGGCTAAGTGACTTTTTCATGGGCGCCTAGCCGGATTTACATCACGGCTATTGGCTAAAAGTTGAAAACATCACCTATAAGCCAAAAAATTTTTTTAACCGTGGGCTGCCGATGCAGCTAACGGCGATCAATTGAATGAAATAAAAGCTTTCTACATGAAGTATCTTATACTTCATGAATGAAAGTGCCATTTATTTGTTTCAATAGTAAATCCTAGCGTTTGTAAAATGCTAGGATTTAGTTTCACTTTAACGGGACATTATATACTTATTTGAATACGTTTTGTAGATCTATTTATATAGCCCATAAAGTTGTGTTTTTTTTTTTTATTATATTATAAACTGTTCTATACTGGATTTTTATATCGGTATCTGCCCGTAAGACACTACTATAAAGAATAAGATGCAGTTATATGAAAATTGGTGTATACTGTCACTTTAAGACATAGTATATAAAATTAATCTTAAACCGGTGCAGTTTTATTCATTATTTTTATTTTAAGACCATTCCTTTCTAAAATTACGGTTCGGTTATGGCAAACATAATGCAGTTCCTCTGACCCACATCATACTGTATCTAATCAATGACATCTGGCTTCATCCAGCTGTTGCATGCCCCCCCTTATGGCATACAGCTTGTGGGACATGCAATGATTGGATGAAGCTGGGTTAGTCATTTGTCAAATGCAGTATGAGATGCAGGTGGAGGATTGGCGGGATGTTTGTCATAACTAAAGTAATTATTTTACAAAGGAATGGTCTTTAAAACATTTTAAATGAATGAAACTGTCTGTTTAAAGGGACAGTCCAGTCCAACAAATTCATGTGTCAAATAAGGCATGTCATTTTTTAACAGCATTCCAATTTACTTTTATCACCAATTTTGCTTTCTCTTGGTATTAGTTGAAAGCTAAACCTAGGAAGGATCATATGATTTTCTAACCCCTTGAAGGCTGCTAGTTCATGTAAACGATATAGATAACATTCTGATCGCGCCCATGGATTGTGTCAGACACCACTAATTGGCTAAAATGAAAGTCAATAGATAATGTCGTGATCAGTGTGCTGTCACAAGATGCTTAGGTACAAGGTAATTACAAACGTATATTGGTTATGCAAAACTGGGGAATGGGTAATAAAAGGGATTATCTATCTTAAAACAAAAAATTCTGATGACTGTCCCTTTTTAAGGTAAAGTTTTTGTTGTTTTTTTTGTTTTTTTATATATGTAAATGTCGCTAAAATGTTTGTGCATATTGCTAAAATTTTAAATGGCAGTGTGTAA
The DNA here is from genome assembly GCF_027579735.1 of Bombina bombina. Lineage (NCBI taxonomy): Eukaryota > Metazoa > Chordata > Amphibia > Anura > Bombinatoridae > Bombina > Bombina bombina. The sequence continues at coordinate 464,847,555 of NC_069504.1, read as the reverse complement.
AGCAGAAGAGGTCATCACTCTTCTGCAGAAGGCCTAGAAGTTGTCGTCAGACTAATGGAGACTGCACAAATGTAGTGTAAGGTAAAAATCATTTAAAAAAGATGACTACATATTGCAGCTATTTCAATTAAGTAAGCAGGTGCTATATTAAAATTTAAGGGATGTTATTGCTTAATGTATTTTAATACATGGTAATTTATTTACAATTTTTTTTATACCACCTGCAGTGTTCAAAGGGTATTGACTTGTTCCTTTTTAGTATAATTGTGTATACAAAATGGCTGTTTCTATAATTGGACTGAACTTGCAGGTAAAGATCTATCACTGTGTAAAGAGATAAAGATTGTGTAAATGTAAAGAACACAAACTTTTTTTTTTTATATATCGCCAGTACTTTAATGAATATTAAACAAATTTTTTTTTAATTTTCTTTCATGATTTGGATAGAGCATGTAATTTTAAGTAACTTTCTATTTTACTTCTCTTTTCAAATTGCCTTATCTTCTAGTGCTCTAGGTAGCTACTAAATAATACTATGGACATTAATAAATTTTGATTTATGGAAGTTAATTGGACTTTTTTGTTTAATGGTATACTCTATCGCAAAATATTTTTAGGATTTATATCCCATTCAGTATTGACATTTTCAGTATAGGTGTGGATACAGCAGGCGATACCCACTATCTAAACTATTTTAAGGGATATAAAACCCAACATTTTTGTTTCATGATTCAGAGAAGAAAAATTGTAAAGCTGTTATGTTTGTATGCTCCTATTTTAATATGCTTTAGTCACTTGGTTTCCTTTGTTGAAAAGCTTATCTAGATAGGCTCAGGAGTTTGGAGCTAGCTGCTCATTGGTGGCTGTTTTCATTGGCTTAAAAATGTGTTCCCAATAGTGCATTGCATCTTCAATATGAGTTTTTCTTCCTTCTGGTATCTTATAACAGAAGTAAAATGAATATATTAAGCCGAATAACAATTTTAGCAAAGCGGAAACCGTTCTAAACCTTTTTAGGGACTAGAGCAGGCTACTCCAATCTTTTGTTAACTGCAAACAGAATTCATGCTATATCTGCGTTTGCTTGATTGGTTAGCAAGGTTTTTTTTTTTTTTTTTTTTTGCGGGGGCGGGGAAATAGGTGAAAATGAATTAAAAATAAAGCTGCATTATTCACTACAAAAATCTTCAGATATGCAGTTTACAATGTGTTTTTAATAACTTTTAATTTTGGTTTATAGTCTTTAGGATCAATAAATATTCATGATTAACATAGAGCATGCAATTTTTAAACAACCTTCCGATTTGTTTCTGTTATCAGATTTGCTATGTTGTCTTGGTATCTTTTATTTAAAAAAAAAAAACATGTCTAGGCAGGCTTGGAAGTAGCAATATACTACTGGGAGCTGGCTTCACATATGCTTTTTGTTTGCTCACCGACTTGTTTCCAGTAATGCATTTTTGCTTTTTTCCCAACAAAAGAAAAATCTGGGTTTTTTTAAGGGGCAGTGCACACAAATTGTCATTTAACTACATGTAATAGACACTAATAAAGAATATGCACGGATATTGATATAAAATTTGAGTTTAAAACCTTTTTAAAGATCCCAATTTAACACTGTTAATGAGAAAAGCCTGGGACACCCAATGAAAGGGGCTGGGAGCAGAACCTCCCCTGCATATGCAAAGACCCGTTATACAAACAGAAGCAGTCTGAAGTCGGTATACATCAGTATCCCTCTAAAACTTTGTTGCTTGGTTAGGAGTCTGAAAATCAGCATATTAGTTAACAATAAAACTATACATCCAGAAGGGCTATATATGGATAATCTACAGCATTTTTTATGAAAAGAAAAAATCTACTGTATAATGTCCCTTTTAAGGAGGACATTTGGGAACTGAACCAAACCTTAAAAGTTGGCAGTTAAATTTTTACTTCACTTGCTCATTAGCTTCCCCCTTCATGCTCCAGCTATATCTAATCATGTATGTTCTAATTAGAATGAAGATATATATTTTTTTTTTTTTTTTTTTTTTACATGTGGACTGGGCAAGGTACGGAAAAAGTTAACCTAACAGAAGCTTTAATTGTTAATGTTTTGAAGAAAATAAGCTTACCTTCAACTAGCTGTAATGTAGTCTTGGACCAGACAGAGCCAAGAGACTGTCCATCATAGCACCTCCTGAAAAAACCTATAGCTATAAACTCATTTCAAGCAGCAAGTCAAAAAGTTCTGACTAAGAGCAGCTCCTACTAGCCGCGCAGCTCTGCCTGTACAATGCATTCTTTTTCTCCAACATTGGTGTGTCCGGTCCACGGCGTCATCCTTACTTGTGGGATATCTCTTCCCCAACAGGAAATGGCAAAGAGTCCCAGCAAAGCTGGCCATATAGTCCCTCCTAGGCTCCGCCCACCCCAGTCATTCTCTTTGCCGTTGCACAGGCAACATCTCCACGGAGATGGTTAAGAGTTTTTTGGTGTTTAAATGTAGTTTTTATTCTTCTATCAAGTGTTTGTTATTTTAAAATAGTGCTGGTATGTACTATTTACTCTGAAACAGAAAAGGATGAAGATTTCTGTTTGTGAGAGGAAGATGATTTTAGTAGACAGTAACTAAAATCGATTGCTGTTTCCACATAGGACTGTTGAGATGAAGTAACTTCAGTTGGGGGAAACAGTTAGCAGACTTTTCTGCTTAAGGTATGACTAGCCATATTTCTAACAAGACCATGTAATGCTGGAAGGCTGTCATTTCCCCTCATGGGGACCGGTAAGCCATTTTCTTAGTCAAACAAACAGAATAAAGGGCTTAATATGGGCTAAAAAACTGGTAGACATTTTTATGGGCTAAATCGATTGCTTTATTTGGGCATTTTATTCATATTTATGCTGACAATTCGCATTTATAAACTTGGGGAACGTTTATTAAACGGCAGGCACTATGTTAGACACCTTTTCCAGTCAGGGGGCCTTCCTAGTTGTAGACTGAGCCTCATTTTCGCGCCATTACTGCGCAGTTGTTTTTTGAGAGCAGGGCATGCAGATGCATGTGTGAGGATCTGAAATTTGCTGGAAAAGCTTCTAGAAGGCGTCAATTGGTATCGTATTCCCCTCTGGGCTTGGTTAGGTCTCAGCAAAGGCTATAGCTGGGACTGTATAGGGGTTAAATTTGTAAACGGTTCCGTTATTTTAAGGGTTAAAGCTCTGAAATTTGGTGTGAAATACTCTTAATGCTTTAAGACACTGTGGTGAAATTTTGGTAATTTTTGAACAATTCCTTCATACTTTTTCACATATTCAGTAATAAAGTGTTTTCTGTTTAAAATTTAAAGAGACAGTAACGGTTTTGTTTTAAAACGTTTTTTGTGCTTGGTTGACAAGTTTAAGCCTGTTTAACATGTCTGTGCCTTCGGATAAGCTATGTTCTATATGTATGAAAGCCAATGTGTCTCCCCATTTAAATTTATGTGATAATTGTGCCATAGCGTCCAAACAAAGTAAGGACAGTACTGCCACAGATAATGAAATTGCCCAAGATGATTCCTCAGATGAGGGGAGTAAACATGATACTACATCATCTCCTACTGTGTGTACACACCAGTTTTGCCCACACAGGAGGCCCCTAGTACATCTAGTGCGCCAATGCTTATTACCATGCAACAATTAACGGCTGTAATGGATAACTCCATAGCAAATATTTTATCCAAAATGCCTACTTATCAGAGAAAGCGCGATTGCTCTGTTTTAAACACTATGGAGCAGGAGGGCGCTGATAATTGTTCTGTCATACCCTCACACCAATCTGAAGGGGCCATGAGGGAGGTTTTGTCAGATGGGGAAATTTTTAGATTCAGGAAAAATTTCTCAAGCTGAACCTGATGTTGTGACATTTAAATTTAAATTAGAACATCTCCGCGCGCTGCTTAAGGAGGTGTTATCTACTCTGGATGATTGTGACAACTTGGTCATTCCAGAGAAATTATGCAAGATGGACAAGTTCCTAGAGGTTCCGGTGCACCCCGACCCTTTTCCTATACCCAAGCGGGTGCGGACATAGTAAATAAGGAGTGGGAAAAGCCCGGCATACCTTTTTGTTCCCCCCCCCCCCCCCCCCTATATTTAAGAAATTATTTCCTATGGTCGACCCCAGAAAGGACTTATGGCAGACAGTCCCTAAGGTTGAGGGGGCAGTTTCTACTCTAAACAAACGCACTACTATTCCTATCGAAGATAGTTGTGCTTTCAAAGATCCTATGGATAAAAAATTGGAGGGTTTGCTTAAAGATTTTTGTACAGCAAGGTTACCTTCTGCAACCCATTTCGTGCATTGTTCCTGTCACTACAGCAGCGTGGTTCTGGTTCGAGGAACTAGAAAACTCTCTTAGTAGAGAGACTCCATATGAGGAGGTTATGGACAGAGTTCACGCACTTAAGTTGGCTAACTCTTTTATTTTAGATGCCGCTTTGCAATTAGCTAGATTAGCGGCGAAAAATTCAGGGTTTGCTATCGTGGCGCGCAGATCGCTTTGGCTAAAGTCTTGGTCAGCGGATGTGTCATCCAAGACAAAATTGCTTAACATCCCTTTCAAAGGTAAAACTCTATTTGGACCAGAATTGAAAGATTATTTCAGACATCACTGGGGGAAAGGGCCACGCCCTTCCACAAGATAGGCCTTTCAAGGCCAAAAATAAGTCTAATTTTCGTTCCTTTCGCAATTTCAGGAACGGACCGGCCTCTAATTCTGCATCCTCTAAGCAAGAGGGTAATGCCTCACAACCCAAACCAGCCTGGAAACCGATGCAAGGCTGGAACAAGGGTAAGCAGGCCAAGAAGCCTGCCGCGGCTAACAAAACAGCATGAAGGAGTAGCCCCCGATCCGGGACCGGATCTAGTGGGGGGCAGACTCTCTCTTTGCTCAGGCTTGGGCAAGAGATGTTCAGGATCCCTGGGCGCTAGAAATAGTTTCTCAGGGTTATCTCCTGGAATTCAGGGAACTACCCCCAAGGGGAAGGTTCCACATGTCTCACTTATCCTCAAACCAAATAAAGAGACAGGCGTTCTTACATTGTGTAGAAGACCTGTTAAAGATGGGAGTGATACACCCAGTTCCAATAAAGGAACAAGGAATGGGATTTTATTCCAATCTGTTCGTAGTTCCCAAAAAAGAGGGAACTTTCAGACCAATTTTGGATTTGAAGATCCTAAACAAATTTCTCAGGGTACCATCGTTCAAGATGGAAACCATTCGAACGATTCTACCCACTATCCAGGAAAGTCAATTTATGACTACCGTGGATCTAAAGGATGCGTACCTACATATTCCTATCCACAAAGCACATCATCCGTTCCTAAGGTTCGCTTTTCTGGACAAGCATTACCAGTTTGTGGCCCTCCCATTCGGGTTAGCCACTTTTCCAAGGATTTTCACAAAGGTACTAGGGTCCCTTCTAGCGGTTCTAAGACCGAGGGGCATTGCAGTAGTACCTTACTTGGACGACATTCTAATACAAGCGTCGTCCCTGTCAAAAGCAAAGGCTCATACAGACATCGTTCTGGCCTTTCTCAGATCACATGGATGGAAGGTGAACATAGAAAAAAGTTATCTGTCTCCGTCGACAAGAGTTCCCTTCTTGGGAACAATAATAGATTCCTTAGAAATGAGGATTTTTCTGACAGAGGTCAGAAAGTCAAAACTTCTAAGCACTTGTCAAGCTCTTCATTCTGTTCCTCGTCCTTCCATAGCGCAGTGCATGGAAGTAGTAGGGTTGATGGTTGCAGCAATGGACATAGTTCCTTTTGCACAAATTCATCTAAGACCATTACAACTGTGCATGCTCAAACAGTGGAATGGGGACTATACAGACTTGTCTCCAGTGATTCAAGTAGATCAGAAGACCAGAGATTCACTCCGTTGGTGGCTGACCCTGGACAATCTGTCCCAGGGAATGAGCTTCCGCAGACCAGAGTGGGTCATTGTCACGACCGACGCCAGTCTAGTGGGCTGGGGCGCGGTCTGGGAATCCCTGAAAGCTCAGGGTCTATGGTCTCGGGAAGAGTCTCTGCTCCCGATAAACATTCTGGAACTGAGAGCGATATTCAATGCTCTCAGGGCTTGGCCTCAACTAGCAAAGGCCAGATTCATAAGGTTCCAATCAGACAACATGACGACCGTTGCATATGTCAATCATCAGGGTGGAACAAGGAGTTCCCTGGCGATGAAAGAAGTGACCAAAATAATTCAATGGGCGGAGGATCACTCCTGCCACTTGTCTGCGATCCACATCCCAGGAGTGGAAAATTGGGAAGCGGATTTTCTGAGTCGTCAGACATTCCATCCAGGGGAGTGGGAACTCCATCCGGAAATCTTTGCCCAAATAACTCAATTATGGGGCATTCCAGACATGGATCTGATGGCGTCTCGTCAGAACTTCAAGGTTCCTTGCTACGGGTCCAGATCCAGGGATCCCAAGGCGACTCTAGTAGATGCACTAGTAGCACCTTGGACCTTCAACCTAGCTTATGTATTCCCACCGTTTCCTCTCATCCCCAGGCTGGTAGCCAGGATCAATCAGGAGAGGGCCTCGGTGATCTTGATAGCTCCTGCGTGGCCACGCAGGACTTGGTATGCAGACCTGGTGAATATGTCATCGGTTCCACCATGGAAGCTACCTTTGAGACAGGACCTTCTTGTTCAGGGTCCATTCGAACTTCCAAATCTGGTCTCCCTCCAGCTGACGGCTTGGAGATTGAACACTTGATTTTATCGAAGCGTGGGTTTTCAGATTCTGTGATAGATACTCTGGTTCAGGCCAGAAAACCAGTAACTAGAAAGATTTACCATAAAATATGGAAAAGATATATCTGTTGGTGTGAATCCAAAGGATTCCCATGGAATAAGATAAAAATTCCTAAGATTCTCTCCTTTCTACAAGAAGGTTTGGAGAAAGGATTATCTGCAAGTTCTCTAAAGGGACAGATCTCTGCTTTATCTGTCTTACTACACAAAAGACTGGCAGCTGTGCCAGATGTTCAAGCATTTGTTCAGGCTCTGGTTAGGATCAAGCCTGTTTACAGACCTTTGACTCCTCCCTGGAGTCTAAATCTAGTTCTTTCAGTTCTTCAAGGGGTTCCGTTTGAACCTTTACATTCCATAGATATTAAGTTACTATCTTGGAAAGTTTTGGTTGCAATTTCTTCTGCAAGAAGAGTTTCAGAGTTATCTGCTCTGCAGTGTTCTCCGCCCTATCTGGTGTTCCATGCAGATAAGGTGGTTTTGCGTACTAAGCCTGGTTTTCTTCCAAAGGTTGTTTCTAACAAAAATATTAACCAGGAGATAGTTGTACCTTCTTTATGTCTGAATCCAGTTTCAAAGAAGGAACGTTTGTTACACAATTTGGATGTAGTCCGTGCTCTAAAATTCTATTTAGAGGCTACAAAAGATTTCAGACAAACATCTTCCTTGTTTGTTGTTTATCCTGGTAAAAGGAGAGGTCAAAAAGCGACTTCTACCTCTTTCCTTTTGGCTTAAAAGCATCATCCGATTGGCTTATGAGACTGCCGGACGGCAGCCTCCTGAAAGAATCACAGCTCACTCCACTAGGGTTGTGGCTTCCACATGGGCCTTCAAGAACGAGGCTTCTGTTGACCAGATATGTAAGGCAGCGACTTGGTCTTCACTGCACACTTTTGCCAAATTTTACAAATTTGATACTTTTTGCTTCTTCGGAGGCTATTTTTGGGAGAGAGGTTTTGCAAGCCGTGGTGCCTTCCATTTAGGTGACCTGATTTGCTCCCTCCCTTCATCCGTGTCCTAAAGCTTTGGTATTGGTTCCTACAAGTAAGGATGACGCCGTGGACCGGACACACCAATGTTGGAGAAAACAGAATTTATGCTTACCTGATAAATTACTTTCTCCAACGGTGTGTCCGGTCCACGGCGTCATCCTTACTTGTGGGATCTCTCTTCCCCAACAGGAAATGGCAAAGAGTCCCAGCAAAGCTGGCCATATAGTCCCTCCTAGGCTCCGCCCACCCCAGTGATTCAACCGACAGGAGGAAATTATATATATATATATATATATATATATATATATATATATATATATATATATATATATATATATATATATATATATATAATTTCCTCCTGTCGGTTGAATCACTGGGGTGGGCGGAGCCTAGGAGGGACTATATGGCCAGCTTTGCTGGGACTCTTTGCCATTTCCTGTTGGGGAAGAGAGATCCCACAAGTAAGGATGACGCCGTGGACCGGACACACCGTTGGAGAAAGTAATTTATCAGGTAAGCATAAATTCTGTTTTTTTTCGTACAAAAAAGCATATAAGCTCAGCTTTTAATTTAAATAACCACCTATCGGATTCAAACTACAAGCTGAGCTTTAGTTTTTTTTGGTACTTGCATATATTTTTTTTTTTTTTTTAAAGTACCAAAGAAAACTAAAGCTCAGCTTGTAGTTTGAATCAGATAGGTGGTTATTTAAATTAAAAGCTGAGCTTATATATTTTTTTTTTTTTTTTTTTTGTACGAAAAAAAAATGCATTGTACAGGCAGAGCTGTGCGGCGAGTAGTAGCTGCTGTTCGTCAGAACTAGTTGACTTGCTGCTTGAAATGAGTTTATAGCTATAGGTTTTCAGGTGGTGTTGAGATGGACATTTTCCTGGCTCTGTCTGGTCCAAAGTTACATTACAGCTAGTTGTGGTGTTAAATAGTACAGTTCTTGTCTGATAGTGTAATGTAATTATCAACCTGTAGTATCTCTTATCTATCTGCGGGCTCAATTAAATATCGACCTGCAATTTTGAATACTTTCTTGGACTGAGAAATGGGTGGGTCAGTACCCCTTCAAAGTTTTTGGGTACATATTTTTAATACTGCATTTTTGTTTGTCTGCCACTGTCCTATAATCTCTTGTTTGATTTTGAAGTACAATGTTCCTTTAATAAAAATTACTAGAACATTTCTGACTTCATAAAAAGGGTAGTAGTGAAGATTCTGCTAGTCATTTTGACCACAATTGCAGGAATATTAATGAACTCCAGTAAAGATTAGTCTTACTTTCTAACAACTTAGACAAAGGATGGTATAGTTTCATTGCCTATTGTCTTATGATGATCAATGGAAGATCATGTCAGAATAATTTTTTTTCTTTAAAAGGGATATGAAACTCAAATTTCTTTTCAGATGGAGAATACAAATTAAACAATTTTGTTTCTATTGTCAAACATTTGCTTCTTACTCTTTCTTTGTTGAAGAGATATCAAGATAGGGTAGTCTGCACTACATGACCGAAAATACTGCTGCCATCTAGTGCTCTTTCTATTGCATAACCTTGCAATTCTGCTGCCATATAGTCCTGCATACTCCGAAACTTAACTTCCTACTTATTCAACAGAGGATAAGAAGAAAACAAATTACATCTAATAAAAGTACATTGTTTAGAATTCTAAGTGTTATCTAAATTATAACAGACAAAATGTCCATTTAGCCAAATTAATAGAACAGGGAGGAGTTGTAAATGTAGTGCAGCTAGACTTAAGCAAAGGCTATGATACTGTCCCACACAAGACTTCTTCACAAAATGTATTGCATTTATAATTAAGTGGGTAGAATGCACAGTTTCAATTAATAGAGTGTATTTAAATGGTGTTTCTCAAGGGTCAGTTCTTAGTCCTGTTTTTGTTTAACATATTCATTAGTGATATGGAGTCTGTGGGAAGGTGTGTTTTTTTTTTTTTGTTTTGTAGCAGTTGATGTTCTAGGATGGTTGGATGAAATGACCAGTATATATTTTAAAAAAAACCTGGAGGAATGAGAAACTAAATGGGATCTGCAATGTCATATTACCAAGAGTAAAATTATGCTTAAAGTGAAGGTCAATTTCGATGACTGGAACACAGAATGTGCGTCGGCCCAAGCAACATCCGAATCTCTCCGTTTCAAAAGCGGAAGTGAACCTGCCGATAAGTCATCCAAAGTCCTCCAATATCGACGGAGTGCTGTAGTAGTGGCGGAATCGAGCCACACAAGCTAGTATGCCATTGTACAAAGGAAGCAGGTACTGCACAGGGGTACAATAAAAATATCAAGTTTAATGTAAAAAAGTACAGAAATGCTGTAAGCACATAGGTAAAGCTAGGAGAAGGCAGACAAACAAACATGATTATCTTCAATTTCTTCTGTTATGTGTGATCAGTCCACGGGTCATCATTACTTCTGGGATATAACTCCTCCCCAACAGGAAATGCAAGAGGATTCACCCAGCAGAGCTGCATATAGCTCCTCCCCTCTACGTCAGTCCCAGTCATTCTCTTGCACCCAACGACTAGATAGGATGTGTGAGAGGACTATGGTGATTATACTTAGTTTTTATGACTTCAATCAAAAGTTTGTTATTTTAAAATAGCACCGGAGCGTGTTATTACTTCTCTGGCAGAGTTTGAGGAAGAATCTGACAGAGATTTTTTACTATGATTTTAACCGGAGTCGTTAAGATCATATTGCTGTTCTCGACCATCTGAGGGAGGTAAAGGCTTCAGATCAGGGGACAGCGGGCAGATGAATCTGCATTGAGGTATGTGGCAGTTTTTATTTTCTGAATGGAATTGATGAGAAAAGCCTGCCATACCGTTAAAATGACATGTATGTATACACTTCAGTATTCTGGGGATGGTATTTCACCGGAACTACTGTGTTAAGGTCACTAATCCTTTTAATAACTATTCTCATGTTAAACGTTTTTGCTGGAATGTAGAATCGTTTACATTGCTGAGGTACTGTGTGAATAAATGTTTGGGCATTATTTTCCACTTGGCAGTTTTTTGCTTTAATTGTGACAGTTTCGTTTCTCTTCACTGCTGTGTGGGAGAGGGAGGGGCCGTTTTTGGCGCTCTTTGCTACGCATCAAAAAATTCCAGTCAGCTACTTTTATATGTCCTGCATGATCCGGTTCATTTCTGACAGATCTCAGGGGTCTTCAAACTTCTTTGAAGGGAGGTAAATTCTCTCAGCAGAGCTGTGAGAATTCTTATAGTGACTGTGTATAAAAAAACGTTGTTTTGTTTTCTTATGTACAAATTTAATTAGTGTTGTTTTTTACTAATGGGAACAAACCTTTGCTAAAAGTTGTGTTGTTTTAAAATTTGATGCAATAACTGTTTTTCAGTTCATTATTTCAACTGTCATTTAATCGTTAGTACCTCTTTGAGGCACAGTACGTTTTTTGCTAAAAAAGATTATAACCAAGTTGTAAGTTTTTTGCTAGTGTGTTAAACATGTCTGACTCAGAGGAAGATATCTGTGTCATTTGTTCCAATGCCAAGGTGGAGCCCAATAGAAATTTATGTACTAACTGTATTGATGCTACTTTAAATAAAAGTCAATCTGTACAATGTGAACAAATTTCACCAAACAGCGAGGGGAGAGTTATGCCGACTAACTCGCCTCACGCGACAGTACCTGCATCTCCCGCCCGGGAGGTGCGTGATATTTTGGCGCCTAGTACATCTGGGCGGCCATTACAGATAACATTACAAGATATGGCTACTGTTATGACTGAAGTTTTGTCTAAATTACCTGAACTAAGAGGCAAGCGTGATCACTCTGGGGTGAGAACAGAGTGCGCTGACAATGCTAGGGCCATGTCTGATACTGCGTCACAGCTCGCAGAGCATGAGGACGGAGAGCTTCATTCTGTGGGTGACGGTTCTGATCCAAACAGATTGGACTCAGATATTTCAAATTTTAAATTTAAATTGGAGAACCTCCGTGTACTACTAGGGGAGGTCTTAGCAGCTCTCAACGATTGTAACACTGTTGCAATACCAGAGAAACTGTGTAGGTTGGATAAATACTTTGCGGTACCGGCGAGTACTGACGTTTTTCCTATACCTAAGAGACTAACTGAAATTGTTACTAAGGAGTGGGATAGACCCGGTGTGCCGTTCTCACCCCCTCCAATATTTAGAAAGATGTTTCCAATAGACGCCACCACTCGGGACTTATGGCAAACGGTCCCCAAGGTGGAGGGAGCAGTTTCTACTTTAGCTAAGCGTACCACTATCCCGGTGGAGGATAGCTGTGCTTTCTCAGATCCAATGGATAAAAAATTAGAGGGTTACCTTAAGAAAATGTTTGTTCAACAAGGTTTTATATTACAACCCCTTGCATGTATCGCGCCGATTACGGCTGCGGCAGCATTTTGGATTGAGTCGCTTGAAGAGAACCTTAGTTCCTCTACGCTAGACGACATTACGGACAGGCTTAGAGTCCTTAAACTAGCTAATTCTTTCATTTCGGAGGCCGTAGTACATTTAACCAAACTTACGGCTAAGAACTCAGGATTCGCCATACAGGCACGCAGGGCACTGTGGCTAAAATCCTGGTCAGCTGATGTTACTTCTAAGTCCAAATTACTTAATATACCTTTCAAGGGGCAGTCCTTATTCGGGCCCGGTTTGAAAGAAATTATCGCTGACATTACGGGAGGTAAGGGCCACGCCCTACCTCAAGACAAGGCCAAAGCTAAGGCTAGACAGTCTAATTTTCGTCCCTTTCGGAATTTCAAAACAGGAGCAGCATCAACCTCCACTGCACCAAAACAGGAAGGAGCTGTTGCTCGTTACAGGCAAGGCTGGAAGCCTAACCAGTCCTGGAACAAAAGCAAGCAGGCCAGGAAACCTGCTGCTGCCCCAAAGACAGCATGAACCGAGAGCCCCCGATCCGGGACCGGATCTAGTAGGGGGCAGACTCTCTCTCTTCGCCCAGGCCTGGGCAAGAGATGTTCAGGATCCCTGGGCACTAGAGATCATATCTCAGGGATACCTTCTAGACTTCAAATTATCTCCCCCAAGAGGGAGATTTCATCTGTCAAGGTTGTCAACAAACCAGATAAAGAAAGAAGCGTTTCTACGCTGCGTACAAGATCTGTTAACAATGGGAGTGATCCATCCGGTTCCGTGGTCGGAACAAGGACAAGGGTTCTACTCAAACCTGTTTGTGGTTCCCAAAAAAGAGGGAACTTTCAGGCCATCTTAGATTTAAAGACTCTAAACAAATTACTAAGAGTTCCATCGTTCAAAATGGAAACTATTCGGACTATTTTACCCATGATCCAAGAGGGTCAGTACATGACCACAGTGGATTTAAAGGATGCTTACCTTCACATACCGATCCACAAAGATCATCACCGGTATCTAAGGTTTGCCTTCTTAGACAGGCACTACCAGTTTGTAGCTCTTCCATTCGGATTGGCTACGGCTCCAAGAATCTTCACAAAGGTTCTGGGTGCCCTTCTAGCGGTACTAAGACCGCGAGGGATTTCGGTAGCTCCGTACCTAGACGACATTCTAATACAAGCTTCAAGCTTTCAAACTGCCAAGTCTCATACAGAGTTAGTTCTGGCATTTCTAAGGTCGCATGGATGGAAAGTGAACGAAAAGAAGAGTTCTCTCTTTCCTCTCACAAGAGTTCCATTCTTGGGGACTCTTATAGATTCTGTAGAAATGAAGATTTACCTGACAGAAGACAGGTTAACAAAACTTCAAAATGCATGCCGCGTCCTTCATTCCATTCAACACCCGTCAGTAGCTCAATGCATGGAGGTGATCGGCTTAATGGTAGCGGCAATGGACATAGTACCTTTTGCACGCCTACACCTCAGACCGCTGCAACTATGCATGCTAAGTCAGTGGAATGGGGATTACTCAGATTTGTCCCCTACTCTGAATCTGAATCAAGAGACCAGAAATTCTCTTCTATGGTGGCTTCATCGGCCACACCTGTCCAGGGGAATGCCATTCAGCAGGCCAGACTGGACAATTGTAACAACAGACGCCAGCCTACTAGGTTGGGGCGCTGTCTGGAATTCTCTGAAGGCTCAGGGACTATGGAATCAGGAGGAGAGTCTCCTTCCAATAAACATTCTGGAATTGAGAGCAGTTCTCAATGCCCTTCTGGCTTGGCCCCAGTTAATAACTCGGGGGTTCATCAGGTTTCAGTCGGACAACATCACGACTGTAGCTTACATCAACCATCAGGGAGGGACAAGAAGCTCCCTAGCAATGATGGAAGTATCAAAGATAATTCGCTGGGCAGAGTCTCACTCTTGCCACCTGTCAGCAATCCACATCCCGGGAGTGGAGAACTGGGAGGCGGATTTCTTGAGTCGCCAGACTCTTCATCCGGGGGAGTGGGAACTTCATCCGGAGGTCTTTGCCCAAATACTTCGACGTTGGGGCAAACCAGAGATAGATCTCATGGCGTCTCGCCAGAACGCCAAACTTCCTCGCTACGGGTCCAGATCCAGGGATCCGGGAGCAGTTCTGATAGATGCTTTGACAGCACCTTGGAACTTCAGGATGGCTTATGTGTTTCCACCCTTCCCGCTGCTTCCTCGATTGATTGCCAAAATCAAACAGGAGAGAGCATCAGTAATTCTAATAGCACCTGCTTGGCCACGCAGGACTTGGTATGCAGATCTAGTGGACATGTCATCCTGTCCGCCTTGGTCTCTACCTCTGAGACAGGACCTTCTGATACAGGGTCCATTCAAACATCAAAATCTAACTTCTCTGAAGCTGACTGCTTGGAAATTGAACGCTTGATTTTATCAAAACGTGGTTTTTCTGAGTCGGTTATTGATACCCTGATTCAGGCTAGGAAGCCTGTTACCAGAAGGATTTACCATAAAATATGGCGGAAATACCTATACTGGTGCGAATCCAAAGGTTACTCCTGGAGTAAGGTTAGGATCGCTAGGATATTGTCTTTTCTACAAGAAGGTTTAGAAAAGGGTTTATCAGCTAGTTCATTAAAGGGACAGATTTCAGCTCTGTCCATCTTGTTACACAGACGTCTGTCAGAAAATCCAGACGTCCAGTCCTTTTGTCAGGCTTTAGCTAAGGATCAAGCCTGTGTTTAAAGCTGTTGCTCCACCATGGAGTTTAAACTTAGTTCTTAACGTTTTACAGGGTGTTCCGTTTGAACCCCTTCATTCCATTGATATAAAAATGTTATCTTGGAAAGTTCTGTTTTTAATGGCTATTTCCTCGGCTCGAAGAGTCTCTGAGTTATCAGCCTTACATTGTGATTCCCCTTATCTGATTTTTCACTCAGACAAGGTAGTTCTGCGTACTAAACCTGGGTTCTTACCTAAGGTAGTCACTAACAGGAACATCAATCAAGAGATTGTTGTCCCATCCTTGTGTCCAAATCCTTCTTCAAAGAAGGAACGTCTTTTACACAATCTGGATGTAGTTCGTGCCCTCAAGTTCTACTTGCAGGCAACTAAAGATTTTCGCCAAACTTCTTCCTTGTTTGTCGTTTACTCTGGACAGAGGAGAGGTCAAAAAGCTTCTGCTACCTCTCTCTCTTTTTGGCTTCGTAGCATAATACGTTTAGCCTATGAGACTGCTGGACAGCAGCCTCCTGAAAGAATTACAGCTCACTCCACTAGAGCTGTGGCTTCCACTTGGGCCTTTAAGAATGAGGCCTCTGTTGAACAGATTTGCAAGGCTGCAACTTGGTCTTCGCTTCATACTTTTTCCAAATTTTACAAATTTGACACTTTTGCTTCTTCGGAGGCTATTTTTGGGAGAAAGGTTCTTCAGGCAGTGGTTCCTTCTGTATAATGAGCCTGCCTATCCCTCCCGTCATCCGTGTACTTTTGCTTTGGTATTGGTATCCCAGAAGTAATGATGACCCGTGGACTGATCACACATAACAGAAGAAAACATAATTTATGCTTACCTGATAAATTCCTTTCTTCTGTTGTGTGATCAGTCCACGGCCCGCCCTGTTTTAAGGCAGGTAAATATCTTTTAAATTATACTCCAGTCACCACTTCACCCTTGGTTACTCCTTTCTCGTTGTTTCTTGGTCGAATGACTGGGACTGACGTAGAGGGGAGGAGCTATATGCAGCTCTGCTGGGTGAATCCTCTTGCATTTCCTGTTGGGGAGGAGTTATATCCCAGAAGTAATGATGACCCGTGGACTGATCACACAACAGAAGAAAGGAATTTATCAGGTAAGCATAAATTATGTTTTCGATGAATTAGTGCCCGGTTTTTAATAATCCTATTAAAAACAAGGGCACTTTAATGCATCAAATTTGACATTTCACTCCTTTTCTTAAAAAACTTGCCTTTTAATCCTGATAGCCGCTGCAATGCTTCCTCCGCCCGCGGGTCCAAAATGACGAATCCGGCTTCCTCCAATCACGGCATTGCATCAGGCCATGATTTTCCCCTGAAGGGGGAAGCCGTATTTGTCATTTCTGACTTAAGAAGAGGCTTCCGAATCGCTGGAGTGGCTTTCAGGATTAAAAGGTAAGCTTTTGAAGAAAAGGAGTGAAATGTCAGTTTTGATGAACTAAAGTGCCATTGTTCTTAATAGGTTTATTAAAAACCGGGCACTAATTAATCGAAATTGTCCTTTAATGGATTCAAAGGACAATTAATAGTCTCAATGGTAATTGATAAATAATGGTTTATTACCTGTCCTGGTCAATGGTGGAATCTTGCTCACCTTTAATAAACTTATCCCACTGGTTTATAGAACTAGATGTATAATGTATTTAAGGTGGTGCAAAGAGCTTGCTGATTCCTATTGGATACAGTTATTAGTATGTTTCTCTTCTTGTCGGTATGTATAGTGTGTTTTATACAAAAAGGAAATTTATGCTTACCTGATAAGTTTATTTCTCTTGTTAAGTGTATTCAGTCCACGGGTCATCCATTACTTATGGGATATTCTCCTTCCCAACAGGAAGTTGCAAGAGGATCACCCAAGCAGAGCTGCTATATAGCTCCTCCCCTCACATGTCATATCCAGTCATTCTCTTGCAAGTTTCAACATAGTAGGAAGGCTGTGAGAGGAGTGTGGAGTTTTTATACTTAATTATTTCTTCAATCAAAAGTTTATTTTAAATGGCACTGGAGTGTGCTGTTTTTCTCTCAGACAGTATTTAGAAGAAGAACCTGCCTGCGTTTTCTATGATCTTAGCAGAAGTAACTAAGATCCACTGGCTGTTCTCGCACATTCTGAGGATTGGGGTAACTTCAGAAAAGGGAATAGTATGCGGGGTCCCCTGCAAACGAGGTATGTGCAGTAAAATATATTTCTAAGGAATGGAATTGACTAAGAAAATACTGCTGATACCGATGTAATGTAAGTACAGCCTTAAATGCAGTAGTAGCGACTGGTATCAGGCTGATGAGTGTATGTGCAGTAAAGTAATTTTCTAAGGAATGGAATTTGACTAAGAAAATGCTGTTAATACTGAAGTAATGTATGAGCCTTAACTGCAGTAGAAGCGACTGGTAGCAGGCTTATTAATAAAACTACATAACCTTTAAAATGGATGTTAAAACGTTTACTGGCATGTTAATCGTTTTTTGTGAGGTACTTTGGTGATAAAACTTATTGGGGCATGATTTTTTCCACATGGCTCACGTATATTTCTGCATAGAAACAGTTAACTGAGGTTTCCCACTGTAATATGAGTGGGAGGGGCCTATTTTAGCGCTTTTTTGGGCAGTAAAAATTCAGTCAGTCTTCCTGATTCTTCCTCCATGATCCAGGACGTCTCTAGAGAGCTCAGGGGTCTTCAAAATTCATTTTGAGGGAGGTAATCAGTCATAGCAGACCTGTGACAGTGTGTTTGACTGTGATAAAAACGTTAATTGTAAAATTGATTATCCGTTTTGGGTATTAAGGGGTTAATCATCCATTTGCTGGTGGGCGCAATCCTTTGCTAATTTAATACATTTCCTGTGAAAATTTGGTTGCTATAACTGATTTGGTTCATTGTTATTTCAACTGTGATCTTAAAGGCGCAGTAGCGTTTTTTATGTTGCTTGTAAATTTATTTGAAAGTATTTTCCAAGCTTGCTAGTCTCATTGCTAGTCTGTTTTAAACATGTCTGACACAGATGAATCTGTTTGTTCACTATGTTTGAAGGCGAATGTGGAGCCCCATAGAAATGTGTACTAAATGCATTGATGTCACTTTAAAGGGACAGTTTACTCAAAAATTTTCTCCCCTTTATTTTGTTCCCAATGATCCACTTTACCTGCTGGAGTGTATTACATTGTTTACAAGTAGCTCCTTTACCCTTATATTGGCATTTGAAATTGTTAATTTAGCATGTGGTATCCCCACCTATTCTGAAAGTTTGTGGCCGCGCGTACCAGCTATAGATAAGCTTTGTAAACACAGCCAGCAGAAGAAATTACACTCCCAGTGTGATAAAGCAGAGATAAGGTAATACAATGTTGATTTTCCATTGTTCTCTCAAAGTATTGGTGATTGTTTTAAGGACAGATATAAGATAAAGAAGCAGGTATGTGTGCACAATGTGATGCAGTAATGAGATCTGATTATACCTACAAGCTCAACCTATTTTATTAGGCTGTGGCTTCAAAACACAAAATCAGAGCTTTAATATACAGAAATAAACCTTAAAAAGCTAATTTTCATACATTTTTTACTCTGCAGTTGGTAAAAAAAGCAATTGTAAACACATTAAGGGAAAAACTATTTTACAGTATACTGTCCCTTTAAATAAAAGTCAGTCTTTACCTGTAAAGAAATTATCACCAGACAACGAGGGGGAAGTTATGCCGACTAACTCTCCTCACGTGTCAGTACCTTCGCCTCCCGCTCAGGAGGCGCGTGATATTGTGGCGCCAAGTACATCAGAGAGGCCCATACAAATCACTTTGCAAGACATGGCTACTGTTATGACAGAAGTATTATCTAAATTGCCAGAATTAAGAGGCAAGCGCGATAGCTCTGGGTTAAGGACAGAGCGCGCTGATGATGTGAGAGCCATGTCCGATACTGCGTCACAATTTGCAGAACATGAGGACGGAGAGCTTCATTCTGTGGGTGACGGATCTGATCCAGGGAGACCGGATTCAGAGATTTCTAATTTTAAATTTAAGCTTGAGAACCTCCGTGTATTGCTAGGGGAGGTATTAGCGGCTCTGAATGATTGTAACACGGTTGCAATTCCAGAGAAATTATGTAGGCTGGATAGATACTATGCGGTGCCGGTGTGTACTGACGTTTTTCCTATACCTAAAAGGCTTACAGAGATTATTAGCAAGGAGTGGGATAGACCCGGTGTGCCCTTTTCCCCTCCTCCTATATTTAGGAAAATGTTTCCAATAGACGCCACCACACGAGACTTATGGCAGACGGTCCCTAAGGTGGAGGGAGCAGTTTCTACTTTAGCTAAGCGTACCACTATCCCGGTGGAGGATAGTTGTGCTTTTTCGGATCCAATGGATAAAAAATTAGAAGGTTACCTTAAGAAAATGTTTGTTCAACAAGGTTTTATCTTACAGCCCCTTGCATGCATTGCGCCTGTCACTGCTGCTGCAGTATTCTGGTTTGAGTCTCTGGAAGAGGCCATTCGCACAGCTCCATTGGATGAGAATATGGACAAGCTTAAAGCACTTAAGCTAGCTAACGCATTTGTTTCTGATGCCGTCGTACATTTAACCAAACTAACGGCTAAGAACTCCGGATTCGCCATCCAGGCGCACAGAGCGCTATGGCTTAAATCCTGGTCAGCTGACGTGACTTCTAAGTCTAAATTGCTTAATATTCCTTTCAAAGGGCAGACCTTATTCGGGCCCGGCTTGAAAGAAATTATTGCTGACATTACTGGGGGTAAGGGTCATACTCTTCCTCAGGACAGGGCCAAATCAAAGGCCAAACAGTCTAATTTTCGTGCCTTTCGTAACTTCAAGGCAGGAGCAGCATCAACTTCCTCCACCCCAAAACAGGAAGGAACTGTTGCTCGTTACAGACAGGGCTGGAAAGCTAACCAGTCCTGGAACAAGGGCAAGCAGGCCAGAAAACCCGCTTCTGCCCCTAAGACAGCATGAAGAGAGGGCCCCCTATCCGGAAACGGATCTAGTGGGGGGCAGACTTTCTCTCTTCGCCCAGGCTTGGGCAAGAGATGTCCAGGATCCCTGGGCGTTGGAGATCATATCTCAGGGATATCTTCTGGACTTCAAAGCTTCTCCTCCACAAGGGAGATTTCAAGGTTATCAGCAAACCAAATAAAGAAAGAGGCGTTTCTACGCTGTGTACAAGACCTCTTACTAATGGGGGTGATCCACCCAGTTCCGCGGACGGAACAAGGGCAAGGATTTTACTCAAATCTGTTTGTGGTTCCCAAGAAAGAGGGAACCTTCAGACCAATCTTGGACCTAAAAATCTTAAACAAATTCCTAAGGGTTCCATCATTCAAAATGGAAACTATTCGAACCATCCTACCCATGATCCAAGAGGGTCAGTATATGACCACAGTGGACTTAAAGGATGCCTACCTTCACATACCGATTCACAAAGATCAGTATCGGTACTTAAGATTTGCCTTTCTAGACAGGCATTACCAATTTGTAGCTCTTCCCTTCGGGTTAGCTACGGCCCCGAGAATTTTTACAAAGGTTCTGGGCTCACTTCTGGCGGTGCTAAGACCGCGAGGCATAGCGGTGGCTCCGTACCTAGACGACATTCTGATACAAGCGTCAAGTTTTCAAATTGCCAAGTCTCATACAGAGATAGTTCTGGCATTTCTGAGGTCTCATGGGTGGAATGTGAGCGTGGAAAAGAGTTCTCTCTTACCACTCACAAGGGTTCCCTTCCTAGGGACTCTTATAGATTCTATAGAGATGAAAATTTACCTGACGGAGTCCAGGTTATCAAAACTTCTAAATGCTTGCCGTGTCCTTCATTCCATTCCACACCCGGCAGTAGCTCAGTGCATGGAAGTAATCGGCTTAATGGTAGCGGCAATGGAAATAGTACCATTTGCGTGCCTGCATCTCAGACCGCTGCAATTATGCATGCTAAGTCAGTGGAATGGGGATTACTCAGATTTGTCCCCTCCGCTAAATCTGGATCAAGAGACCAGAGATTCTCTTCTCTGGTGGCTTTCTCGAGTCCATCTGTTCCGGGGTATGACCTTTCGCAGGCCAGATTGGACGATTGTAACAACAGATGCCAGCCTTCTAGGTTGGGGCGCAGTCTGGAACTCCCTGAAGGCTCAGGGATTGTGGACTCAGGAGGAGAAACTCCTCCCAATAAATATTCTGGAATTAAGAGCAATATTGAATGCTCTTCTAGCTTGGCCTCAGTTAGCGACACTGGGGTTCATCAGATTTCAGTCGGACAACATCACGACTGTGGCTTACATCAACCATCAAGGGGGAACCAGGAGTTCCCTAGCGATGTTGGAAGTCTCAAAGATAATTCGCTGGGCAGAGTCTCACTCTTGCCACCTGTCAGCGATCTATATCCCAGGCGTGGAGAACGGGGAGGCGGATTTTCTAAGTCGCCAGACTTTTCATCCGGGGGAGTGGGAACTTCATCCGGAGGTCTTCGCTCAACTGATTCATCGTTGGGGCAAACCAGAACTGGATCTCATGGCGTCTCGCCAGAACGGCAAACTTCCTTGTTACGGATCCAGGTCCAGGGACCCGGGAGCGGCGCTGATAGATGCTCTAGCAGCCCCTTGGGTTTTCAACATGGCTTATGTCTTTCCACCATTTCCGCTGCTTCCTCGGCTGATTGCCAAGATCAAACAGGAGAGAGCATCAGTGATTCTGATAGCGCCTGCGTGGCCACGCAGGACCTGGTATGCAGACCTAGTGGACATGTCGTCCTGTCCACCATGGTCTCTGCCTCTGAGGCAGGACCTTCTAATTCAGGGTCCTTTCAACCATCCAAACCTAATTTCTCTGAGGCTGACTGCATGGAGATTGAACGCTTGATTCTATCAAAGCGTGGCTTCTCGGAGTCGGTTATTGATACCTTAATACAGGCTCGGAAACCTGTTACCAGAAAAATTTACCATAAGATATGGCGTAAATATTTATATTGGTGCGAATCCAAGAGTTACTCATGGAGTAAGGTTAGGATTCCTAGGATATTGTCTTTTCTACAAGAGGGTTTAGAAAAGGGCTTATCTGCTAGTTTGTTAAAGGGACAGATTTCTGTTCTGTCTATTCTTCTACACAAACGTCTGGCTGAAGTTCCAGACGTTCAGGCTTTTTGTCAGGCTTTGGCTAGGATTAAGCCTGTGTTTAAGACTGTTGCTCCGCTGTGGAGCTTAAACTTAGTTCTTAAAGTTCTTCAAGGTGTTTGTTTGAACCCCTTCATTCCATTGATATTAAGCTGTTATCTTGGAAAGTTCTGTTTTTGATGGCTATTTCCTCGGCTCGAAGAGTCTCTGAGTTATCTGCCTTACATTGTGATTCTCCTTATCTGATTTTCCATTCAGACAAGGTAGTTCTGTGTACTAAACCTGGGTTCTTACCTAAGGTAGTTTCTAACAGGAATATCAATCAAGAGATTATGCAAAAGGATAGGACAAAAATCTGGACGTAGTCCGTGCCCTGAAGTTCTAGTTATAGGCAACTAAAGATTTTCGTCAAACTTCTTCCATGTTTGTCGTTTACTCTGGACAGAGGAGAGGTCAAAAAGCTTAGGCTACCTCTCTCTCCTTTTGGCTTCGTAGCATAATACGTTTAGCCTATGAGACTGCTGGACAGCAGCCCCCTGAAGGAATTACAGCTCATTCCACTAGAGCTGTGGCTTCCACCTGGGCCTTTAAAAATGAGGCCTCTGTTGAACAGATTTGCAAGGCTGCAACTTGGTCTTCACTTCATACCTTTTCAAAATTTTACAAATTTGACACTTTTGCTTCTTCGGAGGCTGTTTTTGGGAGAAAGGTTCTACAGGCAGTGGTTCCTTCCGTTTAAGTTCCTGCCTTGTCCCTCCCATCATCCGTGTACTTTAGCTTTGGTATTAGTATCCCATAAGTAATGGATGACCCGTGGACTGAATACACTACAAGAGAAATAAATTTATCAGGTAAGCATAAATTATGGAAACAAGGAAATGAAGGAATCCGGCACTTCTTGAAATCTTTAAGAGCACACAGTTTTTATTGGCAGGTAAAAAGAAAAGCAAAAGTAATACATAGCAGCCCCAGCAATTTAGTCATTGCGGCACAGCAAACAAAGAGTTAGCATGGATGGTGGTCACTAAAGCTGACGCGTTTCGGCATCCCCCGCCGTAGTCATAGCATAGATAGTGACCATCATCCTCAAGTTTAAAAAGGGCACTCTTTCACCTCATTGGTTTAAAAGTTAAACACACCTCCAATGTATACTAATAACAATGTTCCTTAATTATTACATATCAATACCTAATGTGTGGCAATGCGCTAAATAGAGACTTTGTGTAGAGTATTAATTGATTGATAGAATGTGAACTTGGGCAATAATGGGATTAAGTTGTGTTAATAATTGTAATTTGACAATATTCTGCTGAATAATATATGTTTGTCTGCTTTCAAATGAGACTGTTTAACTTTTGAAAGAATTTTTATTTTTCTATTAATGTTAAATTAATTTATTTTATATAACGTGTATGCCACTGTATTCTTTTAAACCATGGAACATAAATTATGTTTTCTTTTACGATATGATGAGTCCACGGATTTCATCCTTACTTATGGGATATCGCCTCCTGGTCAGCAGGAGGAGGGAAAGAGCACCACAGCAGAGCTGTATATAAAGCTCCTCCCACTCTATTCATTCGACTGAAGTTAGGAAGAGAAAGGAAAAGCCAAGGTGCAGAGGTGACTGAAGTTTAACAAAAATAAAGACCTGTCTTAGAAATGACAAGGTGGGCCGTACTCGTCATATCGTAAAAGAAATAAATTTATCAAGTAAGCATAAATTTCCTTTTCTTTTACAAGATATGACGAGTCCACGGATTTCATCCTTATGGGATATAATACCAAAGCAATAGGACACGGATGAAAGGGAGGGACAAGACAGGGAACCTAAACGAAAGGCACCACTGCTTGAAGAACCTTTCTTCCAAAAACCGCCTCGGATGAGGCAAAAGTATAAAATTTGGAAAAAGTGTGAAGAGACAACCAAGTTGCAGCCTTGCAAATCTGTTCAACAGAAGCATCATTATTAAATGCCCATGAGGAAGCCACAGCCCTAGTAGAATGAGCTGTAATTCTTTCAGGAGGCTGCTGTCCAGCAGTCTCGTATGCAAAACGGATGATACTCTTCAGCCAAAAAGAAAGGGAGGTAGCCGTAGCTTTCTGTCTCCTACGTTTTCCAGAAAAAACAACAAATAATGAAGATGATTGACGAAATTCTTTAGTCTCCTTCAAGTAAAACTTCAGGGCACAGACCACATCCAAGTTATGTAACAGACGCTCCTTCTTTGAAGAAGGATTGGGACACAATGAAGGAACAATAATTTCCTGATTAATATTTTTGTTGGAAACAACCTTAGGAAGAAAACCAGGTTTGGTACGTAACACTACCTTATCGGAATGAAAAATAAGGTAAGGAGAATCACATTGTAGAGCCGAAAGCTCAGGAACTCTGCGAGCAGAAGAAATAGCAACCAAAAATAAAACTTTCCAAGATAACTTAATATCTATGGAATTGCATAGGTTCAAACGGAACCCTTTAAAGAACTAAATTCAAACTCCATGGAGGAGCAATAGGTCTAAACACAGGCCTGATCCTAGTTAGAGCCTGACAAAAAGATTGAACATCCGGAATATCTGCCAGACGTTTGTGTAGCAAAATAGATAAAGCAGAAATCTGTCCCTTTAAGGAACTTGCTGATAGCCCCTTCTCCTCCAATCCTTGGAGAAAGGACAAAATCCTAGGAATCCTAATCTTACTCCATGAGTAACTCTTGGATTTGCACCAATAAAGATATTTATGCCATATCTTATGGTAAATCTGTCTAGTAACAGGCTTACGTGCCTGAATCAAGGTATCAATGACCGAGTCAGAGAACCCTCGCTTAGATAAAATCAAGCGTTTAATCTCCAAGCAGTCAGCTGTAGAGAAATTAGATTTGGATGATGGAAGGGTCCCTGAATGAGAAGGTCCTGCCTCAATGGAAGCTTCCACGGTGGCAGAGAGGACATGTCCACCAGATCAGCATACCAAGTCCTGCGAGGCCACGCAGGAGCGATGAGAATCTCTGAAGTCCTCTCCTGTTTGATCTGAGCAATCACCCGGGGAAGGAGAGCAAATGGTAGAAACACAAGCTAGGTTGAACGACTAAGGCATCTTATCAGTTCGGCCTGAAGATCCCTGGACCCGTATCTCGGGAGCTTGGCATTCTGACGAGATGCTATAAGATCCAGCTCCGACCTGCCCCATCTGAGAGTCATGGTGTCAAAGACCTCCGGATGGAGTTCCCATTCCCCCGGATGGAACGTCTGCTCAAAAAATCCGCTTCCCAGTTGTCTACTCCTGGGATGTAGATTGCTGATAACAAGAGTGAGCCTCCGTCCACCGAATTATCTTGGATACTTCTGTCATCGCTAAGGAACTCCTTGTTCCTCCCTGATGATTGATGTAAGCCACAGTCGTGATGTTGATCAACTGAAAACTGATTAATTTGGCCAAAGCCAACTGAGGCCAAGCCTGAAGCGCATTGAATATTGCTCTCAACTCCAGAATATTGATGGGCAGTAGAGACTCTGACTGAGTCCACACACCCTGAGCCTTCAGGGAATTCCAGACTGCACCCCATCCTAGTAGGCTGGCGTCCGTTGTCACTATCACCCATGAGGGTCTGCGGAAGCACGTCCCTTGGGACAGATGATCTGGCGACAACCACCAAAGAAGAGAGTCCCTTGTCTCCTGATCCAGATCTATCTGAGGAGACAAATTTGCATAATCTCCATTCCACTGTCTGAGCATGCTCAGTTGTAGAGGTCTGAGATGAAAACGAGCAAACTGAATGATGTCCATTGCCGCCACCATCAATCCAATTACCTCCATGCACTGAGCCACGAAGATTGGACTGAAGGGATCGGCATGTATTCAGAATCTTTAACTTTCTGACTTCCGTCAAAAAGATTTTCATTGATATAGTCTATTAAGAGTTCCCAGGAAAGGAACCCTTGTCTGTGGAATTAGTGAACTCTTTTTTCTAGATTCACCTTCCACCCGTGAGTCCTTAGAAAGGATAGAACAATGTTGGTATGAGACTTTGTCAGCTGATAAGATGACGCCTGGATCAGAATATCGTCCAGATAAGGCGCCACTGCAATGCCCCTTGGCCTGAGAACCGCCAGCAGAGACCCTAAAACCTTTGTGAAGATCCTGGGTGCCGTGGCCAGCTCGAAAGGAAGGGCCATGAACTGAAAATGTTTGTCCAGAAAGGCAAACCTCAGGAACTGGTGATGATCTCTGTGGATAGGAATATGAAGATATGCATCCTTTAAGTCCACGGTAGTCCTATATTTACCCTCCTGGATCAATGGAAGAATTGTCCGAATAGTCTCCATCTTGAACAATGGAACTCTGAGAAACTTGTTTAGACTTTTGAGATCTAAAATGGATTGGAACGTTTCCTCTTTTTTTATTTTTTTGGGAACCACAAAAAGATTTGAGTAAAACTCCTGCATTGGAACGGAACATTGCTCTCATAGTGGAGAGGTCTTTTACACAACGTAAGAATGCCTCTCTTTTTATGTGGTCTACAGACAATCATGAAAGAAGAAACCTTCCCCTTGGGAAGGAATTTTTGAACTCCAACTGATACCCTTGAGACACGATTTCTAGTGTCCCGGGATCCTGAAAGTCTCTTATCCAAGCCTGGACAAAGAGAGAAAGTCTGCCCCCTACTAGATCCGGTCCCGGATCGGGGCCGCCCCTTCATGCTGTCTTGGAAGCAGCAGCGGGCTTCTTGCGTTGTTTACCCTTGTTCCAAGCTTGGTTGGGTCTCCAGGTGGGCTTGGCTTGAGAATAATTCCCTTCCTTTTTAGCGGAAGAGGAAGGAGGGACTCCTTTGAAATTACGAAAGGAACGAAAATTACTCTGTCATCCCCTTTGCTTAGATGTTTTGTCTTGAGGGAGGAGATGACCCTTAGCTTACGTAATATCAGAAATGATTTCTTTCAAATCAGGCCCGAATAGGGTCTTTCCCTTGAAAGGAATAGCCAAAAGCATGGATTTAGAGGACATATCCGCAGACCAAGATTTTAACCATAAAGCTCTTCGTGCTAAGATGGAGAATCCCGAACTCTTAGCCGCTAATTTGGTGATCTGAAAGGAGGCATCCATAATTAAAGAATTAGCCAGCTTAAGAGCCTTAATTCTGTCCTGTATATCCTCTAAAGAGGTCTCAGTTCTAAGCGACTCTTCTAGAGCGTCAAAAAATAAAGCAGCCGCAGTCGTGACTGTTACAATGCAGGCCGCCAGTTGCAATAAAAACCCTTGATGAACATAGAGTTTTTTGAGAAGACCCTCCAACTTCTTATCCATGGGGTCTTTGAAAGCACAACTGTCCTCAATAGGAATAGTTGTATGCTTCGCCAGGGTAGAGAGAGCTCCCTCTACCTTAGGGACCCTCTGCCACCTCTGCCAAGAGTCCCGAACGGGGTCAGATATAGGGTACATTTTCTTAAAACTAGGGGAAGGTGTGAACGGGATACCTCTAAGTACCTGTCCATCTTACTCAATTTCTCTGGTGGGACCACAATAGAGTCAGTCGTCCAGAGTCACCAAAACCTCTCGTAGCAAAAGGCGGAGGTGTTCAAGCTTAAATCTGAAGGACAGATAGTTCCCCCTCAGAGCCTCCGTACTCCCCACTTCAGAGCCCTGGGAGGGTACATCGGAGATCGCCATCAAAGCATCAGAAGTCACAGGGACTGCATGGGCCTCTTTCCTAGTAAGTTTGCCTTGCAATGCTGGCAACTTAGATAAAACTTCGGAAAGGGTGGATGACATAACTGCAGCCATATCCTGCAGAGTGAATGAAGCAGACGCAGTTGAAGAACAAAGCGTCGCCTGAGCGAGCGGTAATGGTTGTGACGCTTGGGGAGAAAGCTGCGGCATACTCTGAACCTCTTCAGCAGAATCCTGAGCAGCATCCGCTATAGACAAACTTTTATTAAAGAAAATGTGTTCTCTAAACTGTAAAGTCCTTTCAGTACATGAAGGACAAAAAGTAACAGGGGGCTCCACATTGGCATTCAAACATAATGAACATGTGATACTCGGAAGATCCATAATCCGTATGAGTATGGCACAATAGCATACATCAAAAATAAAATCCCAACTTGGTTCACTTGTGTTAAGTTTTTGATAACCCCTGATTACATTTTACAACATATACTTGGGTAGAAGCTTGGAAAAAAACCTTATTAGTGTGAAATAAACCAAGATAAACTTCAGAAAAACAGAACACCTCGCCAAAGCTCCGCCGTGGCGCCTACCTGCCCCCAACACACTGATCCAGCTGTCAAGCTCCCGGATGCGTAAGACCGCCTGCTCTATGAAATACGACCATGCGGTCTCAGCAAGAACCCGAAACCAATGTCCCTCTTGGAATCCTCTTCCGAGCTCCGTCAGAACAAAGTGTGCAGCTTCTAGACACTTCCGGTCTAAAGCGCGCAAAGTTAAACCCCGCCCCTTGTGGCCGGCAATCAGCAAAAGGCCCAACAGCAAGGAAAAAATGGCCGGGAGAAAAAAGGCAAACAAGCAATAGCGCCAGTGACTGAATTTCACACTACCATCGCTTGTCTAGACCGCTCATAGTAGAAAAGAACGTAATGTCCCCAAAACACGAACACAGACATAACGGAGCCTCTCAGCTCCAGAAAAATCCCCAGCGTCAGAACAGCCTCTAAACAAACTTAGTGCCGCATTAGGAGCCTGTAAGATTCCTTTCTTAAACAGCCCCACTAAGAGACTCTGTATACTGTCATTCACACATAAGTATCAGGGTAAAACCCCATACACTAGGCACTCACTACAGTCCTTATTCTGAGTTATATATTCTGGGACATGTTTTAACAGCTGCACGTACCTGAAAGTGGAGTGACAGCATGATTAGTCCCACATCTAAGAGGTTTCCTGCAGTTCCCTCTTGTAGAGCTGTGGAGACATATAGGGTCTTAGATAAAACAGGCTAAGACCATCAACAGAAGGGCAGCACATATCATGGGAGGCACAGTGAGAATAGAATCCCTCCAGTTCCCATTGCTTTAAAGCCACCAGATGCTTCTCTTTTTTTTTTTTTTTTCTGACGAGACTGATCTGGTCTAGGATACACCCTAAAACAAAGTAGCACACTTCAGCGCTACAATAAAAATAATAAACTCTTGATTGAAGAATCTAAACTAATACCTCACTTTACCTCTTCCTATCACTAACACAGGCAAAGAGAATGACTGGGGTGGGAGGGAAGGGAGGATATATATATATATATATATATATATATATATATATATATATATATATATATATATATATATATATATATATATATATATATATATATATATATATATATATATCTCTGCCTCTGCTGTGGTGCTCTTTGCCTCCTCCTGCTGACCAGGAGGCGATATCCCATAAGTAAGGATAAAATCCGTGGACTCGTCATATCTTGTAAAATAAATTAACTTATACTTCATTAATTTTATACCTTTCTGCAAGTAATGTTGTGAATACGTGTGTATATCAATTTTTCTTTCTTTACTCCTTACTAAATTTGTTCATTAGATTTTGTCACTTTTATACTGGGTGGTTATAATCCCTACTTATATACTAGTTGCCTTGACCTCTACTGGGTACACTCAAATAATATACCACTAAATATTAATATTCCAAAAAAGTTTTTAATGCTAGACATTCATATGACAAGCGCTAAAAAACATACTTTCTCCTAAAATCTCTAAAAAGACACCGGTGTCGATATATTCTATGTCTCCTTTAAGACTAAACTTGTTTAAAATCTTCTTAAATTGCAATTGCTACTTGATGTTATACAATCTTATGTATTCTAATACAATGTTAAACAGTGTTCCGATATTGGAATATTGGAGCATTTGTGCTTGTTCTATTAGACAGTCTTCGGTTAGGAATAATTCAGCAGTTCTGCTTATAGGTCAAATACCATCTTCTTCAATAAATTTAAGTTGCCTAATGATTAAAAATAAATAACATAAATACAATGTCCTTTTTTAAGGTGTCTCTATCGTGCGACTTCCCAGGTTTTCACCCCTAGAAACGGTATTGTATATTTTAAGTTTCGATATTTCGTATTGTCAGTATAGTGAAAGTTCATTTGAAACACATATAGCACTTTAAACAGCCAACACTGATATGAGTTTATTTACATACGTTTTTTTCTTTGTTATCCTTCTTAAAAACAGTGCACTGTTTCGATGAGATGTTTTCCCCAGATGGATAATACCAGTGGAGCTCAGTGTCATCCAGCCTCCGTTTACCTGACAATTAGAATGAAGATTCAATCCCTCCTATGGGTGATGCCGGTCTTAAGAAAACTCACAGACTTCTTGCCAGCTGCTGTAGAGCTCTCTTGGCTTCTATGACTGGCAAGACAACCGGAGCGGGTAGAAATAGATCCATTCTTTCTGGATTTCTTGCTATACCGGGATTTTTTTCTGTTCTCCTTGTGATGGCAGCGTTTAGCTAACGGCTTGCTTTCAGGTTTCTACGCGTTTCAGCTGTCAGCCTTTTTCAAGATATTCACATTACTTACACAAAGATATAAAATTACTGACGTATAAGTTAATTTTGTATAAAACGCACTATAAATACTGACAAGAAGAGGAACATACATACATGCTAATAACTGTATCCAATAGGAATCGTCATAGTCTCAATGGTACATTACTTACTTTATGATTAAATTGTTTTTATTAGGTAATGCAAAATACAATACAGGTACCAGTCAAACTCAATACATATGTCATTGTAAT
The DNA here is from genome assembly GCF_027579735.1 of Bombina bombina. NCBI lineage: Eukaryota > Metazoa > Chordata > Amphibia > Anura > Bombinatoridae > Bombina > Bombina bombina. The sequence goes on along the minus strand of NC_069504.1, from coordinate 464,816,722 downwards.
GAAAAGCTTAACATTATCATATGGGAGAGTCCAAGTAGTTTCGAGGTAGCCAACTTATTTAGCAAACTTATTGTTCCAGCAGATCCTACCATCTTGGCCCGCCGTTAGGGGACAACTCGGTCCCTGGAACTCCCCAGTTCCTTATAATCCAACCTTAATGCCCTCCTGGGAATGGTTTTCAACAATAGTGTAAGTAGAGGCAATTTCTCTTCTGTAGTCTCCCAGGGGAATATATACTTGTGATTGAGCTGTTGACTGGTTATGTGAGTAACTACCTGTTACTCGTCTTAAACTTATTTTATCTAACTAATTAAGAAAACTACCAAACAAATAGAAGGGAAAAGAGAAAAAAAAAGAAAAATAGAACAGTCATAAATCAAGGGTTAACATCATGATAGCAAAAACAGCTTATCAGCACTTCATCTCTCCTTCCCGCTCCCCACTGCTTCCAATCTTTCAAAGGCACTAAAAATATGTGGAGCGGAAATGTATTTATATACCTATTAATACAGGCTACTTTCTAGTGTGGCTCCTCCGTCACCCCCCCCCCACCACCGTCTCTGGTCCTCCATCTCCAACCGACACATACCTCCCCCCGGCCCCCAGCATCCAGTAATACCATGTTTTCTGGAAGGTGTCAGATGTGCCCTGGGTGTATGCAGCTAACTCATACATAGAATACGTATGTTCAAATTTAGCCATGATCTCCCTCCACGCCGGTACCCCAGTTTTCCAGTATTTGGCTATAGTAACTCTGGTTATAGTGCATAAAATCCTGATGAAGGCATTAATGTGTTTGTTTAAGTTGGGTAACTGTTCGTGAAGGAGGGCCTGCGCCAAACTGAGATGGATACTCTCGTCTAGAAGAGCACTCAGCAATTCAGAGAGGTTCCTCCATATATGGTTAACCTGTGGGCATTCCCACCACATGTGTAGATAGGTGCCTTCCTCCCTGCATCCCCTGTAACAAAGTCTGGATCCGCCTTTCACCAAATGCGCTGTCCTAAGGGGAGTAAGGTACCATCTAAAGGAGGTCTTAATAATGTTTTCTCTAAGGTCTGCACTCAATAGGGATCTACAGGAACCGTAAAACAGCTCCTCCCACTCCCCCTGTTCCTTTATCACTCCTAGATCTGTTTCCCATTTTAATACTAAAGGAGTCTTAGAGCTAGCTCTATGCGCCTGCAGGTCAAGGTAGATTAGTGAGATTGCACGTTTGGGTCTGCTGGAGGCGGCACACAATCTTTCTAAACTTGTAGTACTTCTAGTGGCCGTCTTGGATAGATAATGACGTATTGCTGATGCTATTTGTAAGTATAAGAACCACTGGAGTGGTATCGGGTCTATTTTTTGGCTCAATTGTGAGTAGGTTATGGGGGCTCCATTGCACACTAGGTCCGCCACTCTATAGAGTCCCTTATTCTCCCATTTACCTACTAGTGGCCTATGATCAGGGTTTAACAGGTACTTTAAAGGGATCTTCATAGAGTTCTCCGGGAAGATATTGTCGGGTCCCACCGTTGATTTCCATTCCTGTCTAGACAATCTAGTGATTGAGGAAAGCTGTAGCATTTCCCCTCTCTTTGCCCCCCTTTCCCATATAATGTCCTCTGGAGAGTTAAGGTTCCCCATCTCTGCCTCAAAGATAGGCCACAAGATGCTGTCATCCCTCCTCCCGCATAGAGAAATCTGTGCAAGTCTGGCTGCCTTATAGTAGTCCTGCAGGTTAGGTAGGCCAACCCCTCCCAGTTGTCTATGTCTCGTGAGTAGTTGAGAGGAAATCCTAGCCTGTTTCTTGTCTCTAAGGAAGTTGTGAAGGGCTTTTTGGATAGAGTCTAGGTCAGGTTTATTAACTTTTATAGGTAATACTCTAAATAGATACAGAATCCTTGGTAGAATGTTCATTTTAATGGATGTCAGTCTCCCATACCATGAAAACTTAAGTGGTTGCCATCTGTTAAGGTCTGACCTGATTTTTTTAAACATTGGAAGGTAATTTAATCTATAAAGGTTAGATGAGTGTGATGTAAGATTTATTCCCAGGTACCTAATACTTTGTTTGGACCATCTGAGTTCAAAATTAGTTTCGATATTTTTCATTGTGTGTCTAGGGAGGTTAAGTGGAAGGGCTTCGCATTTATCCAAGTTAATTTTATATCCCGAGATAGAGGAAAACTCCTGGATAACCTCATATAGCAAAGGAAGTGACAAGAGTGGTTTAGTAATTGTCAACAAGATGTCATCCGCGAACAAAGTGATTTTATGGGTTAACCTCCCAATCTGCAGACCCTCTATTCCCGGGTTGTTCCTAATGGAAGCGGCCAGGGGTTCTATACACAACGCGAACAGCAGCGGCGAGAGGGGGCAGCCCTGCCTAGTGCCGTTTTGAATTTGGATATCCACTGATTGATGTCCCACTGCCCTAACTCGCGCCGATGGTCTAGAATAAACATTGCGAATTGCTGTTAAAAAGGGCCCATGTATCCCTCTCTTTTCTAGCACTGTCCACATGTACTTCCAGTCCACTCTGTCGAATGCCTTCTCTGCGTCCAAAGAGAGGAGCAGAGAAGGCACTTCGTTTTCTGTCAAGTAGTCTATCACCCCTGTCATTCGTCGGACATTATCCGGGGCCTCCCTCCCCATCACGAAGCCCACCTGGTCTGGGTGTACTAATGTCGGGAGTATTTGCTTAAGTCTATTAGCTAGTACCTTCGTCACAATTTTGATGTCCTGGTTTATTAAAGAGATTGGTCTATAGTTATTACAAAATTTCGGATTTTTCCCTGGTTTTGGCAGTACGACAATTTTAGCTTGTAGTAGCTCTGCTGGTATCTCATGGCCCTCCATGATATGATTAGCGAATTTAATAATGTGTGGGAGTAGCTCTGCTTTAAACAGTTTGTAATATTCACCAGGGAACCCATCTGGTCCCGGTGCCTTCCCTGACTTGAGGTCTCTAAGGACCCCTAAAATTTCCTCCCGTGTGACTTTAGCATTAAGCATGTTATGATCTTCCTCTGAAATAACCCCCAAGTTTACACCATCTAGGAAGTCGGTTTGCTTTTGTTGTGTATTATTGTTGTAATCTACCTTTCTACCGTCGTAGAGATCCCTATAATAGTGTGCGAATGTATCCACTATCTCTTGTGGGTGTGAGGTTAAATGACCCGACGTGTCTTGCAAAATTGGGATTGATGATATTTGGTGGGTATCCCTAATTTTTTTGGCTAAAAATTTGTCTGGTTTGTTAGCATAAAGAAAGTAGGCTGATTTCAACCTATGTGCTGCTTTAATGGAGTGTTCATTTAAATATTTTGCCAGAGACTGTTTTTTTAGTTGTAGTGATTGGAGTGTAGTGGCCGAGTAAGTCTTTTTGTGGGAGCGTTCTAATTCCTCTATCTCGGAATACAATAGGGAAATATGGGTTTTAGTTTTCCTCGCTAGTATGGCTTTTTCTTTGATGAGAAGCCCCCGGATCACTGATTTATGCGCTGCCCAAACATTGATAGGATTAGAGGTTGAGTCTAAGTTAATATTCCAATATTCCTCCAATGCTCTTAATATGTTCTTTTTAATCTGGGGACTTTTAGTGCATGATGGGTCAAAAGTCCAAGACTTCGCCCTATTTGGGTCTCTCAAGTCCCCCAACTGAACCTGGGTGACAGAGTGGTCCGACCATACACACGTGTGTATGTTTGCTGCTCTAAGAACCGGTTGTAGTATTTGGCTTATGAAAATGTAATCCAGCTTGGTGTAAGTCTTATGAGCTGCTGAGTAATATGTTGTGTCTGTGGTTAAACCATGCAACGTCCTCCACGAATCAATTAGAGAATGGGGGCCCAGGGAGTCCATAATGGATTTGGCCATATATCTAAGTCTCCCACTTTTTTTGGAAATCATGGTAGGGCCATGTACTAATCTTTGAATATCCAGGTTAAAGTCACCTGCTAATATGATCCGCATTTTAGACCATCCGGTCAACAAGTGTGAAATGTCTCTGAAAAAGACATTCTGTTTCTCATTCGGAGCATAGATATTGCACAGCACCACATCCACTCCCTGTATCTGGCCCTGTACCAGTATGTACCTACCCTCCTTATCCGCTATCGTTTCCCCATGTACAAATAAAAGTGAGTGGTGAATCAAGATGGAAACCCCTCGTTTCTTTGTGTTTGATGTGGCATGATAATGTTGAGTGTAGTCTCTCGACCAATATTTGGGGACAGAGGATTTAACAAAATGGGTCTCTTGTAAATACACTATGTTGGCGTGTAAGTTCCTGTATTGTGTGAGAGCTGTACGTCTCTTAATGTCCGAGTGCAGGCCTCTTACATTGTGTGATACTAAATTAATATTGGGAAGAGTCATCTTGTGGTGTGTCGGGATTGGTCTATGTTATTGTCATAAATAAAAACCGCACTTACCTGCAGTCTCAGGAAAGCCCCTGGAGGAGGAGCAACGGAAGAGCCACAAAAAACTACGTTATCTGTGATAGTGCATGATTTGAGATGAGCATAACCCCTTGTTTCATACTTAAACTTAACAACTTTAAACATCAGAATAAACATAAACTTAAACCAGAACGTATAGATGTTTCTGTACCTTAATTTCATCCCCTCCCAGAGAGAGAGTGTAAGGGAGTAAAGGAATGGCTCAAGGAATACTGGGAAGACAAGAGACAGAAAAGAGTAAAGAGGAAAAAGGAAAGAAGAGGAGAGGTGAAGTGTGCAGTCAGTAGGACTAAATGACAGCCCTATTGCAACAAATGGCATTAAGCATATTTTAACAAGTACATAATAGCTATACATTATCCACAACTAACTTTCTCAGTAATTTCGCCCTTTACCTATTACCAAAGGGCAGGGAAACGGTAAGAACCTTATATAAAAAAAAAAGGATATAGGAAACCTCAGTTCGTGAGCATGTCCAACTCCCCAATGAGGAATTGAAAAGACACTAGTCCTTCCAAAAGATTCCCTCAGTGGGAAGCCCTGCTTTGTGAGGGTCAGCATTTCAAGGATAAGTCCAGTGTTCTCTGTGCAACTGAAATTGTGAGCATCAGGATTTAGATTTCTTGCCCCCCTTAGGGATCTTTGTCCATTTGCTCTTGAGAGGGGAGCCCCTAGGTTCCATAGGGACTAATGAACTGGTTGGAGGATTAATGTTGGAGACATCAGGTATATCCAAGCCTAGTTGTTTGCACCCTGAGGGCACTTCCTCAAGCGATTTGATGCTGATGGATCTGCCTTCTTTCATCACTATCAAGGCGAATGGGAATCCCCATCTATATGGTATTTGATTTTTCCTGAGGAGGGTTGTGAGTGGTCTTAGTGTATTGCGGCGTTGAAGAGTGCGTATACAAAGGTCCTGATAGAACTGTATCACGTTCCCCTGGAATTTAAAAGTAGGATTTTGGCGTGCTGCCTGTAGAATTCTTTCTTTCTCAGGGAAACGTAAAAATTTGATAATAATATCTCTGGGCGGTAAGTCATCTTTAGGTTTAGCTCTAAGGGCTCTGTGAGCTCTCTCTATCTGAAAGGAGTCATCTGTGTTGTCTCCTGTGATTGCACGGAACAGTTGTAGGAGGTAAGAGTTTAAGTCCTTATTCAGGATTGATTCCGGGATTCCCTTAAGACGTAGATTGCATCTCCTCGACCTGTTCTCCAGGTCCTCCATTTTTTCCTGAAGTTCCTGAATTTCTTGCTGTTGGGAGTTATAAGATTTTGAGAGAGTGGAAATATCCTCAGATAATTCTTCTTGATTAGTTTCAAGGGTGTCCACCCTGTTGCCAATTTCAGTGATGTCATCTTTTATTTCTTTTAAACTTGCAGTTACTGAAGAATGGAGTTTATCTATTTTGCTCCACAATTTTTCAAAATTTGTGTCAATGTCTTTCTTGGAGACCAATGTTTGCAAGTCTGCTTTTGTGACAGGGATTTGCTCTGCAGGAGTTGAATCAGAAGACCCTTCAAATCCCTCCTCCTCTGTCTCCGATTCCATGACTTCAGGAATCTTGTTTGCCCTTGATGTTTTAAAAAAAGTGTCCACAGGTGTTGTCTTAGGGGGTCTATCTATTTTATTTGGTTTTCTGGCCGACATGGTATATCCGTGTTTTTATTTGCTCTCTTTTTTTTATTCTGTGTGTTCCACCAGGTGTAATAGGAAAGGAGGGAAGGGGGGGAGTGATTCTAAATACTGGTAAATAACAGGAATATTGCAGTGTCTAATTATCTTCCTTGCGGTTAAGAGAAGAGAAAAGAAAAATATTTGTTGCTCAGGATAGTAGCACAATTCTCCACCCCCACTTCCTATTGCTTTTGTGAATTAAAACCTGGTTGGGTTTTTAATCTTGCGGCCTGTGTTGAGACTCCTCCAAAATGACCCCTCTCTGTTTTACACTGACAGTAATATGTTAAGTGATTCCCTTACTTCACATTGTATGCCAGTTATATGAGCTTACCGCGCCAAATTGACCTTTGCTACGCACCTTTATTTTAGCTGCGTCTCTGGTTAAACTTTAGCCGCCATTGCATAACCCCTGCATGGTTCTGATAGTCCCTTTTACTTACAGATACCTGTCAGCATGTTTTCGCCCGGCCTGTTCAGTAAGTCTAATGAGGCAAGTAGCGCCTCTGATTTCCGACAGCTCAGTGAGATGATGCGGAGTTCTTCCCCCACGTGTCAATGGCGGATCAAAAAGTCCCGTGCACTTTTCACATCCTCCCTCAGCCGGGTAGGAGCCTCTGGACTGCTGTTTCGTGCCGAAGGTGCACCGTTAATATTTCTGAGTGCCTGAGGTGTTTTGTCTGCTCCGATGTCTCTATGTACCCTGCGGGTTGTGTCACCGTTACCCGGCTGATGTCTCTCAGGCTGAGTCTAATCCGCACTCCTTGTTGTTATCCGGGCAAACTAAAGCATGGATTAGCTTTTAGATGGTCTCTCCTTGCCCAAATGATTCTTTTTTCACATTGTAGTATGCTATAATGCTCATGTATATATCCTGACTGCACGGAGCTCTTCACCTAAGCCTCCATCTTAGAGCTCGGTCAGGCCACGCCCCCTACATTACTTACTTTAAAGGGACAGTATACACCAATTTTCATATAACTGCATGTAATAGACAATACTATAAAGAATATTATGCACAGATACTGATATAAAAATCAAGTTTTTAAAACCTTTTAAAGGCTCCCAATTTAGCACCGTTGAAAAGGTTAAGGCAGAGACACCAACTGAAATGGGCTGGACCACCCACTACATATGAAAATACTTTTTATATAAACAGGAGCAAGCTGGAATAGGTAGACAAAAGTCTACTTCTAAAACTTTGGGGCTTGATTAGGAGTCTTAAAAACAATGTTATTTAAAAATAAGCAAAACTATAATATTTTTTTACAAAAAAAAAACCCTATATGTGCTATATAAATGGATCATCTACAAAACATTTATGCAAAGAAAAATCTAGTGTATAATGTCCCTTTAACTAAAGAGGAAAAGGACTTATTTCAGATAATTTAAAATTCCACAGTAAGGTCAGTTGAATACTTGGTTGCACTGGGAGAGGTTTTAGCAGCAGAAATGAAATAGCATGGTTCTTATGCCACTTTACACCTCACTAGTTAGGCTTGATCTGGAATATTGTGTACAGTTCTGGAGACCATATCTCTAGAAGGGTATAAATAAGTTAGAAACTGTCCAAATAAGGGCTAATGAAATGTTCAATGGTCTAAAATATAAAAAGACTCTGTGATCAAATAGGTTTAGTTTAGAGGAGAGAATGTAAAGAGGTAACATGCTAGAAACCGTTAACTATATGAAGGGACTTAAAGGGACAGTACACTGTAAAATTGTTATTCCTTAATGTGTTTCCAATTACTTTTTGTGAATATTTAATAGCTGTTTTTGTGTTTTAAAGCCGCAACCTAATAACATGGGTTGAGCTTGTAGGTATAATCATTCTCATTACTTTATCACATTGTGTACATATACATGCATCCTTATGTTATATCTGTCTGTAATCCGAAAACCGATACTTCAAGAGAACAATGGAAAATTAACATTTTATTACCTTATCTCTTCTATACCCCACTGGGAGTTTTATTTCTTCTGCTGGCTGTGTTTACACAGCTTAGCTATAGCTTGGACCTAAGACCAGAAACTTTCAGAGTAGGTGGAATACCACAGACTAAATCAACTATTTAAAATGCCAATATAAGGGTCAAGGAAATAGTTGTAAACAATTGAATACACTCCAGCAGGTGGATCATTGGTAACAAATTAAAGGGGAGAACATTTTTGAGTAAACTGTCCCTTTAAGTTCAATCTTAGAGGGTGGCAGATTCAGAAGACATGTGAGGACACTTATTTTATTTAAAGAAAGGGTGGTTGATTCATGGAATAAATTTACAATACAGGTGGCAAACACAGGGACTGTAAACTAATTAAAAAAATGCCTGGGACATGCATAAGACTATCCTAAGAAAAGAGTAACGGGTAGACTTGATGGTCCTTTTGGTTATTATCTACTGTAAAAATCAGGTAATTGTATTGTCTTCGTCTGGAAATTGTAGTTTTTCCTAGTATAGAATCTTTGGTAATGTCCCTGTGAAATCCCTGCTAGCCTGTCCGTTTGCCTCCATTCTTTCAGTCGATATAGACACTTTGATATATAATAACATTCAACTGTTATAAGTGTTTTACTATTGAAAATAAGGGAAGATATGTATTGAATGGTAAAAACTAACAGCTCGGCTACAACATCAGACAGAGGTAATGGCTACCATGTCTTCAAAGCAAGCTTCCTCTAATGGTTTAAAGAAAAAAAGGCTTACAGGACCATAGGTAAGTCCCATGGAGAAACTACTTGCATAAGCGACTTATTGAATAAAACTGGTGTATGATGGCTTTCAAACTCATCTAGCTGTGATATTTTCAGATCACTAGAAATGTGACCTAAGACTTGTGACGCACAGCAATGAAATCCAGGAATATCACCAATCCATATAAAAGAATCAATATAACAATATACAGCATACATTTCTATAACCAAGTTAGATCATCTCACCAAACTGTTTTTTCTTTATAAAGCTTAAAGGGACAGTAAACCTTAAAAATAATGTTATATAATTCTGCACAAAGTGCAGAATTATATAACATTATATTAGCGCAATCTTTATAAAACAAAATTTCCCCTTTGAATTTTAAAAAAAAACCTGCTGTTTTACAGACCCGCTCTCTGTGATCTGGTGAGCGGGTCTGCTTTTTTTCAAACAGCGCATCGGGCCAGCTGTATAGTCACAGCCCGGCCCGACCCCGCCATAGCACTAAGTGCAGCTCGCTCCTGCTGTCTGACATAGCAGGAGCGAGCTGCACTTAGTGCTATGGTGCGGTCGGGCCGGGCTGTGACTATACAGCTGGCCTGATGCGCTGTTTGAAAAAAACAGACCCGCTCAGCAGATCACAGAGAGCGGGTCTGTAAAACAGCAGGGTTTTTTTAAAATTCAAAGGGGAAATTTTGTTTTATAAAGATTGCGCTAATATAATGTTATATAATTCTGCACTATGTGCAGAATTATATAACATTATTTTTAATGTTTACTGACACTTTAATCAATAATCCTCAAAAAAAACCTTTCATTATAAAGTTAAACAATACTACAATTAAATTACAAAAACAAATCTGAAATTGACTAATCCAATTGAATCGAACCCTAACATTAAATTAAATAAGAATACCCCAAGTCTATCCTCTTAAGACCAATCAACTTAATAATATGCTTTTATAATTAGTTAAACTAAAACAATTTTCACCAATTTAAACAATCTTATCTTATTGATTATACAATTTTTGAAAATTAGCTATTCACAATAAAATTACCATTTCTTTTCCAGTTTTCATTCTTGGATAGCAGATTCTCCTTAGGGAAATGTTAATATTCAGCACTTGGGTTATAAAATAACTGGAACAAGACAAAAAAAAGAAAGGGCTCCAATGGCACAATATCTCTGCACAAATTGAATATGCACTCTAAACCACTCACAAAAGATGAATACTTACAAATGAAGCGCACTAAGATAGTGCAGCCTGGGTGATTAGCAGCTCCCTACATAGCTCACCTCCGGTGTAGACTCCATGTAGTTACTCCAGGAAGGTGTATTATGGAGAAGGGATAAAGCCAATGATGTAACGAATAACAATACACATTAAACCATCAGCTTAAAAAAATCCATCTATATGTGTTATGGTATTTTATTAAAAAAATAAAAGCTTGAAACACGTGATGGTATTGCTTCATCAGGCAGAAGAAACAAGGACTTGTTATCACATTTTAAATAATGCACCCTATGAACAATCATCAATTATCTAACCACCTAATTAAACATTTGACCAATAAAAACAGCCTTAAAATACTGATACACCTATCCAAATTAAAGGGATAGTCTAGTCAATATTAAAGGGCCATAATACCCAAATGTTTAAACACTTGAATGTGATGCAGTATAGCTGTAAAAAGCTGACTAGAAAATATCACCTGAACATCTCTATGTAAAAAAGAAAGATATTTTACCTCAAAGTTCCTCAGTAGCCACTTCCCATTGTAAAGGACTTCTAAGCAACAAATCAGTATGTCTGTCCTGGGACAGCGGAAGGAGCGAGCTTTCATGCACACTCATGTTATTTCCCTATTCAGTGTAAGGAAGTTTACAATGAAAACTCATGAGATCACAGTAAAAGAGTTCATAACCTCAGCACTGTTGATGCTGATTGGCTGCTGTTCATCTGTTCATTTCTTATTTATTTTTTTATGGGCTGCAGCTGAGTATAAATTTTTACAGAGAACTTTCTCTGCTGAGCTGAGGAGATTGTGAGGTAACATATCTTCTTTTTTTATATAGAGATGCTCAGGTGATATTTTCCTGTCAGCTTTTTACAGTTATACTGCATCAGTTTCAAGTGATTTAGCATATGAGTATTATGTCCCTTTAAACTTTCATGATTCAGATAGAGCATGCAATTTTAAGCACCTTTCTAATTTACTTCCTATTATAAATTTTTCTTTATTCTCTTGGTATCTTTATTTGAAAAAGCAAGAATATACATTTAGGAACCGGCCCATTTTTGGTTCAGCACCTGGGTAGTGCTTGCTGATTGGTGGCTACATTTAGACACTAATCATCAAGCGCTACCCAGGTGCTGAACTAAAAATGGGCAATCTCCTAAGCTTACATTTCAACTTTTTAAAAAGATAGCAAGAGAACAAAGAAAATCTGATAATAGGAGTGAATAAGAAAATTACTTAAAGGGCCAGTAAACGTAGAAAATAATGTTATAATTCTGCACATAGTCATCATTCTGAATAGTGCTTGCTTTATTGATGGCTACATTTAGCCACCAATAATCGAGCATAACCCAGGGTCTGAACCAAAAATGGGCTAGCTCCTAAGCTTTACATTCCTGCTTGCTAAATCAAGATAGCAAGAGAATGAAGAACAAATGATAATAGGAGTAAATTAGAAATTTGCTTAAAATTGCATGCCCTTTCTGAACCATTAAAGAAAAAATGTAGGTTTAGTATCTCTTTAAGGGTCTTTTTTTTCTTAAATGGAAAGAGTCCACAGCTGCATTCATTACTTTTGGGAAATAAGATCCTGGCCACCAGGAGGCGGCAAAGACAACCCGGCCAAAGGCTTAAATACTCCTCTTACTCCCCTCATCCCCCAGTCATTCTTTGCCTTTCATCCCAGGAGGATGGCAGAGAAGTGTCAGAATTTTTAATTTTTGTTTTTGTCTCTTATGGAGGGTAGTACTCTTCGGCATGGGACAGAAGTTTTAAATAGTACTGTCAGTCCTCTCAGTGAGGGCTTGGATGAAAGTTAATATGAGTCCGAAGATGCAGGGCGATTCTGTGAAACCATCCTGTCTCATATTAACAGCTCTTCTTGCAATCGGTGTTGTCGAACTTCGCTTCGCTGCCTGCTTTCTTCTCTCTAGTCCATGGCGGAGGCGATGCTATTATCCATCACACTTGAAGGGCCGTGTTCCTGTTCCACGGCGTAGATTCTGGTAAAATCGTTTCATTTTACTTTGTTCGCAATGTACTGTGATGTGAATGTTTCCCAAGAGGCTACCACCTTGTGGGGTCTAACTTATACATAAGGGTCTCAGTGAGTCTCTCTTAGTATCTTGGAATCGAGGGTTAATATCTCCTGAGGGGGGTTATTGAACAGGAGGGGGTTTATAATCATGTTTGTTATATGATTCAACCTGCTTATGTGCGATGTTTACTAGGCTCGTCGTTGGAACATTGAGGCCTTTGAAAGTGATGCAGCCTTTTGGTTGGGCGCACTTGTTTTGGACTGTACGGTTCACCTTGTGTTCGGGCGTGGCTACGTTCCGTTTTCCCATTTCCGCATTCTCGACCGCGTGGCGAAGGAAAATTTCTAGTCAGCAGGAGTCTGGTCATAGGATGTGGTGAGTGCCCCAGCCATTGGGGTTGTCAGGTGCCATTTTAGTTTTTACTTCTTTAGTCCATATTTAAATATACTCTTTTCAGTTATTGAGGATTCTGATGCTGATACTGTGTTAAATTCAGATTCAGTTACAGAGGATTCTGATACTGAGACTATTTTGATTTCAGATTCTGTGTCGGTGATTAATCCGGAGTGGCCTTGTTGACACCTGTCAACCAGTTTTGTTCTGTATGTCATTTCAGAGCGCCAGGTTCCTCTGGCTCGGGGAATCAAGGGACTGCTGAGCCATCCGCCTCTGGGAGTCCTTTCCTCCGAGAGGCGAGTTTCCTACCAAATCATACTTCTGCACATGCAGGTAACCCAGCTTATGGTTCCTCCATGCGGGGTGGTGTGTTTCCCCCGGAGGTTGCAGCACGTTTTCGCTTCCACATAATGTTGGCGATTGTTCGTCTGCAGAGTCCAGACATTTATTTGAGAATGTGCTCTTGCCCTATTGTCCCGCACCTTCCGTATTGGGGAGGGCTTCTACAGTTCCCTGTAGGTGTATCTGTCCCTGAGTGTTTTGCCTTCCGTTACAGGATTGTGCGCCTTCGCGTGTTGCTCAGACATGTATTGAATGACCCTATCGTTACCAGATACGGGGACTTTCAGTCTGATAATTTGAATGGTGCACCTCATTAGACATGTGGGGATGAAGTCATCTCCTGATTGTCATTTGTTTGAGATAGGGCTCCGTTTGGCTGGTCTTGCAGGTAGGCCTGTGTCTTTTTGGGCATTAACCTACGGGTTGCCTTCTATTTTATTTATATCCGATGGGATGTCTTTTATTTGTTTTCTTTGGGAACATTCTGGGATTGATACTCTTTATCACTTATTCAGAAGTTGTTGGACATGTTAGTCCTCTGTTAAAAATGTCTATTTTCTTTTTTCCCCTACGAGGGAGAATTTACGCAGCTTGCCGGTTGGGACCCTAGGTGTAGGCTGGTCCTGTCGGGTTCGTTCGTTCTTGCGGCTGTTCAGACACATGGCTCTGTTCTGCTTGGCTGGTTCGGTAGAAGCGCAGAGTGCTCAGGTTATCATTGTTTTTTCATGTTCAACTAAGCATTTGAGAGGACCTGTGGGTTTGTGAGGTGGGAAGGATTGTTTCAGTCCTTATAGCCTTCAGTCATTGATGACGGGGCAGGGGAGTTTTTCTGCTGTGTCACTCTATCTGACATCTGATTTCATCAGAACTTAAAGTTTCCTCCCTATGTGGTGGAGGGTAGGAGGGCTTAATGCCCCTTACCGCTATTGAGCGGTTTGGCCTTCATTTTTAGGCCTCTGGATTTGTCCTTTTGGGCTTGATCCAACAGATTGTACAGGATAGCTGTCTAGCCTGTTGCAGCTCTTGACACCTTGCAGGTGTACGCATATGCTGTTTCTAGTGTATCTAGATGCAGCTCTTTATTCTTGACTGAGTTATAAGAGGCCTTTGGGTCTTCTTCCATTGTCTCATGGTGAGTGGATCTCCTTTTAGGGATCTGTGTTTCTGGGTGATGGTTGTTCCCTGTGGGGACTTTGTTTAGCCTCTGCTTGTGCGGAGGTGTTAGGGAGACTAGTCTTGTTAGTAAGATTTTTTTACCTTGAGATATCCCTTGGTCACCCTGAGGGTCTGAGAAGTATCTGCATACGACTTCTAGCCTTGCTCCTTGGAGCATTGGACTTTAGCTAGGGGTGGTTCCTTTCGAGTTCTCTCGCTATCTGATTTTCTGAATATGCATCCATACCCTTGCAACTGACTTTTTGGCCAGTTGGGGTGTTTAGTTCTAGGGGTAAGGTTTGCCTGAACTATTGGGTACCCGGACCTGTTTTTCTCCCTGAGACTTCTGATTACTGAAGCTTCTCTTGGCCTTTTTACTGACCCAGTCTTGGGTGGTTTTGGAATCTTGGATCTCAGGGTTGGTCGGGGTGTTCCACGGTAGTGGGAACTTGGGCTATGTCCTTGCTACATCTTCCTGACCTGGCCATGGTTGGCGAGGTTCTCAAGAGTATTATTTACTCTTTGTCACAGAGTAGCCCAGTCATCTGGAGATTGGCTGTGTGGCTTGAGCCTCAAGGGTGGCTGGTTCATACCCAGCTGCCGGCATTGGATGTCCAATTTCTGGTGTGCCTTCGGGTTACGTTCCCCTGGTCAGCTTGCCAATGTTCCCATGGATTCCCGAATGGGTGGGCTGTGGCTCTGCTTGGCAAGCTACTTGCAGGGGGGTCCTTTTCTAGGACGTCTGTGTTGGGAATTTCTCTTCCCATAAGCTGGGGATTTTGGGCCTTGTGGACAGTTGATGCCCTTCCGGCATCATCCCTTTTTCTCTAGGGATATTCTCCTCCCTATGGACATAGAGTCCTTGTTTGGGGCTTCTCCTGGTGGAAAGGTGGGATTGGTTCGCCCTGGGGTCTTGCTGGCTGTTTTCAGAGTCGGGTTGTACTTGTACTCTGTGGGGATGACTGTGCTATCCTTACGCTCGTTCCTGTATCTGTTCAGGATTCTTTTGTTCCCCTGTCTTGGATCCCTGAGGCTGGGTTGGTCCAGCTGGGTGTGGGTCTGCAGGTCAGAATGGCTGAGCGGTCTAAGGAACTGTGTTCGTTGCAGTCTCCTCTGGATGTGTGAGCTTTGTTGTGTCTATCCTGTTAGCTTAGTCTGCTAGAGTATAGATTTTCCTTCAACTTGCTCTATTGATTAGAATAGGGTTTACTCTTCCTTCGGGATCTGAGGGTATACTCTCCTTCCAGGGGGGCCTCAATGTAAGGTTTTGTGTTCCCCTTTTTAGGTACCTGTGCGTAGATACGGCGACAGGTTGCCTGGAACATGCCCTCTGTCTGGGGTTTACTTTTGCAGTCTGTTTCTTGCTTGACTGCTTCTTCTTCCTCGCAAGTACCCTCTGTGTCGTCCTGTTATGGACTCTGTGTTCTCAAACTTGAGGTTTTTTACCCGGGTGTATTACACACTTTTTCATGGTCGAATACTTTTGGTATTCTGTGGTCAGAGACTTGGAGGACCTTGTCTCTTCAGTTGCATTCCGTGCTTGCAGGTTGTTGGAGAGACGTCTGTTTGGTCTCTGAGCCAGGTATTATTCCGGGTTTTGCTTGGTATAGGCATGGCCTCCTTTCTCTGTTTTGAGCCCCTTTGGGTCTCTGTGAGCTGGGCTCACTTGTGGAGGTGTTCTTTTGTATTAGGGGACCTTTCGGTTTCCTTGGTTCTCATTTGCCCTGTTCCCGTAGGGGTTTTTGGCTGGCGTCTCCTTCATTTGTGAAGATGAGCGTGGGGGACCGTTTGTTGGGCAATGGTGTCTCCTGGAGGACTGTTGACTCAGTCGAGTCCATTTGCGGTCTCTGGTTTGGCTTCTGGACTTAACTGCGAGTCAGTGTCATTTGGGCTTTTCCTCTTAAAATTCTTTCGGCTTCGGACGGAGCAGGGTTTTTTATTGGGTAGAGGTACAGGCCTGGTGCCCTTAGTATGGGCCACCTATTGTACCCTCCCGTCTTAGCATTCAGTGTCCTCTATAGTTTGTGTATTGTTTTCCCAAATGTAATGAATGCAGCTGTGGACTCTTTCTATGTAAGAAGAAAAACATAAATTATGCTTACTTGATAATTTCCTTTTCTTCTGATGGAAAGAGTCCACAGCTCCCCACCCGTATTTTTATGTGGGGCGTCCTTATATTTTGTGGCACCTTTCACCCTTATATTAATTCTACTGTTCCTTGTTCCTCGGCAGAATGACTGGGGGATGAGGGGAGTGGGAGGAGTATTTAAGCCTTTGGCTGGGTTGTCTTTGCCTCCTCCTGGTTGTAAGGTTCTTATTTCCCAAAAGTAATGAATGCAGCTGTGGTTTCCATCATAAGAAAAGGAAATTATCAGGTAAGCATAATTTATGTTTTTTGCCTAATTAGTTGAGGTGATTTGTTTAATCACCATTCTTCAATACATCATTGTGTTTATCCCTTCTCCATAATACACCTTGAGTAATCACAAGGAGTCTACACCGGAGGTGAGCTATCTGGGGAGTTCCTAATCGCCCAGACTGTGCTGACTGCACTATCTTAATGTGCTTCATTTGTGAGTATCCATCATTTGTGGTTGGTGGTTTAGAGTGCATATTCAATTTGTGCAGAGATTTTGTGTCATTGGAGCCCCTTCTATTTTTTGTCTTGTTCCAGTTGATGTACCTTAGTATTTGAAGAAGATCTGACCTTGGTGCATTTATTAATAAATGTCCATAACAGCCTGGGGTGGCACCTCTGTCTCCTTGGACCATGTTTTCACAAGTGGTACTGGAATTCTTCATTAATAAAATATGCTAATTTAGCCTAAAATTGGAGTAACTTTGGACAGTCACAAATCAAATGACAAAGTCTGGATTATTGCAGGAACACTTCAAACATACACTCTTAGCCTCTTTTTTCCATGTATTTACCCTCCTCAGGATTAAATAATCTTTGTGTATTATTCTGGTTTGCATTTATCTTAAAGGGACAGTCTACTCCAGCATTGTTAATGTTTAAAAAGATAGATAATCCCTTTATTACCCATCCCCCAGTTTTGGATAACCAACGCTGTTATATTAATATTATTTTCCTTTGATTATCTTGTATCTAAGAATCGGACTGCCCCCTTACTTCAGTTCATTTGACAGACTTGCATTTTAGCCAATCAGTGGAGGTAACTCCACAGGAGTGAGCACAATGTTATCTATGTGGACCCATGAACTAGCTCCATCTAGTTGTAAAAAACTGTCAGAATGCAATGAAATAATATAAGTAATAGTTACTTTGTAGCTATTTTAGGATTTATATTTATTTTACAGGCAACTTTGTATTTATTTTAACTAGGTACAATAGCTATTAAATAGTTAATAACTATGTAATAGCTACCTAGCTAAAATAATTACAAAATTACCTGTAAAATAAATCCTAACCTAAGTTACAATTACACCTAACACTACACTATCAATAAATTTATTAAATAAATTAACTACAATTATCTAAACTAAAATACAATTAAATAAACTAAACTATAGTACAACCCCCCCACTAAATTACAGAAAATATATAAGAATTACAAGAAGTTTAAACTAATTACACCTAATCTAAGCCCCCGAATAAAATAACAAAGCCCCCCAAAATAATAAAATGCCCTACCCTGTCCTAAATTACAAAGTAATCAGCTCTTTTACCAGCCCTTAAAAGGGCTTTTTGCGGGGCATTGCCCCAAAGTAATCAGCTCTTTTACCTGTAAATAAAAATACAATACCCCCCTAACATTACAACCCACATACCCCTACTCTAAAACCCACCCAAACACCCCTTAAAAAGACCTAACACTAACCTCCTGAAGATCTCCCTACCTTGAGTCGTCTTCACTCAGCCGAGCCGAATTCTTCATCCAAGCGGGGCAAGAAGAGGTCCTCCATCTGGTAGAAGTCTTCATCCAAGCGGGGCAAGAAGAGGTCCTCGATCCGGTAGAAGTCTTCATTCAAGCGGGGCAACAAGAGGTCCTCCATCCGGTAGAAGTCTTCATCCAAGCGGCGTCTTCTATCTTCATCCAACCGCGGCTCCATCTTGTAGACCTCCGACGCGGAACATCCTGCTCGCTCGACTACTACCCGACGAATGAAGGTTCCTTTAAGGGACGTCATCCAAGATGGCGTCCCTAGAATTCCGATTGGCTGATAGGATTCTATCAGCCAATCGGAATTAAGGTAGGAAAGATCTGATTGGCTGATTCAATCAGCCAATCAGATTGAAGTTCAATTCGATTGGCTGATCCAATCAGCCATTCGGATTGACCTCTCATTCTATTGGCTGATCGGAACAGCCAATAGAATGCGAGGTCAATCCGATTGGCTGATTGGATCAGCCAATCAGATTTTTCCTACCTTAATTCCGATTGGCTGATAGAATCCTATCAGCCAATCGGAATTCGAGGGACGCCATCTTGGATAACGTCCCTTAAAGGAACCTTCATTCGTCGGGTAGTCGTCGGGCCAGCAGGATGTTCCGCGTCGGAGGTCTGCAAGATGGAGCCGCGGTTGGATGAAAATAGAAGACACCGCTTGGATGAAGACTTCTACCGGATGGAGGACCTCTTCTTGCACCGCTTGGATGAAGACCCTACCGGATGGAGGACCTCTTCTTGCCCCGCTTGGATGAAGAATTTGGCTCGGCTGAGTGAAGACGACTCGAGGTAAGGAGATCTTCAGGGGGTTAGTGTTAGTTTTTTTTAAGGGGGGTTTGGGTGGGTTTTAGAGTAGGGGTATGTGGGTGGTAGGTTGTAATGTTGGGGGGGTATTGTAATTTTATTTACAGGTAAAAGAGCTGATTACTTTGGGGCAATGCTGGTAAGGGCTGGTAAAAGAGCTGATTACTTTGTAATTTAGTATAGGGTAGGGCATTTTATTATTTTGGGGGGCTTTGTTATTTTATTTTATCCAAGAAATTTTTATTGTTTTTTAGCAAATCAAGAAATACAACAACTGTATGAGCGACTCGTATATCAAGTTCAAATACACTGAAATAAGAAAACAGACAATACAATCTTGACGTTAAAGTTAATATAAGGAAGAAACCATTATCTCTTTAGGACATGAGACAATATTGGGGGAGAGGTGAGAAAAGAGAGGGAAGGGAGGGGAATGAAGCAGGGGAATCCCTAGGGGGGAGGGATCTCACAAAAGAAGTAAAATCGAGCATATTGAATGTGGGGCAGGGAGATCTAATAATATGTCAGGAGTCATTTTGACCTAAGTATCAAAGCTAGGGAGCCAGAGTGTGCCAAACCTACTCTTCCAGTCGGACCAAATTAGTTCAAAGAAATCAGATCTACCTGAGGTATAATAAATGGTTTTCTCCATGGAGTATATGTAAGCCATAGTTACTACGATATCCGACCAAGCTGGGGGGAGAGATCTTTTCCAAGATCTCGCTATATTAAGTTTAACCTCAGAAAACAAATAGATACTTAAGGAACCATAGTGCTTGGGTAATTTGCACATGCCTAGGTGAAATAGGGCCGTCTCGGGGGTTCTAGGGAGGCTGATACCTAAACTAGTTAGTGTTGAAAAGCATTTGTTCCAAATGGGCTTAAGCTTAGGGCAACTCCACCAAATATGGATCATGTCACCAGTGCGCAAGCAGTCCCTCCAACAGGCTGGGGAGGCCTTAGGAAAGATTTTTGCAAGACGAGCTGGGACATAGTACCAATGTGTGAGTACCTTAACATAAGTTTCGAGAATGGTGATGCAGTGAAGGTTTTTTTTAGTTAGTAAAAGCGTGTTTTGCCACTCTGTGAGGGGAGCTGTAAAATCCAACCTCCGCTCCCATTTTTGAATGTGTTGGCTTTGTCAACTGGTGTCGCACCATCAATGAGAGTGTAGTGTAAGGATAGAGGTTTGCCTAGCCAAAGCCCTTGTTGCCACCTAGCTTCCCATATGGTAAGTTGCCGGGGCGAGGAGGGTTTGAAGCTCCATTTCGACAAAAGGCTAGTAACCCTCGTGTATTCGAATTTCATGTACGATGAGGTAGATGGGGAGACATCTAGTTGATTATAGGGAACAAAAGGTACCTGGGGTGACTTAGACCAAAGGTCTGCCACTCTCGTGACACCCAGTCTAGCCCAGGAGGTCGGATGTGAATCTGGAAGGCCTGACAAGAGGCCAGCAACCGAGGTAATTGGAGACGGGTGGGGAGTCACCTTAGGGTTGTGTCGCAAGAGGTCCCAGGCAGAAAGGCATTCCCGAATTAATGGATTGGCAACTTCTAAGTTTCTTCTACAGTGGGGCGGTGTCCAGATTAGATCCCTCAAAGCAAGGTTATACGGTAAGGAGGCTTGTTCGATCGTCCTCCACTTGCTCTCAGAGGCTTTAACTCCCCATTGGGAGATATGTGTGAGCATGGCAGCATCCGCATACCTGAAGATAGAGGGAGAAGCCACCCCCCATGCATTCTAGGGTACT
This sequence comes from Bombina bombina, assembly GCF_027579735.1. Taxonomy (NCBI): domain Eukaryota; kingdom Metazoa; phylum Chordata; class Amphibia; order Anura; family Bombinatoridae; genus Bombina; species Bombina bombina. Next base: position 464,796,264 of record NC_069504.1, on the reverse strand, counting down.
GCAAAATATTGTGCGCAACCCTGAGGGGTTTACCTTGCCAAATATACTTAGTGCAAGCGCTCTGGAACTGGATGAGGAGAGTTCTGGGCACTCTGATTGGCAGACAATGCAAAGCATATGTCAGCTTAGGGAGGTAACTCATTTTTAAGGCCGCTATGCGGCCTAACCAGGAGACACATTTAAAGTTCCACTTTGAGTTCAGGGCCCGAAGCTCGGCCAATAGTGGTTTAAAATTATCGTCAATTATTTGGGGAAGTGAGTTGGACAATTTAACACCGAGATGGGAGATATACTTATTTTTAGGGATAAATTTGTGTTTCTAGAAACATCCTCAGAAAACCCAAATGTAAATCATTCGGATTTAGAGTGATTTAGCTTATAATACGACAAGGCGCTAAACTTCTCAAGAAGAGAAAGGAGTCTCGGGATCTCTCTCAAGTGCTTGGAGAAGAACAAAGTGGTGTCATCGGCAAACAAAGCCACCTTATGAACCGTTCCATGAAGAGTGATTCCCGATATCTCCCTATCCGCTCTAATAGCTGCGGCCAAGGGTTCCATGGCAAGTGCAAATAGGATAGGGGAAAGAGGGCAACCTTGTCGGGTGCCATTGGTAATAGAAAAAGGAGTGGAGTCAAACCCCAACCCTCTAACTGAGGCTGCCGGGGAAGAATACAAAGCTTTCACTGCCTGAATAATTTGCGTGGGGAACTGGAAACTCTCCAGGACACTCCACAGGTACTCCCAGCGGACGCCGTCAAAAGCTTTCTCTGCATCAAGAGAAAGCACCGCAAGTGGCTTATTAAGCCTCCTGGCCTCTAGGAGAATGTTGAGGAGCCTTCTGGTGTTATCCGGACCCTCTCTCCCAGGGATGAAACCGACTTGGTTGGGATTAATGAGTGTAGGAAGGAGTCTTGCTAACCGGTTAGTGAGAATTTTGGCATATATTTTGACATTGGTGTTTATAAGTGAAATGGGCCGATAGCTAGCGCAGAGAGTTGGATCTTTACCAATGGAGTGGATCATTCTCTTTACGGGTCATGTCTATGATAGGTTTGACCAAGGAAGAAAAGTTTTTAATAAACTTTCTATAGTAATTGGCGAACCCCAAAAAACGTTGAATAGACCGAAGACCAACTGGGCGAGGCCACTGCAGAACTGCAGATAACTTGTCAGGATCCATGGAGATCCCTGCAACGGAGATAACATAACCTAGGAAGGTTACTTGAGTCTGATGGAACTCACATTTCTCGAGTTTACAAAACAGGCCGTTCTCACGTAGTCTCTGAAGAACCCGTGTAACATCAGAACGATGAGCCTCAAGTGTGGGTGAGTGTATGAGGATGTCGTCCACCACAACACACTGTTGCAAAATATCTCGTAGGACATAATTAATAAATTCCTGAAAAACAGCAGGAGCATTACATAGGCCAAAGGGCATTACAAGATACTCATAATGCCCGCTTCTGGTGTTAAATGCTGTTTTCCATTCGTGGCCCTCCTTAATCCTAACGAGATTGTACGCTCCTCTCAAATCAAATTTAGTAAAGACCTTAGCTCCCTTGAGGTGGTCAAAGAGTTCCGTATTAAGCGGAATAGGGTAAGCATTCTTAATGGTAAGATGATTAAGACCCCTATAATCGATACATGGCCTTAACTCGCCACCCTTTTTCTTCACAAAGAAGAAGCCAGCCCCTGCAGGAGAGCAGGATTTTCGGATGATCCCCCGCGACAGAGCATCGGCAACATACTCCCCCATAGCACAATTCTCTGCAACAGACAGAGGGTACACCTGGCCCTGAGGAGGAATGACTCCGGGTTGCAGGTCTATGGCACAATCGTAAGACCGGTGAGGAGGCAACGTACCGGCACACACTTTGTCAAACACATCTAGGAACTCTCTGTACTCCTCTGGCAATTGAGAAACCGAAGAAGTGCACAAGACTTTAACTGGTTTCCGAAGACAAGTGGAAATACATTGCGGGGACCACGACAAAATTTCGGACCTGCGCCAGTCGAGACTGGGATTGTGCTTTTGGAGCCAGGGATAACCCAGAACAACCGGAAAATGCGGAGAGTTTATCACCTGGAACTGGAGGGTTTCAAAATGGAGAGCCCCAACAGCCATGGACAACAGAGCAGTTTCGCGAGTAACGAGTGCGGGCTGAAGGGCTGCATCGGCTCAGCAGTACCTGGTAACTCGGGACCAGGAGGCATGGGAGGAGAGGGAGGCATGGGTGGGAACGAACACGTAGGAGACAACGGAACAGGAGGCTTCCGCAAGCACTCCTTGAAAGAGGGCCTCTCTCTGAGTCTGATGTCAATTAGGATCAAAAAGACACCAATGCCTCGAGTTCCTCTGGTACATCTCTGGCAGCAACTTTGTCTTTAATCACATCAGAGAGCCCATGAAATAAGGCGGCAACAAGGGCTTCATTGTTCCAACCTACCTCTGCGGCAAGCGTACGGAACTCAATAGCATACTGAGCAACAGATCTTGTACCTTGCTGAATGGACATGAGTCGTTTAGCAGCAGAGGAGGAGCGAGCCGGATCATCAAATACCCTTCGAAAGGAGGCCACAAATTCAGGGTAATTTGAAATCACAGGTTTATTAGTCTCCCACAAGGGATTAGCCCAGGCAAGAGCTGTGTCAGAGAGTAACGAGATGAGAAATCCCACCTTAGCTCTGTCAGAAGGAAACGCCTGAGGTAACATCTCAAAATAAATGCCCACCTGGTACAAAAACCCTCTGCACTGAATAGGATCACCTCCATATCGCTGAGGTAGAGGTGCAGAACCGGACATGTTCCTGGTAGGCATAGGTGCAGCAGTGGAAACAGGAGCAGCCATAACTTGCAGGACACTTTGGTCCAAATGTGCAGTGCGAGTAAGCAGGGTTTGCTGGGCTAGTGCAAATTGATCCAAGCGGTGATCCTGTACATCCATCCTGGAAATGATGGCAGGTAAAGGTGGATTATTAGCACCATCAGGATTCATGGCCTTTGTGTAATTTCAGGGTGCCAGGAATCAGACTGAGACAAAAAGTGCAAAAATAATCACAGCTTTATTAATAGCAAAAAATAATAAAAAGTCCACAAGTCAAATAACAAGCCAGGAATCAAAACCAGAGCTGGTAGTCAGACGAGCCGAGTCAGGAGCCAAAGCGAATAGTCAGTCGAGCCAGAATCAGGAACAAGGAAAACAGCAGAGTCAGGAACAAGCCAGGGATCAGGAACCAGGAAGGACTTCAGGCAGCCAGGTAATACACAGGAACTCTCACAAACAGGTCTGAGACAACGCAAAGGCAAAGCATACTGAACAGAGGCCCTTTAAATAATAAGTGATGACATCACAATTCTGAGACTGCATCCTGTCTCACATGGATGATGCACACCAGTCTGGCCATAAAAGGAAGTGCAGGAATTGAGCAGCATCCCCCACAATGCACCATAGTCAGGAAGAGAGGTGAGTAAAATGGCTACCAGCAGCACATGGCAAACAACAGGGAAAAACTCTGACACTAACTTTCAGATAATACAGCAATGTCTGACTTTAAACATTGTTTAGCACAGGCTGGATGTGGTGCACAACTTTACACTGGATCTTATTACAGGAACATTTCATGATTCTTAAAGGACCAGTAAATACAGTAGATTTGCATAATCAACACATGCATGATAACAACACAATATAATCGCACTTAGGGTTCCATTTATTAATGTGCGGACGGACATGATCTGATATAGCGGATCATGTCCGCCGCACATCGATAAATGCCGACAGAATACGCTGTCAGCATTTATCATTGCACCAGCAGTTCTTGTGAACTGCTGGTGCAATAGCCCCCCCTGCAGATTTGCTGCCAATCGGCCGCTAGCAGGGGATGTCAATCAGCACGATCATATTCGATCGCACGGATTGCTGTCCGCCACCTCAGAGGTGGCGGACGAGTTAAGGATCAGCGGTCTTAGGACCACTGCTTCTTAACTTCCGCTTCAGCCGGAACTGAAGCGAAGTGGATCTGAGGCAGCATCCGCTGCTTCATAAATAGACCCCTTAGTGTAAACCTCAAGTGAGTAGTAGATTTTTTTATTCTGACAAATTTCAAAGTTATGTATTTTTCCACCCCTCCTGTATCATGTGACAGCCAGCAGCCAATCACAAATGCGTATATGTATTCTGTGAATTCTTGCACATGCTCAGTAGGAGCTAGTGACCCAAAGAGTGTAAATATCAAAAGACTGAACATTTTGTTAATGGAAGTAAATAGGAAAGTTGTTTAAAATTGCATACGCTATCTGAATAACAAAAGTTTAATTTTGACTTGAGTGTCACTCTAAGTGCACAAGAAACATGAAGTAGCAGTATTCTTAACTATCAAGGTACTTTGGCTGCCAGCTAGGGCTGACAGTATATATGTAGACAACTTTCAAAACTTGCTTACAACTAGATACATATTCATACGATTCTCCCTATATTTGTAATTGTTTTGATTAAGCTGAGTTAAACTTTCATGATCTCTCATAAAATGCAACCACACATTACTAGTAGACGTGCATTTGTCACTTTTTTTTAACAATGAATGCTGAATATGGCTGCCACCAGCAGCATTTGGCTTTTTCGGTGCTGGATTTATTCTTGGTAAAAGTTTAACACACAAAGATCTGGATTTGCATAGATCTTAGTGTGTTGCACTTACACATGAAGAAATCCGTCTCCGAAAAAAGTCGACTGATGCTGATGGTGGCCATATTTGGAATTCTTTGCTAAACGAAAGTGACAAATGCACATGTCTAAAAGGACTAGTTATAGCGAAACTTATGTACCCCTGTGGCCTTTTATTTGATGCAATACTTGCAGAACTTGCCCACTTCTATTTTAGTCAACATAAAGCTAAGAATGTATTTAAAGGACCAATAAATACTGAAGGTTTGTATAATCTAAAAATACATAATATAAAAACAATACAATGCTCTAAATTTCAAATGAATAGTAGATTTATTTTCTGACAAATTCCATTCATTTTTGCCTTGCATATTAAACCCATGTTTTTAGCGCTGCAGAATCTGTTGGTGCTTTACATAACTGATAATAATAACAGTTACTTCCATTTCCTCATCCCCCTGTATCATGTGACAGCCATCAGAAAATCACATATGTATATACTGTGAACTCTTGCACATGCTCAGTAGGAGCTGGAGCGTCAGAAAGAGCGCCTATAAAAAGACTGTACAAAATGTTATAATGCAAGTAAATTGGTAAATTGATTTCTCTACCTGAATAATGTTTACTTTAGTGTCCCTTTAGGATTGATATGGCCAGCAGGAGTTATACACTCCTTTCCTAAAGGTTTAAAGGGACAGTCTAGTCAAAAACACAATTTATGCTTACCTGATAAATTTATTTCTCTAGTGGTGTATCCAGTCCACGGATCATCCATTACTTATGGGATATTCTCACTCCCAACAGGAAGTTTCAAGAGGACCCACAGCAAAGCTGTTATATAGCTCCTCCCCTCACTACCATATCCAGTCATTCAACCGAAAACAAGCAGAGAAAGGAGAAACCATAGGGTGCAGTGGTGACTGTAGTTTAAATTTAAAAATAACCTGCCTTAAAATGACAGGGCGGGCCGTGGACTGGATACACCACTAGAGAAATAAATTTATCAGGTAAGCATAAATTGTGTTTTCTCTAGTAAGGTGTATCCAGTCCATGGATCATCCATTACTTATGGGATACCAATACCAAAGCTAAAGTACACGGATGAAGGGAGGGACAAGGCAGGTACTTAAACGGAAGGTACCACTGCCTGTAAAACCTTTCTCCCAAAAATAGCCTCCGAAGAAGCAAAAGTATCAAATTTGTAGAATTTTGAAAAAGTATGAAGCGAAGACCAAGTCGCCGTATTGCAAATCTGTTCAACAGAAGCCTCATTTTTAAAGGCCCAAGTGGAAGCCACAGCTCTAGTAGAATGAGCTGTAATCCTTTCAGGGGGCTGCTGTCCAGCAGTCTCATAGGCTAAGCGTATTATGCTTCTTAGCCAAAAAGAAAGAGAGGTTGCCGAAGCCTTTTGACCTCTCCTCTGTCCAGAGTAAACAACAAACAAAGCAGATGTTTGACGAAAATCTTTAGTAGCTTGTAAGTAAAACTTTAAAGCACGAACCACGTCCAGATTGTGTAATAGACGTTCCTTCTTTGAAGAAGGATTAGGACACAAAGACGGAACAACAATCTCTTGATTGATATTCTTATTAGATACCACCTTAGGTAAAAACCCAGGTTTGGTACGCAGAACTACCTTATCTGCATGGAAAATCAGATAAGGAGAATCACATTGTAAGGCAGATAACTCGGAAACTCTACGAGCCGAGGAAATAGCTACCAAAAATAGGACTTTCCAAGATAAAAGCTTTATATCTATGGAATGAAGAGGTTCAAACGGAACTCCTTGAAGAACCTTAAGAACCAAATTTAAGCTCCAAGGTGGAGCAACAGGTTTGAACACAGGCTTGATTCTGACTAAAGCCTGACAAAAAGCATGAACGTCTGGAACATCTGCCAGACGCTTGTGCAAAAGGATAGACAGAGCAGAAATCTGTCCCTTTAAGGAACTAGCTGATAAACCTTTTTCCAAGCCTTCTTGGAGAAAGGATAATATCCTGGGAATCCTGACCTTACTCCATGAGTAACCCTTGGATTCGCACCAATAAAGATATTTACACCATATCTTATGGTAAATTTTCCTAGTGACAGGCTTTCGTGCCTGTATTAAGGTATCAATGACTGACTCAGAGAAGCCACGCTTTGATAAAATCAAGCGTTCAATCTCCATGCAGTCAGTCTCAGAGAAATTAGATTTGGATGGAGGAAAGGACCCTGAAGTAGAAGGTCCTGTCTCAGAGGTAGAGTCCATGGTGGCAATGATGACATGCCCACTAGATCTGCATACCAGGTCCTGTGTGGCCATTAGGGTGACCATATTGCCGCTTTAAAAAGGGACACATATGAAAAATACACATGTCAGGGCTTTTTCCTGGGCTTTTTAAAGAAATGTTCTGTATAAGAACCCTGACATATGTATTTTTCATATGAGTCCCTTTTTAAAGCGGCAATATGGTCACCCTAGTGGCCATGCAGGCGCTATTAGAATCACAGATGCTCTCTCCTGCTTGATCTTGGCAATCAGGCGAGGGAGCAGAGGAAACGGTGGAAACACATAAGCCAGGTTGAAAGACCAGGGCACTGCTAGAGCGTCTATCAGCGTCGCCCTGGGGTCCCTGGACCTGGATCCGTAACAAGGAAACTTGGCGTTCTGTCGAGACGCCTTGAGATCCAGTTCTGGTTTGCCCCAGCAATGAATCACTTGTGCAAACACCTCCGGATGGAGTTCCCACTCCCCCGATGAAAAGTCTGTCGACTTAGAAAATCCGCCTCCCAGTTCTCTACACCTGGGATATGAATAGTTGATAGGTGGCAGGAGTGTATCTCTGCCCAGTGAATTATCTTTGAGACTTCTAACATCGCTTGGGAACTTCTTGTTCCCCCTTGATAGTTGATGTAAGCCACAGTCGTGATGTTGTCCGACTGGAATCTGATGTACCTCAGAGTTGCCAACTGAGGCCAAGCCTGAAGAGCATTGAATATCGCTCTTAGCTCCAGAATATTTATTGGAAGGAGAGACTCCTCCTGAGTCCACGATCCCTGAGCCTTCAGGGAGTTCCAGACTGCACCCCAACCTAGAAGGCTGGCATCTGTTGTTACAATTGTCCAATCTGGCCTGCGAAAGGTCATACCTTTGGACAGATGGACCCGAGATAGCCACCAGAGAAGAGAATCCCTGGTCACTTGGTCCAGATTCAGTTGAGGAGACAAATCTGTGTAATCCCCGTTCCACTGACTGAGCATGCATAGTTGCAGCGGTCTGAGATGTAAGCGTGCAAACGGCACTATGTCCATTGCCGCTACCATTAAGCTGATTACTTCCATACACTGAGCCACCGAAGGGCGTGGAATGGAATGAAGAACCCGGCAGGAATTTAGAAGTTTTGATAACCTGGACTCCGTCAGGTAAATTTTCATTTCTACAGAATCTATCAGAGTCCCTAGGAAGGAAACTCTTGTGAGTGGGGATAGAGAACTCTTTTCCTCGTTCACTTTCCACCCATGCGACCTCAGAAATGCCAGTACAATGTCTGTATGAGACCTGGCAATTTAGAAGTTTGACGCCTGTATCAGGATGTCGTCTAAATAAGGGGCTACTGCTATGCCCCGCGGCCTTAGGACCGCCAGAAGGGACCCTAGAACTTTCGTGAAAATTCTTGGGGCTGTAGCTAATCCAAAGGGAAGAGCTACAAACTGGTAATGCCTGTCTAGAAAGGCAAACCTGAGAAACCGATGATGATCTTTGTGTATCGGAATGTGAAGGTAAGCATCCTTTAGATCCACTGTAGTCATATATTGACCCTCCTGGATCATAGGTAGGATGGTACGAATAGTTTCCATCTTGAATGATGGAACTCTGAGGATTTTGTTTAAGATCTTTAGATCCAAAATTGGTCTGAATGTTCCCTCTTTCTTGGGAACCACAAACAGATTTGAGTAAAAACCCTGTCCTTGTTCCTCCTTTGGAACTGGATGGATCACTCCCATAACTAGGAGGTCTCTTACACAGTGTAAGAGTGCCTCTCTCTTTATCTGGTTTGCAGATAACTGTGAAAGGTGAAATCTCCCTATTGGGGGAGAAGCTTTGAAGTCCAGAAGATACCCCTGGGATATAATTTCCAACGCCCAGGGATCCTGAACATCTCTTGCCCATGCCTGGGCAAAGAGTGAAAGTCTACCCCCCACTAGATCCGTTACCGGATAGGGGGCCATTCCTTCATGCCGTCTTAGAGGCAGCAGCAGGTTTTTTAGCCTGCTTACCTTTGTTCCAGGTCTGGTTTGGCCTCCAGACCGCCTTGGACTGAGCAACAGTTCCCTCTTGTCTTGCATTAGAGGAGGTTGATGCCGCGCTTGCCTTGGAGTTTCAAAAGGCACGAAAATTAGACTGTTTGGCCCTGGATTTGGACCTGTCCTGAGGAAGGGCATGACCTTTACCTCCAGTGATATCAGCAATAATCTCCTTCAAACCAGGCCCGAATAAGGTCTGCCCCTTGAAGGAAATGTTAAGCAGCTTAGACTTTGAAGTCACGTCAGCTGACCATGATTTAAGCCATAGCGCTCTGCGTGCCTGTATAGCAAAACCAGAATTCTTAGCCGTTAGTTTAGTTAAATGAACAATGGCATCAGAAACAAAAGAATTGGCTAGCTTAAGTGCCCTAAGTTTGCCAAGTATGTCATCCAATGGAGTTGCTACCTGTAAGGCCTCTTCCAGAGACTCAAACCAGAACGCCGCAGCAGCAGTGACAGGGGCAATGCATGCAAGGGGCTGTAGGATAAAACCTTGTTGACAAAATATTTTCTTAAGGTAACCTTCTCATTTTTTATCCATTGGATCTGAAAAAGCACAACTGTCCTCGACAGGGATAGTAGTACGCTTTGCTAAAGTAGAAACTGCTCCCTCCACCTTAGGGACTGTCTGCCATAAGTCCCGTGTGGTGGGGTCTATAGGAAACATTTTTCTAAAAATAGGAGGGGGAGAGAACGGCACACCTGGTCTATCCCATTCCTTATTAATAATTTCTGTAAACCTTTTAGGTATTGGAAAAACATCAGTACACACCGGCACTGCAAAGTATTTATCCAGTCTACACAATTTCTCTGGCACTGCAATTGTGTCACAGTCATTCAGAGCAGCTAAAACCTCTTTAAATAACACGCGGAGGTGTTCAAGCTTAAATTTAAATGTAGAAATATCAGAATCAGGGATTCTCCCTGAATCAGAAACATCACCCACAGACTGAAGTTCTCCTTCCTCAGCTTCAGCATATTGTGAGGCAGTATCAGACATGGTTCTTAAAGCGTCAGTATGCTCTGCATCTCGTCTAACCCCAGAGCTATCTTGCTTACCTCTAAGTTCAGGTAGTCTGGCTAATACCGCTGACAGTGTATTATCCATGACTGCCCCCATGTCTTGTAAAGTAAACTCCATAGGTGCCCTTGATGTACTTGGCGCCATTTCAGCGTGAGTCCCTTGAGCGGGAGTCAAAGAATCTGACACGTGGGGAGAGTTAGTCGGCATAACTTCCCCCTCGCTAGATTCCTCTGGTGATAATTTTTTTAAAGACATAATATGATCTTTATTGCTTAGAGTGAAGTCAGTACAATTGGTACACATTCTAAGAGGGGGTTCCACCATGGCCTTTAAACATAATGAACAAGGATTTTCCTCTATGTCAGACATGTTTATACAGACTAGCAATGAGACTAGCAAGCTTGGAAAACACTTAAATTCAAGTTAACAAGCAATATAAAAAAACGGTACTGTGCCTTTAAGAGAAACAAATTTTGTCAAAATTTGAAAAAACAGTGAAAAAAGGCAGTTACACAAACAAAATTTTTACAGTGTATGTAATAGGCTAACAGAGCATTGCACCCACTTGCAAATGGATGATTAACCCCTTAGTTAAAAAAAACGGATAAAAAAAACGACATAGACGTTTTTTAACAGTCCCAGCAAAGTGCCACAGCTTTACTGTGGCTCCTACCTTCCCAAATAAACGATTTTAGGCTCTTTAGAGATGTCCTGTAGCATGCAGGGAACTCCTGAGGAAAACTGGATGTCTCAGTCTGTAATTTTAACTGCGCAAAAAAGCACTAAAATAGGCACCTCCCACTCATATTACAACAGTGGAAAGCCTCAGGAAACTGTTTCTAGGCAAAAATACAGCCAGCCATGTGGAAAAAATTAAGCCCCAATAAGTTTTCTTTCATGTAATTAACAAGAGTCCATGAGCTAGTGACGTATGGGATATACATTCCTACCAGGAGGGGCAAAGTTTCCCAAACCTTAAAATGCCTATAAATACACCCCTCACCACACCCACAAATCAGTTTTACAAACTTTGCCTCCAAGGGAGGTGGTGAAGTAAGTTTGTGCTAGATTCTACGTTGATATGCGCTCCGCAGCAAGTTGGAGCCCGGTTTTCCTCTCAGCGTGCAGTGAATGTCAGAGGGATGTGAAGAGAGTATTGCCTATTGAATGCAGTGATCTCCTTCTACGGGGTCTATTTCATAAGGTTCTCTGTTATCGGTCGTAGAGATTCATCTCTTACCTCCCTTTTCAGATCGACGATATACTCTTATATTTACCATTTCCTCTACTGATTCTCGTTTCAGTACTGGTTTGGCTTTCTACAAACATGTAGATGAGTGTCCTGGGGTAAGTAAGTCTTATTTTCTGTGACACTCTAAGCTATGGTTGGGCACTTTATTTATAAAGTTCTAAATATATGTATTCAAACATTTATTTGCCTTGACTCAGAATGTTCAACTTTCCTTATTTCCAGACAGTCAGTTTCATATTTGGGATTATGCATTGAATTATCATATTTTTTCTTACCTCAAAAATTTGACTTTTTTCCCTGTGGGCTGTTAGGCTCGCGGGGGCTGAAAATGCTTCATTTTATTGCGTCATTCTTGGCGCGGACTTTTTTGGCGCAAAAATTCTTTTCCGTTTCCGGCGTCATACGTGTCGCCGGAAGTTGCGTCATTTTTTGACGTTATTTTGCGTCAAAGATGTCGGCGTTCCGGATGTGGCGTCATTTTTGGCGCCAAAAGCATTTAGGCGCCAAATAATGTGGGCGTCTTTTTTGGCGCTAAAAAATATGGGCGTCATTTTTGTCTCCACATTATTTAAGTCTCATTATTTATTGCTTCTGGTTGCTAGAAGCTTGTTCACTGGCATTTTTTTCCCATTCCTGAAACTGTCATTTAAGGAATTTGATCAATTTTGCTTTATATGTTGTTTTTTTCTTTTACATATTGCAAGATGTTCCACGTTGCAACTGAGTCAGAAGATACTACAGGAAAATCACTGCACAGTGCTGGAGCTACCAAGCTAAGTCTGCTATAAACTTTTGGTATCTGTTTTCTCCAGCTGTTATTTGTATTGCATGTCATGTCAAACTTATTAATGCAGATAAAATTTCCTTTAGTACTGTTACATTACCTGTTGCTGTCCGTCAACATCTAATTTTCAGAGTGTTCCTGATAACATAAGAGATTTTATTTTTTAAATCCATTAAGAAGGCTATGTCTGTTATTTCTCCTTCTAGTATACATAAAAGTCTTTTAAAACTTCTCTTTTTTTTCAGATGAATTTTTAAATGAACATCATCATTCTGATACTGATAATGGTTCTTCTGGTTCAGAGGTTTCTGTCTCAGAGGTTGATGCTGATAAATCTTTGTATTTGTTCAAGATGGAATTTATTCGTTCTTTACTTAAAGAAGTGTTATTTGCATTAGAAATAGAGGATTCTGGTCCTCTTGATACTAAATGTAAACGTTTAAATAAGGTTTTTAAATCTCCTGTAGTTATTCCAGAAGTGTTTTATCTCCCTGATGCTATTTCTGAAGTAATTTCCAGGGAATGGAATAATTTGGGTAATTTATTTACTCCTTCTAGACGTTTAAGCAAATTATATCCTGTGCCATCTGACAGATTAGAGTTTTTTGGGACAAAAATCCCTAAGGTTATGGGGCTGTCTCTACTCCTGCTAATGTACTACTATTCCTATGGCAGATAGTACTTCATTTAAGGATCCTTTAGATAGGAAAATTGAATCTTTTCTAAGAAAAGCTTACTTATGTTCAGGTAATCTTCTTAGACCTGCTATATTTTTAGCGGATGTTGCTGCAGCTTCAACTTTTTGGTTAGAAGCTTTAGCGCAACAAGTAACAGATCATAATTTTATAGCATTATTATTATTCTATAACATGCTAATAATTTTATTGGTGATACCATCTTTTGATATCATTAGAGTTGATGTCAGGTATATGTCTCTAGCTATTTTAGCTAGAAAAGCTTTATGGATTAAACTGGGAATGCTGACATGTCTTCTAAGTCAACTTTGCTTTCCCTTTCTTTCCAGGGTAAATAATCATTTCGTTCCTTTCCTCACAACAAGGAACAAAAGCCTGATCCTTCATCCTCAGGAGCGGTATCAGTTTGGAAACTATTTCCAGTTTGGAATATATCCAAGCCTTATAGAAACCTATAGCCAGCTCCTAAGTATCTATGAAGGTGCGGCCCTTATTCCAGCTCAGCTGGTATGGGGCAGATTACGTTTTCTTCAAAGAAATTTGGATCAATTCCGTTCTTAATCTCTGGTTTCAGAAACATTGTTTCAGAAAGGTACAGAATTGGCTTCAAGTTAAGGCCTCCTGCTAAGAGATTCTTTTCTTTCCCGTGTCCCAGTTGACACAGCAAGGCTCAGCATTTCTGAAATGTGTTTCAGATCTAGAGTTGGCTGGAGTATTTATGCCAGTTCCAGTTCTGGAACAGGGGCTGGGGTTTTATTTTATCTCTTCATTGTACCAAAGAAGGTCAATTCCTTCAGACCAGTTCTGGATCTATCATTATTGAATCGTTATGTTAGGATACCAACATTCAAGATGGTTACTGTAGGACTATCCTGCCTTTTGTTTAGCAAGGGCATTATATGTCTACAATAGATTTACAGGATGTGTATCTGCATATTCCGATTCATCCAGATCACTTTTAGTGTCTGAGATTCTCTTTTTAGACAAGCATTACCAGTTTTGTGGCTCTACTGTTTGGCCTAGCCTCAGTTCCAAGAATTTTTTTCAAAGGTTCTCGGTGCCCTTCTTTCTGTAATCAGAGAATAGGGTTTTGGTATTTCCTTATTTGGACGATATCTTGGTACTTGCTCAGTCTTCTCATTTTCGAAGAATCTCATACGAATCGACTTGTGTTGTTTCTTCAAGTTCATGGTTGGAGGATCAATTTACCAATCAGTTCATTGATTCCTCAGACAAGGGTAACCTTTTTAGGTTTCTAGATAAATTCAGTGTCTATGACTCTGTCCTTGTCAGACAAGAGAAGTTTAACATTGATATCAGCTTGTCAAAACCTTCAGTCACAATCATTCCCTTTGGTAGCCTTATGCATGGAAATGTTGGGTCTTAGGACTGCCGCATCAGATGCGATCTCCTTTGCTCGTTTTCACATGCGACCTCTTCAGCTCTGTATGCTGAACCAATGGTGCAGGGATTACTCAAAGATATCTCAATTATTATCTTTAAACCGATTTTACGACACTCTCTGACATGGTGGACAGATCACCATCGTTTAGTTCAGGGGGCTTCTTTGTTCTTCCGACCTGGACTATAATCTCAACAGATACAAGTCTTACAGGTTGGGGAGCTGTGTGGGGGTATCTGACGGCACAAGGGGTTTGGGAATCTCAGGAGGTGAGATTTCCGATCAATATTTTGGAACTCCGTGCAATTTTCAGAGCTCTTCAGTCTTGGCCTCTTCTGAAGAGAGAGTTGTTCATTGTTTTCAGATAAGACAATGTCACAACTGTGGCATACATCAATCATCAAGGAGGGACTCACAGTCCTCTGGCTATGAAAGAAGTATCTCGAATTTTGGTTTGGGCGGAATCCAGCTCCTGTCTAATCTCTGCGGTTTATATCCCAGGTATGGACAATTGGAAAGCGGATTATCTCAGTCGCCAAACGTTGCATCCGGGCGAATGGTCTCTTCACCCAGAGGTATTTCTTCAGATTGTTCAAATGTGGGAACTTCCAGAAATAGATCTGATGGCTTCTCATCTAAACAAGAAACTTCCCAGGTATCTGTCCAGATCCCGGGATCCTCAGGCGGAGGCAGTGGATGCATTTTCACTTCCTTGGAAGTATCATCCTGCCTATATCTTTCCGCCTCTAGTTCTTCTTCCAAGAGTAATCTCCAAGATTCTGAAGGAATGCTCGTTTGTTCTGCTGGTAGCTCCGGCATGGCCTCACAGGTTTTGGTATGCGGATCCTGTCCGGATGGCCTCTTGCCAACCGTGGACTCTTCCGTTAAGACCAGACCTTTTGTCTCAAGGTCCTTTTTTCCATCAGGATCTGAAATCCTTAAATTTAAAGGTATGGAGATTGAACGCTTGATTCTTGGTCAAAGAGGTTTCTCTGACTCTGTGATTAATACTATGTTACAGGCTCGTAAATCTGTATCCAGAGAGATATATTATAGAGTCTGGAAGACTTATATTTCTTGGTGTCTTTCTCATCATTTTTCTTGGCATTCTTTTAGAATACCGAGAATATTACAATTTCTTCAGGATGGTTTAGATAAGGGTTTGTCCGCAAGTTCCTTGAAAGGTCAAATCTCTGCTCTTTCTGTTCTTTTTCACAGAAAGATTGCTATTCTTCCTGATATTCATTGTTTTGTACAAGCTTTGGTTCGTATAAAGCCTGTCATTAAGTCAATTTCTCCTCCTTGGAGTTTGAATTTGGTTCTGGGGGCTCTTCAAGCTCCTCCATTTGAACCTATGCATTCATTGGATATTAAATTACTTTCTTGGAAAGTTTTGTTCCTTTTGGCCATCTCTTCTGCCAGAAGAGTTTTTGAATTATCTGCTCTTTCTTGTGAGTCTCCTTTTCTGATTCTTCATCAGGATAAGGCGGTGTTGCGAACTTCTTTTGAATTTTTACCTAAAGTTGTGAATTCCAACAACATTAGTAGAGAAATTGTGGTTCCTTCATTATGTCCTAATCCTAAGAATTCTAAGGAGAAATCGTTGCATTCTTTGGATGTTGTTAGAGCTTTGAAATATTATGTTGAAGCTACGAAATCTTTCTGTAAGACTTCTAGTCTATTTGTTATCTTTTCCGGTTCTAGGAAAGGCCAGAAAGCTTCTGCCATTTCTTTGGCATCTTGGTTGAAATCTTTAATTCATCTTGCCTATGTTGAGTCGGGTAAAATTCCGCCTCAGAGAATTACAGCTCATTCTACTAGGTCAGTATCTACTTCCTGGGCGTTTAGGAATGAAGCTTCGGTTGACCAGATCTGCAAAGCAGCAACTTGGTCCTCTTTGCATACTTTTACTAAATTCTACCATTTTGATGTATTTTCTTCTTCTGAAGCAGTTTTTGGTAGAAAAGTTCTTCAGGCAGCGGTTTCAGTTTGAATCTTCTGCTTATGTTTTTTGTTAAACTTTATTTTGGGTGTGGATTATTTTCAGCAGGAATTGGCTGTCTTTATTTTATCCCTCCCTCTCTAGTGACTCTTGTGTGGAAAGATCCACATCTTGGGTAGTCATTATCCCATACGTCACTAGCTCATGGACTCTTGTTAATTACATGAAAGAAAACATAATTTATGTAAGAACTTACCTGATAAATTCATTTCTTTCATATTAACAAGAGTCCATGAGGCCCACCCTTTTTTGTGGTGGTTATGATTTTTTTGTATAAAGCACAATTATTCCAATTCCTTATTTTATATGCTTCGCACTTTTTTTCTTATCACCCCACTTCTTGGCTATTCGTTAAACTGATTTGTGGGTGTGGTGAGGGGTGTATTTATAGGCATTTTAAGGTTTGGGAAACTTTGCCCCTCCTGGTAGGAATGTATATCCCATACGTCACTAGCTCATGGACTCTTGTTAATATGAAAGAAATGAATTTATCAGGTAAGTTCTTACATAAATTATGTTTTATCACCAAGCATATATAAAAAACGATTAAACATGCCAGCAAACGTTTTATATAGCATATCTATAAGGGTATTACCCCTGAGAATAAGCATGATACCAGTCGTTATTAAATCACTGTATTCAGGCTTAACTTACATTTATCAGGAATCAGCAGCATTTTCTAGCATTTCCAATCCTAGAAAAAATCATAACTGCACATACCTGATAGCAGAATAAACTGCACGCCATTCTCCCTCTGAAGTTACCTCACTCCTCAGACATGTGTGAGAACAGCAATGGATCTTAGTTACAACCTGCTAAGATCATAGAAAACT
This sequence comes from Bombina bombina, assembly GCF_027579735.1. Taxonomy (NCBI): domain Eukaryota; kingdom Metazoa; phylum Chordata; class Amphibia; order Anura; family Bombinatoridae; genus Bombina; species Bombina bombina. The sequence continues at coordinate 464,779,321 of NC_069504.1, read as the reverse complement.
CAGGCAAATTCTTCTTCTATCTCTGCCTGAGAAAAAATAGCACAACTCCGATACTATTTAAAATAACAAACTTTTGATTGAAGTTAATAAACTAACTATTTTTCACCACTCTCCTCTTACTACCTCCATGCGCGTTGAGAGTTGCAAGAGAATGACTGGATATGGTAGTGAGGGGAGGAGCTATATAACAGCTTTGCTGTGGGTTCTCTTGCAACTTCCTGTTGGGAGTGAGAATATCCCATAAGTAATGGATGATCCGTGGACTGGATACACCTTACTAGAGAAATAAAACTTTCATGATTCAGATAGGGCATGCGATTTTAAACAACTTTCCAATTTACTTTTATCATCAAATTTACTTTGTTATTCTTTGTTGAAACCTAAACCTAGGTAGGTTCATATACTGATTTCTAAGCCGCTGAACCGCCTCTTATCTCAGTGCATTTTTACAGTTTTTCACAGTTGTACACTGATAGTTCATGTGTGTCATATAGATAGCATAGTGCTGACTCTTAAATAACTCCACGTGCGTTAGCACAATGCTGATTGGTTAAAAAGTCTGTCTGAGATAAGAGGGTAGTTACAGAGGTAAAAAGAGGCATGTATGTGCAGCTACCAATCAGTAGCTAGCGCCCAGTAGTGCATTGCTACTACTGAGACTATCTAGTTATACCTTTTAACAAAGGATACCAATAGAAAAAAAGCAAAGAAAACAATTGGTTTCATGTCCCTTTAAACTTTATTGCAAAAATACCCAAAAATGGCAAAAAACCCCCCAGAAAATGTAATGAAATTTTTATGTGTGTGTGTTATTTTCTGTTGTTTATGTGCTGAATACTTACATAGTAATTCACTTTTATATTCCTAATCAAATACGTTATGGTTCCACATTTAGCATCAAGTCACTTCCACATACATTTGGGGCCAGATTACAGATACGTTTTTTGCGCGTAGGGTAGCACTCATATTACAAGTTGAAAGTAGCGGGTTTTCGCTTGCGTGCTAACTGAACTTCGAATGTCGTGCGCGTGTAAATGCATTCCCCAATTGAAGTCATTGGAGCCAAAAAAAGTGGAATAAAACACCCTACTCGCGCACAAACCCGACATGGAAATATGAATATTTCAAATTTCAATGTTCTTTATGTTCTATTTATTCATAAATACACATTTCTACATACAGTATATCTGATGTTTTTTTGGTAAAATATATATCTATATCTTTATATATATATATATATATATATATATATATATATATATATATATATATATATATATATATAATTATATATAGGTATAGATATATACAGATATATAGGAATATCTATTTAAAAAAACGTAAAACAAATTATGTGAAGAACATTGGAATGTGAAACATTTACAGTAAATACGCACTAGAACACTTTATTAAATATGAATATTGCATGTTTTTATATGTTTTCATCTATTTAAAAGGATAGGAAAGTCAAAATTAAACTTGTATGATTCAGATAGACCATGTAATTTTAAGACACTTAAATTCACTTCCATTTTCAAATATGCTTCATTCTCTTGATATCCCTTGTTAAGAAATATTACGCACATATCCTACATGAGTGGAACAGCTGCTAATTGGTGCCTGCACACATTTGTCTCTTGTGATTGGCTAACTAGATATGTTTATCTAGCTGTCAGCAGTGCAATGCTGTTCCTTCAGCAAAAGATAACACGATAATGAAGCAAATTTGATAATAGAAAGAAATTGGAAAGTTGTTTAAAATTGTATGTTCTATCCAAATCATGAAAGACAATTTTGGGGTTTCCTGTCCCTTTAATTGCAAAGGGCTCCAATGCACTTATATATATATATGTCTATATATGTATACATATGTATTTGTGTTTATATGTGTATATATGTCTGTAAATACATAAATACATATGTACACATATATAAACATATACAGTGGGGCAAAAAAGTATTTAGTCAGCCACCAATTGTGCAAATTCTCCCACTTAAGAAGATGAGAGAGGCCTGTAATTTTCATCATAGGTATACCTCAACTATGAGACACAAAATGTGGAAACAAATCAAGACAATCACATTGTCTGATTTGGAAAGAATTTATTTGCAAATTATGGTGGAAAATAAGTATTTGGTCACCTACAAACAAGCAAGATTTCTGGCTCTTACAGACCTGTATCTTCTTCTTTAAGAGGCTCCTCTGTCCTCCATCCATTACCTGTATTAATGGCACCTGTTATCAGTATAAAAGACACCTGTCCACAACCTCAAACAGTCACACTCCAAACTCCACTATGGTGAAGACCAAAGAGCTGTCGAAGGACACCAGAAACAAAATTGTAGACCTGCACCAGGCTGGGAAGATTGAATCTGCAATAGGCAAGCAGCTTGGTGTGAAGAAATCAACTGTTGGAGCAATAATTAGAAAATGGAAGACATACAAGACCACTGATAATCTCCCTTGATGGGGTAAAAATGATCACAAGAACGGTGAGCAAACATCTCAGAACCACATAGGGGGACCTAGTGAATGACCTGCAGAGAGCTGGGACCAACTTAACAAAGGCTACCATCAGTAACACACTACGCCGCCAGGGACTCATATCCTGCAGTGCCACACGTGTCCCCCTGCTTAAGCCAGTACATGTCCGGGCCCGTCTGAAGTATGCTAGAGAGCATTTGGATGATCCAGAAGCAGATTGGGAGAATGTCATATGGTCAGATGAAACCAAAGTAGAACTGTTTGGTAGAAACACAACTCGTGTTTGGAGGAGAGAGAATGCTGAGTTGCAACCAAAGAACACCATACCTACTGTGAAGCATGGGGGTGGCAACATCATGCTTTGGGGCTGTTTCTCTGCAAAGGGAACAGGACGACTGATCCGTGTACATGAAAGAATGAATGGGGCCATGTATCGTGAGATTTTGAGTGCAAACCTCCTTCCATCAGCAAGGGCATTGAAGATGAAACGTGGCTGGGTCTTTCAGCATGACAATGATCCCAAAGTGGCTTCGTAAGAAGCAGTTCAAGGTCCTGGAGTGGCCTAGCCAGTCTCCAGATCTCAACCCCATAGAAAACTTTTGGAGGGAGTTGAAAGTCAGTGTTGCCCAGCAACAGCCCCAAAACATCACTGCTCTAGAGGAGATCTGCATGCAGGAATGGGCCAACATACCAGCAACAGTGTGTGACAACCTTGTGAAGACTTACAGAAAACGTTTGACCTCTGTCATTGCCAACAAAGGATAAATAAGGATAAATAACAAAGTATTGAGATGAACTTTTGATATTGACCAAATACTTATTTTCCACCATAATTTGCAAATAAATTCTTTCCAAATCAGACAATGTGATTGTCTGGATTTGTTTCTACATTTTGTCTCTCATAGTTGAGGTATACCTATGATGAAAATTACAGGCCTCTCATCTTCTTAAGTTGGAGAACTTGCACAATTGGTGGCTGACTAAATACTTTTTTACCCCACTGTACATACATATATACATCTTTAGACATGTATTTGTGTGTATCTCAATGTTAAAGCCTTTTGCCTTCCTTATTTTTTTCTAACATCTAAGACCTCATCTTTGAGCCCTTATAACTTTTTATTGCCATTTTTTAAAAATACTTTTAATTAGATAGTGTTATTATGAGTGTAATTGTACTTTTAAATGTATTTTTGATGTGCTTTGTGACACTTTTTGTTTTTAGCATAACAGTTAACCAAAAGCTCAGAGGATGCTCTATCCTGACGAGCGTCAACTTCAATTGCGTTTACTTAAACTTGTAATACGAGTGTAACACCAGACACACGCAAACAAGCAATAAACCATTTTTCGCTCGTACGGAACTGTTAGCGTGCCACTCGAAAAGTGACCCATAGTACTTTATACCATTTTTTCTATAACAATTAGTAATATAAAATTAGAATACATTTTTGTAAAGTTGCATCTTGCATTTTATGTAGGTGAGTAGGAATAAAATATACAAAACCATAAAAATATTAAATACATTTTAAAACTAAACAAGTTTCTGACTTAACAGAGGGTTGACATTTTGAAAATGCTTCTAAATATATATATATATATATATATATATATATATATATATATTACATATACAAGAGTGGGCAGGCTCAGTTTTGACAGCCCATCAATCCACAATCCTGATTGGTTAACCTGATATATTTTCTAGAAATGCATTTCCTTCCTAAGATAGGGAGAGTTCATGGCTTCATTCCTTACTGTTGGGAAATACAACACCTGGCCACCAGGAGGATGCAAAAACACCCCAGCCAAAGGCTTAAATATCCCTCCCACTTCCTCATTACCCCAGTCATTCTTTGCCTTTCATCACGATAGGAACAATCCTCCTTCAAGCCCGAGCAACCCAAGCGTACTTGGAAGCCGGCTCAGTCCTGGAATAAGTTCAAGCAGAATAAGAAGCCCGCCGAAAACAAATCGGCATGAAAGGGAGGCCCCCGATCTGGGATTGGAGTGTGTAAGGGGCAGACTGTCTCTTTTTTCAGATGCTTGGTTCAGGCACGTACAGGGTCTGTGGGTCCTGGAGGTCGTATTCAGGGATACAAGATAGGCTTTAAATCTCATCCGCCCAGGGACAGATTCCTACTCTCGAACCTGTCTACAGACCAGAAAAGATGGATTCTTTTCTAGGGTGCGTTCGGGACCTATACTACTTAGGAGTTGTTGTCCCAGTGCCTATCGAAGAAAGAGGTTTGGGCTTTTATTCAATCCTTTTTGTGGTCCCAAAGAAGGAGGGATCTTTACGCCCAATTCTGGACCTAAAGTGCTTAAACAAATTTCTCAGTGTCCCTTCCTTCAAGATGGAGACGATAAGGTCCATTCTTCTTTTACTTCAGGAAGGCCAGTTTATGACTACTATAGATCTGAAGGACGCTTACCTTCATATTACAATCCACAGGGAACACTTTCAGTTCCTGAGGTTTGCATTCCTGAACCAGCACTTCCAGTTCATTGGCCTTCCTTTTGGCCTAGCTACTGCTCCAAGAATTCTTACAAAGGTTCGGGGGGCTCTTCTAGGCATTGCCAGAACTCAGGGTATTACAGTAGCACCATACTTGGATGATATTCTGGTGCAAGCACCATCTTGTCGTCTTACTGAGTCCCTTCTCAGTCTTCTTTGATCACATGGATGGAAGATAAACTTGGAAAAGAGTTCTCTTATCCCAAGTACCAGGGCGGAATTCCTGGGTGCTATAATAGACTCCATATCCATGAGGATATTTCTAACAGACCAGAGACATTGCAAGGTAACTTCGGCATGTCTTTCCCTCCAGACCTCCTTGAGTCCCTCTGTGGCTCAGTGTATGGAGGTGATTGGTCTCATGGTGTCCTGCATGGACAGCATTCCTTTTGCCAGGTTCCATCTCAGACCGTTACAGCTGTGCATGCTGAGACAGTGAAACGGTGATCATTCTGATCTGTCTCTACAGATTGTATTAGACAGCCGGTCGAGAGAATTACTCTTTTGGTGGCTCTGTCCAGATCATCTGTCCCGAGGGACGTGCTTCTTAAGACCATCCTGGGAGATTGTGACTACGGACACAAGCCTATCTGGATGGGGAGCTGTTTGGGGTGCCAGTAAGGCACAGGGGTTGTGGATTCAGCAGGAGTCCTCCCTCCCAATAAATTTTAGAACTATGGCAATCTTCAATGCCTTGAAGGTTTGGCCACTTCTGGGTTTGTCCCAGTTTATCAGATTCCAATCAGACAATATATCCTTGGTGGATTACATCCACAATCAGGGAGGAACGAGAAGTTCCTTGGCGATGAAGGAAGTATCTCAGATTCTGGAGTGGGCGGAGGCCCACAGCTGTTCACTATCAGCAATCCACATTCTGGGTGTGGACAACTGGGAGGCGGATTTTCTCAGCAGGCAATCCTTGCACCCATGGGAATGGTCTCTCCATCCCAAGGTGTTTGCAGAGAAATGCAGCAAGTGGGGGACGCCGGAGATAGATCTCATGGCGTCCCGTCTCAATACCAAGCTACCCTGGTACGGGTCGAGGGATCACCAAGCGGATCTAATAGATGCACTAGCAGTGCCCTGGAGGTTCAAACTCATATCTTTTTCCTTCATTATCGCTTCTTCCTCGAGTGGTGGCCCGCATCAAGCAGGAGCGGGTATCAGTAATCCTGATTTCTCCATTGTGGCCTCGAAGGATGTGGTTAGCGTATCTAGTGGGGATGTCCTCATCTCCTCTGTGAAAGAGACCTTGTCTCAAAAGACCTGCTGTTACAAGGTCCATTTGTTCATCAATTTCTAGATTCTCTGAGGCTGACTGCGTGGAGATTGAACACTTAGTCTTAGCAAAGAGAGGTTTCTCTGAGAGTGTCATTGATACTCTTATTTATGCTCGTAAACCAGTTACTCGGCGTATCTACCACAAAGGGTGGAGGACCTACTTATTCTGGTTTGTAGAGCGTGTTTTTTCCTGGCACAGAGTTAAGGTTGCCAGGATCTTATCTTTTCTCCAGGATGGACTGGAGAAGGGCATTTCTGTTAGTTCCCTGAGAGGACAGATTTGGCCCTGTTTGTTTTATTGCACAAGAGGCTGGCTGAGCCTCTTGTGCTCCTCATTGGAGCCTAAATCTTGTTCTTCGTGTTTTGCAACAGGCTCCGTTTGAGCCTCTGCATTCCGTTGACATTAAATTGTTATCTTGGAAGGTTCTTTTTTTAATGGCTAATGCCTCTGTGCGCAGAATTTCTGAGATCTCTGCTTTGCGGTGTGAGTTCCCTTATCTGATTTTTTTATGCAGATAAGGCAGCTTTACGTACTAAATTAGGTTTTCTTCCTAAGTTTGTGTTAGATCGCAACATCAATCAAGAGATTGTGGTTCCTTCCTTGTGTCCTAATCCTTCTTCATCGGAGGAACGTTTACTTCACCATTTGGATGTGGGTTGCACCTTGAAGTTTTTTCTTCAGGCTACTAAGGAGTTAAGACAATCTTCCTCTTTGTTTGTTGTCTATTCGGGGAAGCGTAAAGGGCAGAAGGCTACTTCCACTTCCCTATCTTTTTGGTTAAGGAGTGTCATCCGCTTAGCTTACAAGACAGCGGGACATCATCCTCCTGAGAGGATAATGGCTCATTCCACTAGAGCAGTGGCTTCCTCTTGTGCTTTCAAAAACAAGGCCTCTATGTACCAGATTTGTAAGGCGGCTACCTGGTCCTGCTTACATACTTTTTCAAATTTTTACTAGTTTAATGTTTTTCCTTTGGCTGAAGCAGCTTTCGGGAGAAAAGTTTTGCAGGGTGTGGTGCCCTCAGAGTAGGGTGCGCCTCTTCCTTTTTGTTCCCTCCCATTATTCATTCAGTGTCCTCTGGAGCTTGGGTATAGTTTTCCCAACAGTAAGGAATGAAGGCGTGGACTCTCCCTATCTTAGGAAGGAAAACATAATTTATGCTTACCAGATAAATTCCTTTCCTTCCGGATAGGGAGAGTCTATGGCCACCGCACATTTTTTCTTTTCTAAGGACAGCCCCCTATTATTTATCTTATTCTTCTGGCACCATTTATACCCTGATATTTCTCCAACTTTTCCTTGTTCCCTCGGCAGAATGACTGGGGTAATGAGAAAGTGGGAGGGATATTTAAGCCTTTGGCTGGAGTGTCTTTGCCTCCTCCTGCTGGCCAGGTGTTGTATTTCCCAACAGTAAGGAATGAAGCTGTGGACTCCCCCTATCCGGAAGGAAAGGAATTTAACTGGTAAGCATATATTATGTTTTTCTATAAATAGAGGAGGCAACACCTAGGTGAGAAGACAGCAAGGATCAAAATGAAGCAGACCTGTTTCTTCTGGCCAGAAAAGACTGAAGAATCTCCAACTGGGCTTTTGCAAAGGTAAGATAAAGGGACACTGTGAAACAAACATTACATGCTCTAATGAATATGTAATTGTTCCATTCTGATGCACCAATTACATTATGTCTTAGAGCATGTAATTTTTCCACACATGGGAGCCTAAAGCATTGCAGATCCCAAGCAGGAACTTACTTCCACTCCTGACTTGCTCATAAATTGTAACTTGTTCAGTGCCTACAATTCTTGTTGCTGCTAAGCATGATTTTTTTTTATATGTGCTTGACCCCTTTGCAGGGTTAAACACATAGCTAGGACCAGTAATGGAAAAGTTCATTATATAAAGTCCCTTTTAAGGATTTTTTGTTAGTATTTTTTGTCTACTTTGTTGGTTATTTGCATTGGGAGATAGGGAATGGATCATGTAGGAGTGGGATTATGCAATGGATATACATAAAATGGGCTAGATTTTGCAGTTTTTATAGGGAAGACCTCATATAAAAGTGGAGTTACAAGTTAAATTGACAGGGGCTTGAGTTTGTAAAGTAGTTATCAATGGGGTATGCTTCTGGGGAGTTTAGATATAAGGGAATTTTGCAAAGAGGAGGACTACGGTTAGGATAATAGTGGTGGGGATATGATCAGCCGTTATTTGAAGTGGTAGGAGGTCATGGTTAGGGTTAATAAGATGGGTAGATTTAGGTTAACCATAAGGCTTAATTGCAATATGGTTAGGGTAAATGTGGTGGAGATTTGAGACAGCATGTTTTGGATACTTTTCAGTAGGAGAGAGCACTGTTAGAACTGTGATGCAGCTGTGGTTGTTTGTGAAAAGTAGAGTATGATGTTAGGGTTACTATTCTTAGGGGTAAATGGCACAATACTGAGTAAGGTATGATAAGGGTTAATTTCATTTCAATTTATTTTTGATCCTACACACAAAGGGCTTGATTCCATTAAGCCATAATTCCATTTGCGTGCACTCGCAAACCGATAAATATGCTGTCGGAAGCAATATCGTTTATTGACTGCTTCCAACGGCCCGTTATTCCTCAATTTCGGCAAAACCGGACTCCGGCTGCCGAAAACATTATTGTGTCCCATACAAAGTATAGGAAGCCGCTAATTTTTAAATTATCCAGCTCAACTAGGTGTAAAACAGGAAAATGGTGCTTTATGAGACCTTTTTCCCATTGAAGTCTAACCCGACACTTCAAAACCGCTCTATCCGACATCCCCCACATTGCAACTTATAATAACTGTATTAACCTCTAAACCGCCATGCCCCACAATGCAAACTAGCTATTTAAACTATAAACTCCTAATCCACAATGCCTCCACAATGCAAAGTATATATTAAATCTATTAACCCCTAATCCGTAATGCCCCCACATCGCAAAGTATCTATTAAATCTATTAACCCCTAATCTGCCACCCCCCACAACGCAATATAGCTATTTAAACTATTAACCCCAATCTGCCAATAACCCACATCGCAATTAACCTAATAAATCTATTAACCCCTAAACCGCCAATAACCCACATCGCAATTAACTATTCACTAAGCCCAAACTAATCACTAAACCCCCTAACCTAACACCCCCTAAATTAACCCCATTACATAAATTAAAATAATCCTAAATTACAATTAAAATAAAAAACCTAACATTACTTTAAAAATAAAAAAAATGTTTAAATTAAGCTAAAATTACATAAAATGAAAAGTCTAACATTACATAAAATAATAAACAAGATTATCAAAAATAAAACAATTAAACCTAATCCCTATGAAAATACCCCCCATAAATGAAAACACCCGCTAATCGAATACTAAGCTACCAATAGCCCTAAAAAAGGGCCCTAAGTTAAACAGCTTTTTTCCTTAAAAAAATACTAAGTCCCCCCTCTAACAGTAAACCCCCCAAAATAAAAAACCTAACACTAAAAAAATCCTAAAATACCCATCACCCCTAAAGGGGCATTTGTATGGGCATAACCCTTAAAAGGGCATTCAGCTCTTTTACTGCCCTTAAAAGGGTTTTCAGCTCTTTTAAGATTGCCCAAAATCCCCAATCTAAAAAATATATATATTTTTTTAAAAAGGCCTAACTCTAACCCCCAGATAGGTACTCAGCCAATAGGATGAGAGCTACTAAAATCCTATTGGTTGTTCAAATCAGCCAATAGGATTTCTGTAGCTCTCATCCTATTGGTTGATTTGAATTTGAATAATCAAATCAGCCAATAGGAATGCAATGGACGCCATATTTAATTGCGTACCTTAAATTCACTATTCAGTGTACGGCGGCGATCATACGAAGAGGATCCTTCACGGTTCCGTGGTCGCCTGTCTTCAATTCCTCGGTCCAGGATGAAGATAGAAGAGGTCACCACTTGGAAGAAGAAGACTTCACTGCCGGACTTCAGGAACCGTGAGTACCTATCTGGGGGTTAGAGTAAGGCCTTTTTTAAAAAACTTTTTATTTTTTAGATTAGGGATATTGGGCAATCTTAAAAGAGCTGAATGCCCTTTTAAGGGCTATGCCCATACAAATTCCCCTTTAGGGGCAATGGGTAGTTTTTTACTGTTAGGGTTTTTTTTAGAGGGGGGACTTAGTATTTTTTTAAGGAAAAGAGCTGTTTAACTTAGGGCAATGCCCTACAAAAGGCCCTTTTAAGGGCTATTGGTAGTTTAGAATTAGATTAGGGGGTGTTTTTATTTTGGGGGGCTTTATTATTTTCATAGGGATTAGGTTTAATTTTTTAATTTTTGATAATCTTGTTTTTTTATTTTATGTAATGTTAGCTTAAAAATTTAAACTTATTTTTTTTTTTTCTAAAGTAATGTTAGGTTTTTTATTTTAATTGTAATTTAGGATTATTAAAATGTATGTAATGGGGTTAATTTAGGGGGTGTTAGATTAGGGGGCTTAGTGATTAGTTAATTGCGATGTGGGTTATTGGCGGTTATTAGATTTATTAGGTTAATTCGGATGTGGGTTATTAGCGGATTAGGGGTTAATAGTTTAAATAGCTTGATTGCGTTGTGGGGGTGGCAGATTAGGGGTTAATAGATTATAAAAGATACTTTGCGTTGTGGGTGGTTGCGAATTAGGGGTTAATAGATTTAATAGATACTTTGCGTTGTGGGGGATAGCGGATTAGGGGTTAATAGATTTAATAGATACTATGCGTTGTGGGGGCATTGCGGATTAGGGGTTAATACATTAGTTATTGCGGTGGGGGGGTTGCGGTTGATCGGTAAATATTGCGCATGCGTTAGGTATTTAATTTTATTTTAACAGCGAGCGATGGGTAAAATATACGGCGCTGCACTTGTATGCGGCGCCGTATATGCGATTGAGTGTAGTGCAAGGTCGGGTTACCATAGTAACCTATTAATGTTTTAGAAATCACACAACGCTAACTTACACCTTCACGAAAAGAGCGACCACTCGCAAAGCGGTAACCTTTTCAATGGAAACCTGGTACTAAAATGGAGCCGTAAATTACTTTTAGCTGTTGGACGCTTTAGTAGCTTACGGCTCCATTTTTAACGGCTCAATGGAAGCAAGCTCAGAGTTGTCTACCTGGTAATGATCATTATCTGTAATTCCCCCACTGGCAGCTCATCAATGCTGGCAGCAGAGGCTGTGCCCCGCCAAATAAAATGCCCCTAACATATTTGTAAAAAAATAGCCTTTCATAATAATTTTTTTTTATTATTTTTTTTTATAGAGGTTTTACGAAAGTTACAACAAACAGTGAATGTCATGTTACAGGAATCAACATTTCAAAACGGTGGAACAGTATACACTGGAAGTAGTAGATTATACAACGTGTGACATGACATAAACTTCAGAAACCTCCTTTTCAGAAAAATACACACTTATGAAAGTAACTACTGAACTAGCCGCATAAGGGCCACTTGGCTATGAAAGCCACTCTTAGGCCCAATGATATACTTAAAGGGACATGAAACCCAACATTTTTCTTTCATGATTCAGATAGGGAATACAATTTCAAACAACTTTCCAATTTACTTCTATTATTTAATTTGCTTCCTTCTCTTGGTATCTTTTGCTGAAAGCTTTATCTAGGCAAGCTCAGGAGCAGCAGAGAACCTAGGGTCTAGTTGCTGATTGGTGGCTGCATATATATATATATATATATATATATATATATATATATTGTCATTGGCTCACCCATGTGTTCAGTTAGAAACCATTAGTGCATTGCTGCTCCTTTAACAAATGATACCAAGAGAATGTACGCGCCTTTCCTAGACAGTGTGGTTTACACTAATATGCATCAGTGTCAGGAACATACACTACAAGTGTGATGTGTTTGCTGCTGCAATATAGAGGTTAAATATAAGAAACTAGAGCAATTTTAATGCTGACTGCTTTAGGACTATGCCCCTAGATTTTTATTACATTAACTGCCAGGCAACAAGTTTGGTTTTGCAACACTCTCAGTTTTTTTATTACTTGCGCACAGCTTGGGAGGACAATTATTCAGGTTGTTTGTCTCGGTGGAAAACAGTTCTAGGTAGGAAGTTTTGTTCAGGCATTGGTAATAGGTGCCTGCCTTCTTGTTTCTTCATGGTTGAAATATAAATTTGCCAAAAAGTTATTTTGATTCCTCTGACAAAGGTGACCTTTCTGGGATTTCAAATAGATTCAGTCTCCATGATATTCTAACAGAGTCAAGGATTTCAAAGTTAATGTCTGCTTGTCTGAATCTTCAGGCTAAGCCTTTCCCTTCAGTAGCTTCCTGCATGGAAGTAATAGGTCTGATGGTGGCAGCGTCAGATGCAGTGCCTTTTGCTCAGCTTCATATGAGTCCTCTTTAGCTTTGCATGCTAAGTCAGTGGAACAGGGATCACTCCCAGTTATCATAAACTATATTTCTGAGTTCCCTCGTAAGGCAATCTCTCTCGTGGAGGTTAGTTCCCCAGCACATTTCTCAGGGAGCAAGCTTTGCTCGCCCTCTGTTGACTGTGATTTCAACAGATACAAGTCTGTCCGGCTGTGCTGCTGTATAGGGCTCACGTCTTTCTCAAGGAGTTTGGGCACCCTGGGAGACCAGGTTGCTCATAAATATTTTAGAACTCTAAGCAGTTCACAGGACTCTTCTCTTTCGGCCCCAGTTAAGGATGGAATCCTTCCTTCAGTTTCAGTCAGACAATGTTACAGCTGTGGCTTATGTCAATCACCAGGGGGGAACCAGGAGTTCCTTGGCGTTGAAAGAAGTTCCGAAAATTCTGGATTGGGCAGCGATCCGTCTTTGTCATATCTTCTATTCATGTTCCAAGAGTAGACAATTGGGAAGCAGATTTTCTCAGTCATCAGCCTATCCATCCAGGGAGATAGTCTCTCCATCCAGAAGTATTCAGTCAGATTGTGAATTATTGGGTCCTACCAGAGATAGATCTCATGGGTTCCAGGTTGAACAATAAGTTTCCTCAGTATTTCTCCAGGTCCAGATATCCAAGGGCTCTGGAGACAAATCCTCTGAGAATACTTTGGTAATTTCAGCTAGCTTATGTGTTTACTCCGCTGGTTCTGTTATCCAGAGTTATAGCCAAGATCAGGCAAGAGAATGCATCAGTGAAATGGCCTCGAAGAATTTGCAGATCTGGTTCAGATATGGTTTGCAAATCTGGTTCAGATATCCAATTGCCAACCCTGGCCTCTTCCTTTAAGAAAAGATAATCTGTCTAAGGTCTGTTTTCCATCCAGATCCAAAATCTCTAAGCTTGAAGGCTTGGAGATTGAACAGATAGTTCTTCATCAGAGGGGTTTTTCTGAGTTTGTTGTAAATAATATTGTTCAGGCTAGGCAACGGATTATTAGAAGAATCTTTTATAGGGTTTGAAAAGCCTTTATCTCTTGGTGTTCCTCGAATTCTTGAGTTTCTTCAAGATGGTATGCAGAAAGGACTTCCTGGAAGTTCTTTAAAGGGTCAGATTTCTGCTCTCTCTGTTCTTTTTCACAGGAAAATTGCTAATCTGCCTGCTGTGCAGTTTTATTCAGGCTTTGGGGCCTATCTATCAAGCTCCGAACGGAGCTTGAAGGCCCATGTTTCTGACGAGTCTTCAGACTCGCCAGAAACACAAGTTATGGAGCGGCGGTCTAAAGACTGCTGCTCCATAACCCTGTCCGCATGCTCTGATGAGGCGGACAGGAATCACAGAATATGATCGGGTTGATTGACACCCCCCTGCTGGCGGCCCGTTGCACCAGCAGCTCACAAGAGCTGCTGGTGCAATGCTGAATACGGAGAGCGTATTGTCTGTCGGACCTGATCCGCAGTGTCGGATCAGGTCCGACAGACATATGATAAATAGGCCCCTTTATCTTGAATACAACCTATTTCTCCACCTTGGAATCTTAAATTTGGTTCTGAAAGGTTTACAGTCTCCTCCCTTTGAACCTATGCATAAGGTTGATATTAAGCTTATTTCCTGGAAAGCTTTATTTATTTTGGTTATTTAATCTGCTAGAAGAGTGTCTGAGTTGTCTGCACTTTCTTATTATCCTCATTTGATTTTTCATAAGGATAAGGCTGTTTTCAGAACTTCTTTTGATTTTCATCCTAAAGTTGTTTCTTCTGACAATATCAGTTGGAAAATTGTGGTTCCTTCCCTTTGTCCTAATCCTAAGAATTCTTCGGAGAGACTTCTTCATAACTTGGATGTTGTTCCGGCTCTGAAATACTATCTTAAAGTTATGAAAGATTTCAGACTCCTGATTTGTTTGTTCATTTTTCAGGTAAGCACAAGAGGCAGAAGGCATCTTCTGTTGCTCTGGCCTCTTGGATTAAGAAATTAATTAATATGGTCTATGTAGAAGCAGGTCAAATTCCTCCTTAGCGTATTACAGCTCATTCTACTCGCTCTGTGGCCAATTCCTGGGCATCCAAGAATCAGGCCTCTGTAAAACAAATTTGCAAGGCAGTGCCTTGGTCATCCTTGCATACTTTTACTAAATTCTACCATTTTGATGTTTTTGCTTCATCAGAAGCTGCTTTTGGTAGGAAAATTCTTCTGGCAGTTGGTTATGTCTAGAAATCAGTTTTCTGTTTTTTAATTGCATTTAAAAAATTATAAAACAAATTGATTACTCTGTTCTTTGGGTGTTTTTTCTTTTGGTATAAGGATGGTTATCCTTCCCTTTTTTCATTACTCATGGCCTCTGCCACAGCTTGGGTATTAGTTCCCAGGAGTAATGGATCATGGACTCTTATCACCAATATGAAACAAAACATAATTTATATCTTACCTGATCAATTCCTTTCTTTCATGGTGATAAAAGTCCACGAGACCAAACCCTGATTATTTAGAAATTATTTTTTGTTTTATTTTTGGCACATACTTTTTTTTTTTTAATTTCCTCTGTTTTGCTCTGCTTCATTCTCACCTCTGTCAGCTTGGCTATACATCAGACTGATTACTATAGAGGTCGGAGGGGTTATATAGAGCTCTGAGGTTTGGGAATCTTTGCCTCCTCCTAGTGGCAGGAAAAGTAATTCCCAGGAGTAATGGATTGTGGACTCTTATCACAATTAAATGGAATTTATCAAGCAAGATATAAATGATGTTTTTATCACTCTCCAAACCTTGATTTTACTTCCTAACACAAACACTGAGGTGGCAAATCATTGCTTACAAACAAGTCTTTAGGCCATTTCACCTTAATCTTTATCTCAACAGTTCCTTCTACCATTCTTTATTACATGACTTCACATGCCCATATGTCCTCACAGATGATAGCTACTGGCAGGGCCATGTACCCTTGTACAATTTGTGTAATAGCGTCTGTGAATATTATGTAATCATTCAGTGGCTGCACTCCTTTTCATAGCTTTTATGCTTTCTAAATAAATAAATGAAAAATATATATTGACTTGTGTGTTCACTTGTTTGTTTCATTCCTGTCCTTTCATGCCAGTTACTAAGCCACAGGTAGTTTCTTAGCAACAAGGGTGGTGTCAGTTCAGTGATGAACTGACAAATGAAACCTGTTGTAACAGATTTAAGGAAGTTTAAAGAAAACATTTCATAGAAATTTAGTGATACTGTTCAAAAATCAATAAACAGTATTTAATTGTTATCCCTTTTCAGAATGAGTGGCATACAAACTTTAGTTGTAATATGTTTTGTTCTATTAAGCTAAAAAATGTTAGTCCACAAGGAAGCAGCTGTTTGAAAAGCAAGGAAATTAATGTATGCATTTTTTGAGAAAGGCGTTAAATAACGCTGAAATCAGTCAATAAAATTATATATAATTAATCTGGAATTTGAAATTGACAGCAAATAACACAATATATAACACACAATTTATAACCCTCTTGTTTGAAAAAAAATACTCCAAGCTGAGGCTTCTCAGGTAGGAAGGTCAATAATTTCAGTATATCCTCGATTTGCATTCAAATACCTTTTATACAGTATAGGGATGAGTGAAAATTGAATTTATTTGAAGGTCATTATTTTCCGTTTCCTATTTAGAATCCGATTTTCCAGGTTTACACAGGTTGCTACACTATATTGAATACAACAGCTCTTATCTAAACTACAGTAATCCAGTCATTGTTAAAAAAACATAATTTATTCTTACATGATTAATTTATTTTTTGGTAGTGAGAGTCCACGATTCTTACTGTTGGGAATTACATCACCTGGCCACCAGAAGGAGGCAAAGGCAACCTATACCAGATTTTAAAAATCCCTCCTACTTCCTCTCCCCTCCCAGTATTGCATAGCCGAGGATAGAAAGAAACAAAAAGACCATAGAGATGCAATCCAGGACTGCCGTCAACAAAAAATAAATCAAAATAATGGTGGGCGGGTTCATGGACTTTTACTACCAAATAAAAAATCAATTTATCATTTCCATTGAATCTATGATCACACCCAAGAGGACTACTCTGGTACTTGGAACAAGAGAACTCTTTGGCACGTTTTCTTCGCAGTCATGGCTGGAAGATAAAGACAGTAGTTGTTTCGTATGATCCATTGCTAAATTTAAAGATGGAGCATGAACCAAAATATCATCCAGGTAAGGAGCCAAATCTACCCCCTGAGAACAGACCACAGACAGTAAGGCTCCCACGACCTTTGTGCATTTCCTGGACAGATTTGAATAGAATCCTGTACCTTGTTCCTCCTGAGGTACTAAAATAATGACTCCCATCTCTTCCAAGTCACTTACACAGCAAAGTAATGCTACCCTTTCTTTCATGTAATTAACAAGAGTCCATGAGCTAGTGACGTATGGGATATACATTCCTACCAGGAGGGGCAAAGTTTCCCAAACCTTAAAATGCCTATAAATACACCCCTCACCACACCCACAAATCAGTTTTACAAACTTTGCCTCCAAGGGAGGTGGTGAAGTAAGTTTGTGCTAGATTCTACGTTGATATGCGCTCCGCAGCAAGTTGGAGCCCGGTTTTCCTCTCAGCGTGCAGTGAATGTCAGAGGGATGTGAGGAGAGTATTGCCTATTGAATGCAGTGATCTCCTTCTACGGGGTCTATTTCATAAGGTTCTCTGTTATCGGTCGTAGAGATTCATCTCTTACCTCCCTTTTCAGATCGACGATATACTCTTATATTTACCATTTCCTCTACTGATTCTCGTTTCAGTACTGGTTTGGCTTTCTACAAACATGTAGATGAGTGTCCTGGGGTAAGTAAGTCTTATTTTCTGTGACACTCTAAGCTATGGTTGGGCACTTTATTTATAAAGTTCTAAATATATGTATTCAAACATTTATTTGCCTTGACTCAGAATGTTCAACTTTCCTTATTTCCAGACAGTCAGTTTCATATTTGGGATTATGCTTTAATTATCATATTTTTCTTACCTCAAAAATTTGACTTTTTTCCCTGTGGGCTGTTAGGCTCGCGGGGGCTGAAAATGCTTCATTTTATTGCGTCATTCTTGGCGCGGACTTTTTTGGCGCAAAAATTCATTTCCGTTTCCGGCGTCATACGTGTCGCCGGAAGTTGCGTCATTTTTTTGACGTTATTTTGCGCCAAAAATGTCGGCGTTCCGGATGTGGCGTCATTTTTGGCGCCAAAAGCATTTAGGCGCCAAATAATGTGGGCGTCTTATTTGGTGCCAAAAAATATGGGCGTCGCTTTTGTCTCCACATTATTTCAGTCTCATTTTTCATTTGCTTCTGGTTGCTAGAAGCTTGATGTTTGGCATTTTTTTCCCATTCCTGAAACTGTCTTATAAGGAATTTGATCTATTTTGCTTTATATGTTGTTTTTTCTCTTACATATTGCAAGATGTCTCACGTTGCATCTGAGCCAGAAGATACTACAGGAAAACCTCTGCCTGCTGGATCTACCAAAGCTAAGTGTATCTGCTGTAAACTTTTGGTAGCTATTCCTCCAGCTGTTGTTTGTATTAAATGTCATGACAAACTTGTTAATGCAGATAATATTTCCTTTAGTGATGTACCATTGCCTGTTGCAGTTCCCTCAACATCTAAGGTGCAGAATGTTCCTGATAACATAAGAGATTTTGTTTCTGAATCCATAAAGAAGGCTTTGTCTGTTATTTCTCCTTCTAGTAAACGTAAAAAGTCTTTTAAATCTTCTCTCTCTACAGATGAATTTTTAAATGAACACCATCATTATGATTCTTTGGACTCTTCTGGTTCAGAGGATTCTGTCTCAGAGATTGATGCTGATAAATCTTCATATTTATTTAAGATGGAATTTATTCGCTCTTTACTTAAAGAAGTACTAATTGCTTTAGAAATAGAGGATTCTAGTCCTCTTGATACTAATTCTATACGTTTGGATAAGGTTTTTAAAGCTCCTGCGGTTATTCCAGAAGTCTTTCCTGTTCCTAATGCTATTTCTGCAGTAATTGCTAAGGAATGGGATAGATTGGGTAATTCATTTACTCCTTCTAAACGTTTTAAGCAATTATATCCTGTTCCGCCTGACAGATTAGAATTTTGGGACAAAATCCCTAAAGTTGATGGGGCTATTTCTACCCTTGCTAAACGTACTACCATTCCTACATCAGATGGTACCTCGTTTAAGGATCCTTTAGATAGAAAAATTGAATCTTTTCTAAGAAAAGCTTATCTATGTTCAGGTAATCTTCTTAGACCTGCTATATCATTGGCTGATGTTGCTGCAGCTTCAACTTTTTGGTTGGAAACTCTAGCGCAACAAGTAACAAATCGTGATTCTCATGATATTATTATTCTTCTCCAGCATGCTAATAATTTCATCTGTGATGCCATTTTTGATATTATTAGAGTTGATGTTAGATTTATGTCTCTGGCTATCTTAGCCAGAAGAGCTTTATGGCTTAAGACTTGGAATGCTGATATGGCTTCTAAATCAACTCTACTTTCCATTTCTTTCCAGGGAAACAAATTATTTGGTTCTCAGTTGGATTCTATTATTTCAACTGTTACTGGTGGGAAAGGAACTTTTTTACCACAGGATAAAAAGTCTAAAGGTAAAAACAGGGCTAACAATCGTTTTCGTTCCTTTCGTTTCAACAAAGAACAAAAGCCTGATCCTTCGTCCTCAGGAGCAGTTTCAGTTTGGAAACCATCTCCAGTCTGGAATAAATCCAAGCCTGCTAGAAAGGCAAAGCCTGCTTCTAAGTTCACATGAAGGTACGGCCCTCATTCCAGTTCAGCTGGTAGGGGGCAGGTTACGTTTTTTCAAAGAAATTTGGATCAGTTCTGTTCACAATCTTTGGATTCAGAACATTGTTTCAGAAGGGTACAGAATTGGTTTCAAGATGAGACCTCCTGCAAAGAGATTTTTTCTTTCCCATGTCCCAGTAAATCCAGTGAAAGCTCAAGCATTTCTGAATTGTGTTTCAGATCTAGAGTTGGCTGGAGTAATTATGCCAGTTCCAGTTCCGGAACAGGGGATGGGGTTTTATTCAAATCTCTTCATTGTACCAAAGAAGGAGAATTCCTTCAGACCAGTTCTGGATCTAAAATTATTGAATCGTTATGTAAGGATACCAACGTTCAAGATGGTAACTGTAAGGACTATATTGCCTTTTGTTCAGCAAGGGAATTATATGTCCACAATAGATTTACAGGATGCATATCTGCATATTCCGATTCATCCAGATCATTATCAGTTCCTGAGATTCTCTTTTCTAGACAAGCATTACCAATTTGTGGCTCTACCGTTTGGCCTTGCTACAGCTCCAAGAATTTTCACAAAGATTCTCGGTGCCCTTCTGTCTGTAATCAGAGAACAGGGTATTGTGGTATTTCCTTATTTGGACGATATCTTGGTACTTGCTCCGTCTTTACATTTAGCAGAGTCTCATACGAATCGACTTGTGTTGTTTCTTCAAGATCATGGTTGGAGGATCAATTTACCAAAAAGTTCTTTGATTCCTCAAACAAGGGTAACCTTTCTGGGTTTCCAGATAGATTCAGTGTCCATGACTTTGTCTTTAACAGACAAGAGACGTCTAAAATTGATTACAGCCTGTCGAAACCTTCAGTCTCAATCATTCCCTTCGGTAGCCTTATGCATGGAAATTCTAGGTCTTATGACTGCTGCATCGGACGCGATCCCCTTTGCTCGTTTTCACATGCGACCTCTTCAGCTCTGTATGCTGAACCAATGGTGCAGGGATTACACGAAGATATATCAATTAATATCTTTAAAACCGATTGTTCGGCACTCTCTAACGTGGTGGACAGATCACCATCGTTTAATTCAGGGGGCTTCTTTTGTTCTTCCGACCTGGACTGTAATTTCAACAGATGCAAGTCTCACAGGTTGGGGAGCTGTGTGGGGATCTCTGACGGCACAAGGAGTTTGGGAATCTCAGGAGGTGAGATTACCGATCAATATCTTGGAACTCCGTGCAGTTTTCAGAGCTCTTCAGTTTTGGCCTCTTCTGAAGAGAGAATCGTTCATTTGTTTTCAGACAGACAATGTCACAACTGTGGCATACATCAATCATCAAGGAGGGACTCACAGTCCTCTGGCTATGAAAGAAGTATCTCGAATTTTGGTTTGGGCGGAATCCAGCTCCTGTCTAATCTCTGCGGTTCATATCCCAGGTGTAGACAATTGGGAAGCGGATTATCTCAGTCGCCAAACGTTGCATCCGGGCGAATGGTCTCTTCACCCAGAGGTATTTCTTCAGATTGTTCAAATGTGGGGGCTCCCAGAGATAGATCTGATGGCCTCTCATCTAAACAAGAAACTTCCCAGGTATCTGTCCAGATCCCGGGATCCTCAGGCGGAGGCAGTGGATGCATTATCACTTCCTTGGAAGTATCATCCTGCCTATATCTTTCCGCCTCTAGTTCTTCTTCCAAGAGTAATCTCCAAGATTCTGAGGGAATGCTCGTTTGTTCTGCTAATAGCTCCGGCATGGCCTCACAGGTTTTGGTATGCGGATCTTGTCCGGATGGCATCTTGCCAACCATGGACTCTTCCGTTAAGACCAGACCTTCTGTCTCAAGGTCCTTTTTTCCATCCGGATCTGAAATCCTTAAATTTAAAGGTATGGAGATTGAACGCTTGATTCTTGGTCATAGAGGTTTCTCTGACTCCGTGATTAATACTATGTTACAGGCTCGTAAATCTGTATCTCGAGAGATATATTATAGAGTCTGGAAGACTTATATTTCTTGGTGTCTTTCTCATCATTTTTCTTGGCATTCTTTTAGAATACCGAGAATTTTACAGTTTCTTCAGGATGGTTTAGATAAGGGTTTGTCCGCGAGTTCTTTGAAAGGACAAATCTCCGCTCTTTCTGTTCTTTTTCACAGAAAGATTGCTATTCTTCCTGATATTCATTGTTTTGTACAAGCTTTGGTTCGTATAAAACCTGTCATTAAGTCAATTTCTCCTCCATGGAGTTTGAATTTGGTTTTGGGAGCTCTTCAAGCTCCTCCGTTTGAACCTATGCATTCATTGGACATTAAATTACTTTCTTGGAAAGTTTTGTTCCTTTTGGCCATCTCTTCTGCTAGAAGAGTTTCTGAATTATCTGCTCTTTCGTGTGAGTCTCCTTTTCTGATTTTTCATCAGGATAAGGCGGTGTTGCGAACTTCTTTTGAATTTTTACCTAAAGTTGTGAATTCCAACAACATTAGTAGAGAAATTGTGGTTCCTTCATTATGTCCTAATCCTAAGAATTCTAAGGAGAAATCATTGCATTCTTTGGATGTTGTTAGAGCTTTGAAATATTATGTTGAAGCTACGAAATCTTTCCGTAAGACTTCTAGTCTATTTGTTATCTTTTCCGGTTCTAGGAAAGGCCAGAAAGCTTCTGCCATTTCTTTGGCATCTTGGTTGAAATCTTTAATTCATCTTGCCTATGTTGAGTCGGGTAAAATTCCGCCTCAAAGAATTACAGCTCATTCTACTAGGTCAGTTTCTACTTCCTGGGCGTTTAGGAATGAAGCTTCGGTTGACCAGATCTGCAAAGCAGCAACTTGGTCCTCTTTGCATACTTTTACTAAATTCTACCATTTTGATGTATTTTCTTCTTCTGAAGCAGTTTTTGGTAGAAAAGTTCTTCAGGCAGCGGTTTCAGTTTGAATCTTCTGCTTATGTTTTTTGTTAAACTTTATTTTGGGTGTGGATTATTTTCAGCAGGAATTGGCTGTCTTTATTTTATCCCTCCCTCTCTAGTGACTCTTGTGTGGAAAGATCCACATCTTGGGTAGTCATTATCCCATACGTCACTAGCTCATGGACTCTTGTTAATTACATGAAAGAAAACATAATTTATGTAAGAACTTACCTGATAAATTCATTTCTTTCATATTAACAAGAGTCCATGAGGCCCACCCTTTTTTGTGGTGGTTATGATTTTTTTTGTATAAAGCACAATTATTCCAATTCCTTATTTTATATGCTTCGCACTTTTTTTCTTATCACCCCACTTCTTGGCTATTCGTTAAACTGATTTGTGGGTGTGGTGAGGGGTGTATTTATAGGCATTTTAAGGTTTGGGAAACTTTGCCCCTCCTGGTAGGAATGTATATCCCATACGTCACTAGCTCATGGACTCTTGTTAATATGAAAGAAATGAATTTATCAGGTAAGTTCTTACATAAATTATGTTTTTCTCTGGACACTTGGAAAGGTGAGACAGAACAGACCTCCCCCAAGGAGGACGAGACTTGAAACCTATTCTGTAACCATGGGATACGATTTCCATGACTCAAGGGAAGAGCGCTCACCTCCTGAACAGGCTTAATCTGCCCCCTACTGGAGACAAGTCTGGATCAGAGGCCTTACCTTTATGCAGATTTAGACTCTGAGTATTTTTTTGGGTTGTTTGGGCTTGGATCAGATCGGATTTGGTCTCCAAGAAGGGCTTAGAGGACTCCGACTATTATGAAGAAAAGGATCATTGATTCTTGTTCTGGCGTGAGGGACAAAAACGCCCTCCCATTTCCCCCTATTTTTTCTATCCTCAGGTAGAAAGGCTCCTGTACCACCAGTTAAAGTAGAGATGGTAGAATCAAAACCTGGTCAAAAGGGTCTTATACCCTTAAAGGCCAAGGATAAAAGTCTAGACTTGGAGACCATGGCTGCAGACCAAGGTTTTAACCAAAGAGCTCTTCTAGCTAATACAGCCAGAGCCGTATTCTTTACATTGATGCAGATAATCTAAACAACTGTATCACAGATAAAGGAATTAGTCAATTTTAAGAATCTTATACGCTCCTGAATCTCCTCTAATGCAGATTCAACAGAGACTAATTCAGATAGAGAATCACACCAAAAGGCAGCCGCGATGCCCACCGCTGCAACACTGATGGAAGGTTGGAAGAGCAAGCCACCCTTTAAGAAGGCTCTTCTCAGATAACCTTTGTTTCCTGTCCATACTGTCCTCTAAACTTGGAATGGTGGTTCTTTTCACACCGGAAGAGACGGGTAGAGAAGTGCGTCAAAGCATAAAACGGGCGTGTGACAGAAAAACCTACCACCTCCCGTCACCGCGAGAATGTGGTTAGCCTGAGACAACCCGCGCATACCCAGGTGCTCCGGTCCACAGTGAAACAAGACCGGAGCATCGATATTAATGCACAGGTTAAGATGTCTGCCTTGGTTCTCCGCCATGAGAAACAGAGTATCAGGAGAAAATAGCAGGGGGGAAATTTAGGGCTCTGCTGAGCTGCCAATGAATAAGTGTAAAGTACTAACACATTTCCACTAATATACACTGAATAACAATAAAAGCCCCTTGTTTTACCATCAATAGGGAAGACCCAGTGGGAGCAGGGGTTTAGGCAATTTACAGCCAGCTATAAGGTCCCCAGCACTAACAAAGTGCAAGAGAGGGACAGGAGTGAGACCCCAGGAAAAGGTACTATACATATAAAAGACACTACTATAAAGAATAATATGCATAGATACTGATCTAAAAATCCAGTATAAAACTGTTTTAAAACTTATTTAGAAGCTACCAGTTTAGCACGGTTGAAAAGGTCTAGTTGGAACACCCACTGCAAGTGGTTATATATAAAAAAAAAAGCAGACCCCCTCCCCCTCCTCTGCATATGAAAAGACTTTACACAAACAGTAGCAAGCTGGAGTAGGTATACATCAGTATTCTCCTAAAACTCTGGGGCTTGTTTAGGAGCCTGAAAATCAGCGCAATGTTATATAAAAATAAGCAAAACAATACATTTAAAAAAAAAAAGAAAGCTGCATGGACTATATAAATGGATCATCTACAAAACATTTCTGCAAAGAGAAATCTAGTGTATAATGTCCCTTTGCAATGTTTGAGGTTACCAAGCTTGGCAGTGATGTAATAACTTGAATATGGATAAAGTGACAGCACAGATGTTAAAATGTTATAGTATGGCATTCTTCTAAACTGAATATTGAATTGTAGTAAATTGCAGTATTTTGTTGTAATGCAATAATGTTCATTTTATGTGGACCTTAAAAAGGTACAGTGAAGTTCAAATTAAACTTTAGCAATTCAGATAGAACATGCAGTTTTAAACACCTTTCCAGTCTTCTTCCATTATCAATTTTATCTTGTTCTCTTGATATCCTTTGTTTAGAGTAAACCTAGGTAGACTGATAAGAGCTTAGGAGTGTGCATGTGCCTTTAGCAGTAGTGTTTGTGTGTGAGCTCTATGTTTTTACTGGATCATGCTCAGAATACAGAAGCAGAATTATTACACAAGAGACTGAAAGGCTATTTATTAACATGTAATTGGATCTCAGTCAATAATGAACAGCAATATTGTATAATAATATCAAAATGATGATCAGAATAATTAAAGAACATGCAAATATCATTAAAATGTTTTCTTTTTTTTAGCACTATTATTTGAAGAGCCTATGGATTTAAATATATTTGTACTTCATATTAAACAGATGTACAATGTAATTACTATTTCTTTCATGTAATTAGCAAGAGTCCATGAGCTAGTGACGTATGGGATATACATTCCTACCAGGAGGGGCAAAGTTTCCCAAACCTTAAAATGCCTATAAATACACCCCTCACCACACCCACAAATCAGTTTTACAAACTTTGCCTCCCATGGAGGTGGTGAAGTAAGTTTGTGCTAGATTCTACGTTGATATGTGCTTCGCAGCAGGCTGGAGCCCGGTTTTCCTCTCAGTGTGCAGTGAATGTCAGAGGGATGTGAAGAGAGTATTGCCTATTTGAATTCAATGATCTCCTTCTACGGGGTCCATTTCATAGGTTCTCTGTTATCGGTCGTAGAGATTCATCTCTTACCTCCCTTTTCAGATAGACGATATACTCTTATATATACCATTACCTCTACTGATTCTCGTTTCAGTACTGGTTTGGCTTTCTACTACATGTAGATGAGTGTCCTGGGGTAAGTAAGTCTTATTTTTGTGACACTCTAAGCTATGGTTGGGCACTTTTATATAAAGTTCTAAATATAAATATATGTGTTCAAACATTTATTTGCCTTGATTCAGGATGTTCAACGTTCCTTATTTCAGACAGTCAGTTTCATATTTGGGATAATGCATATGAATTAATCAATTTTTTCTTACCTTAAAATTTGACTTTTTTCCTGTGGGCTGTTAGGCTCGCGGGGGCTGAAAATGCTTCATTTTATTGCGTCATTCTTGGCGTGGACTTTCTTGGTGCAAAAATTTTCTTGTCATTTCCGGCGTCATACATGTCCCTGGAAGTTGCGTCATTTTTTTGACGTTTTTGCGCCAAAAAATGTCGGCGTTACCGGATGTGGCGTCATTTTTGGCGCCAAAAGCATTTAGGCGCCAAATAATGTGGGCGGCTTTTTTGTCGCTAAAAAATTCGAGCGTCGTTGTCTCCACAATATTTAAGTCTCATTATTTATTGCTTCTGGTTGCTAGAAGCTTGTTCATTGGCATTTTTTTCCCATTCCTGAAACTGTCATTTAAGGAATTTGATCAATTTTGCTTTATATGTTGTTTTTTTCTATTACATATTGCAAGATGTCTCAGATTGACCCTGAATCAGAAGCCACTTCTGGAAAAACGCTAAACTGAGTTTCAGTTCTACCAAAGCTAAGTTCATTTATTTTAAATGTTATAAATGTTTATCTTTAGCTATGGTTTGTAATAAGTTATTATGATATACTTTTACATGCAGAATCCATTAGTATTTATGCTTTATATATTTCCATTCTTACATCTTATGTACAAGAAATATTTAGAAAATTTATAAGGCTCGAGACCGGCAAAAGTAGAATTTTGTGACGTAAGCATCGATCCGCCGGACTCAGTCCGACACAGATCGATTCTCACGTCACTCCAGATGTTCCGCACACAAGTGCGGCACATTCTCACTACTTTTGCTAGTTATCAAAAAACTAGCAGGTACGCTCGGCACTTTTACGGCCCAGCGTACCTGGTTTTCAAACCGCCACCCCTGGAGGCGGCGGATCCCATAGGAATCAATGGGAGTCTGACCATAGCGAAAGTACAAGTTCGCTGCTGACAGACATCCCATTCATTCCTATGGGAGCTGTCTACACCTAACACCCTAACATGTACCCCGAGTCTAAACACCACTAATCTGTCCCCCCTACACCGCCGCAACTAAATAAAGTTATTTCCCCCTAAACCGCCGCTCCCGGAGCCCACCGCAAGCTACTCTATACATATTAACCCCTAAACCGCCGCTCCCGGAGCCCACCGCAACTATAATAAATTTATTAACCCCTAAACCGCTGCTCCCTGAACCAGCCGCAACCTATATTAAATGTATTAACCCCTATCCTGCCCCCCCCTACACCGTCGCCACCTATAATAAATTTAATAACCCCTAATCTGCCCCCCCTACACCGTCGCCACCTATAATAAATTTATTAACCCCTATCCTGCCCCCCACTACAACGCCGCCACTGTAATAAAATTATTAACCCCTAAACCTAAGTCTAACCCTAACCCCCCCTAACTTAAATATTAATTAAATAAATCTAAATAAATTAACTCTTATTAACTAAATGAATCCTATTTAAAACTAAATACTTACCTATAAAATAAACCCTAATATAGCTACAATATAAATAATAATTATATTCTAGCTATCTTAGGATTTATTTTTATTTTACAGGCACCTTTCAATTTATTTTAACTAGGTACAATAGCTATTAAATAGTTATTAACTATTTAATAGCTTACCTAGCTAAAATAAAGAGAAATTTACCTGTAAAATAAAAACTAACCTAAGTTACAATTACACCTAACACTACACTATACTTTAATAAATTGTTCCTATTTAAAACTAAATACTTACCTGTAAAATAAACCCTAAGATTGCTACAATATAATTAATAATTATATTGTAGCTATCTTAGGATTTATCTTTATTTTACAGGTAACTTTGTATTTATTTTAGCTAGTTAGAATAGTTATTAAATAGTTATTAACTATTTAATAACTACCTAGCTAAAAGAAATACAAAATTACCTGTAAAATAAATCCTAACTTAAGTTACAATTAAACCTAATACTACACTATCATTAAATTAATTAAATAAACTACCTACAAATAACTACAATTAAATACAATTACATAAACTAACTAAAGTACAAAAAATAAAAAAATAAGTTACAAACATGTTAAAAATATTACAACAATTTTAAGCTACTTACACCTAATCTAAGCCCCCTAATAAAATAACAAACCCCCCCAAAATAAAAAAATGCCCTACCCTATTCTAAATTAAATAAACTTCAAAGCTCTTTTACCTTACCAGCCCTTAAAAGGGCCATTTGTGGGGGCATGCCCCAAAGAAAACAGCTCTTTTGCCTGTAAAAGAAAAATACAACCCCCCCAACATTAAAACCCACCACCCACATACCCCTAATCTAACCCAAACCGCCCTTACAAAAACCTAACACTAATCCCCTGAAGATCATCCTACCTTGTCTTCACTCAGCCGAGCAGCGATGGAACCGAAGTGGATATCCGGAGCGGAAGAAGTTAATCCTCCAAGCGGCGCTGAAGAAATCTTCCATCCGATGAAGTCATCATCCAGGCGGCGCTGAAGAAAAGTCTTCGATCCGGCCGATGTCATCTTCAAAGAGGCGCTGAAGAGGTCTTCTATCCGGGCGATGTCATCTTCCAAGCTGGGTCTTGAATCTTCCTTCCGCCGACGCGGAACCTCCTTCTTCACCGACGGACTACGACGAATGAAGGCTCCTTTAAGGGACGTCATCCAAGATGGCATCCCCTCAATTCCGATTGGCTGATAGGATTCTATCAGCCAATCGGAATTAAGGTAGGACAAATCTGATTGGCTGATGGAATCAGCCAATCAGATTGAGCTCGCATTCTATTGGCTGTTCCGATCAGCCAATAGAATGCGAGCTCAATCTGATTGGCTGATTGGATCAGCCAATCGGATTGAACTTGAATCTGATTGGCTGATTCCATCAGCCAATCAGAATTTTCCTACCTTAATTCCGATTGGCTGATAGAATCCTATCAGCCAATCGGAATTGAGGGGACGCCATCTTGGATGACCTCCCTTAAAGGAGCCTTCATTCGTCGTAGTCCGTCGGTGAAGAAGGAGGTTCCGCGTCGGCGGAAGGAAGATTCAAGACCCGGCTTGGAAGATGACTTCGCCCGGATAGAAGACCTCTTCAGCGCCTCTTTGAAGATGACATCGGCCGGATCGAAGACTTTTCTTCAGCGCCGCCTGGATGATGACTTCATCGGATGGAAGATTTCTTCAGCGCCGCTTGGAGGATTAACTTCTTCCGCTCCGGATGTCCACTTCGGTTCCATCGCTGCTCGGCTGAGTGAAGACAAGGTAGGATGATCTTCAGGGGATTAGTGTTAGGTTTTTGTAAGGGGGGTTTGGGTTAGATTAGGGGTATGTGGGTGGTGGGTTTTAATGTTGGGGGGGGGTTGTATTTTTCTTTTACAGGCAAAAGAGCTGTTTTCTTTGGGGCATGCCCCCACAAATGGCCCTTTTAAGGGCTGGTAAGGTAAAAGAGCTTTGAAGTTTATTTAATTTAGAATAGGGTAGGGCATTTTTTTATTTTGGGGGGGTTTGTTATTTTATTAGGGGGCTTAGATTAGGTGTAAGTAGCTTAAAATTGTTTTAATATTTTTAACATGTTTGTAACTTATTTTTTTATTTTTTGTAACTTAGCTTTTTTTATTTTTTGTACTTTAGTTAGTTTATGTAATTGTATTTAATTGTAGTTATTTGTAGGTAGTTTATTTAATTAATTTAATGATAGTGTAGTATTAGGTTTAATTGTAACTTAGGTTAGGATTTATTTTACAGGTAATTTTGTATTTCTTTTAGCTAGGTAGTTATTAAATAGTTAATAACTATTTAATAACTATTCTAACTAGCTAAAATAAATACAAAGTTACCTGTAAAATAAATATAAATCCTAAGATAGCTACAATATAATTATTATTTATATTGTAGCTATATTAGGGTTTATTTACAGGTAAGTATTTAGTTTTAAATAGGAATAATTTATTAAAGTATAGTGTAGTGTTAGGTGTAATTGTAACTTAGGTTAGTTTTTATTTTACAGGTAAATTTCAGTTTATTTTAGCTAGGTAAGCTATTAAATAGTTAATAACTATTTAATAGCTATTGTACCTAGTTAAAATAAATTGAAAGGTACCTGTAAAATAAAAATAAATCCTAAAATAGCTACAATATAATTATTATTTATATTGTAGCTATATTAGGGTTTATTTTACAGGTAAGTATTTAGTTTTAAATAGGAATAATTTATTAAAGTATAGTGTAGTGTTAGGTGTAATTGTAACTTAGGTTAGTTTTTATTTTACAGGTAAATTTCAGTTTATTTTAGCTAGGTAAGCTATTAAATAGTTAATAACTATTTAATAGCTATTGTACCTAGTTAAAATAAATTGAAAGGTACCTGTAAAATAAAAATAAATCCTAAGATAGCTAGAATATAATTATTATTTATATTGTAGCTATATTAGGGTTTATTTTATAGGTAAGTATTTAGTTTTAAATATGATTCATTTAGTTAATAATAAAAATATTATTTAGATTTATTTAATTAATATTTAAGTTAGGGGGGCGTTAGGGTTAGACTTAGGTTTAGGGGTTAATAATTTTATTGCGGCGGCGGCGTAGTGGGGGGGCAGGATAGGGGTTAATAAATTTATTATAGGGGGCGACGGTGTAGGGGAGGCAGATTAGGGGTTAATAAATTTATTATAGGTGACGACGGTGTAGGGGGGGCAGGATAGGGGTTAATAGGTTTAATATAGGTTGCGGCGGGTTCAGGGAACGGCGGTTTAGGGGTTAAACTATTTATTTAGTTGCGGAGAGGTGCGGGATCAGCAGGATAGGGGTTAATAACTTTATAATAGAGGGCGACGGTGTAGGGGGGGCAGGATAGGGGTTACTAGGTATACTGTAGGTGGCAGCGGTGTCCGGGAGCGGTGGTTTAGGGGTTAATACATTTATAAGAGTTGCAGCGGAGTCTAGGAGCGGCGGTTTAGGGGTTAGTAACTTTATTGAGTTGCGGGAGGCTCCGGGGCGCCGGTATAGGGGGTAGAACAGTGTAGTTTAGTGTGAGTGCTTAGTGACAGGCTAGCAATAAAGCTGGGAAAAAGCCGAAGGGCAGCGAGATCGGATGAGTGATAACTGTCACAGTCCGCTGCTCACCGCCCCGCGGCTTTTTG
The DNA here is from genome assembly GCF_027579735.1 of Bombina bombina. Classification (NCBI taxonomy): domain Eukaryota; kingdom Metazoa; phylum Chordata; class Amphibia; order Anura; family Bombinatoridae; genus Bombina; species Bombina bombina. The sequence goes on along the minus strand of NC_069504.1, from coordinate 464,748,303 downwards.
ACAGCTTTATTTGATAACTTAGGCGTATTTTTTCAGGTCCGCGGCGGCAATGTGAGGCGAGCTTAGGCGGGCGTATTGGGCCGGCGAAGCCAGAAAAGTAGACGGCTTGATAACTACCCCCCAGTGTCTGACTTCGTGCCTTCTAATAAAATTCTTAGGTCTTTTTCACTTCTTTTTTAATTATTGAAGTTTCAAATGACCAACAACATACTGATTTATCCTTCTCTTATGATGTTTTTTTCTCTTTCAGAAATTTTCTTCATCAAATATTGACACTAACAAATCTATTATTAAAGTACATTTGTTCTTTGCTGAAAGGGTGTTGATTATTTTGGATATTAAGGTAACTAGTTCTTTAAGACTAGCTGACACTATTTCTGCCTATTTATTCTTCTGTGTTTTCAGAGGTTTTCTTTCCAATTCCCCATACTAGGGAATGGAATAGGCTGAGAATTTTCTTTTATTCCTTCTTCAAAGGTTTTAAACTATATTCTTTGCCAGCAGTTAAATTCAATTTGGAGGGTTCTCCAATTTATTGGGGCTATCTCTACTTCTACTAATTATGCTATTGTTTCTATAGCAAAATAGTATTTATTTTCCTTTAGATAGTTGTATCTTATTTATGGAAAATTATTTAGTTTCAGGTACTTTTCTTGGTCCTGTGATTTATTTGGATATTGCAATTGCTTCATTTTTCTGTTTACTTTAAGATCAAGTTTCAGATTATGATTTATTTTAGCATTGTTAAAGGGACAACATTTACTAGACTAGGTGCTGTTGCATTTGTCTTGTTGTTTTGCATTTATTGATTATGCAAGTCCACTGTATTGACTGGTCCTTTTAACTGGACTATCATGCTAATAATTTCATTTGTATCTTCTTTTTATTGAATATTTTCGCAAATGAGGGTTAATCTATGTCTTTAGCTATTTTAGCTAGAAGAATTTTGTGATTTTTAAAAAAATAAATTAAAAAAAAATCCATATTTCTTTTGTTCTAAGATAATCAATTATTTGTTTTATAATTGGATTCAATTCTTAATTGTTACTCTGGGCTTCAAGATTGAGTTCTAAGACTAAAACTTTAAGCTTATACTAGTTTGGTCGTTCTTATTAAGGAGCGAATTCCTGAGTTCTTTACCAAGTAACATGTTTATAATTGGAGTTCAAAATCAGCTCCCTAATATTGCGATGTACGTGCCGTATTCCAGCTTGGCTGGTAAGAGGCAGGTTAAGACTTCTTTGAAAATTATTTGGTTCTATTTTGTCCAAATTTCTTTGATTTTATTCCAGTAAGGCTAACACTTTCTTTAAGTGTGTTTCTGTCCTATATATTTTGGGTACTATTGAAGCATGGCTGGGCACCCATGGGGTTCAAGCGCTGCTCAGACCTGGAGTCTTCTGGGGTATTTCTTCCAGTTCCTTTTTTAGGAACTGGGTTTTGGAGTTTTATTCAAACTATTTTTGCCTTTTTATGGTCATTGATAGCATTATTTGTTTTCATTAGATACAATAAATGCATATTTTCATTTTTCTGTTTTCATTCAGATTATTTTCTGAGGATGCAGAATCTCATATGATTCACTTGCTCTTCAGGACATAGTTAGAGGATCTTTTTTTCAAAAGCTCTTGATTCCTCACACAAGGGTCACCTTTTTTTAGGTTTCCAGATAGTTTGTGTCACTGTCTTTGTCTCTATCAGACAAGGGATAATTTTATTGGGTTCCGTCTGTCGGTACCTTTAGTCTCCTTCAGTTGCTATAGTGTTTGATATGCCATTGTCAATATGTAGGTAAAACTAGTAGACAATTGGGTACACGAGCAAGAGAACATTTTAATGATGTTAAGAATTACAACAAAGATTCAAGCATAGCCCAGCACTTCAATGGGATACACTTCACGAATGTTGGAGATTTCAGCATTAAGGCAATTGATAAAGCACTAACCTCGATTAGAGGTGGTGATAGACATAAGGTATTAGATAAGAAAGAACTTTACTGGATATTTAAACTCAAGACCAGGGTCCCTTTAGGATTAAATAAAGAATGGGACATAAGTTACTTTGTCTAATTTACTATTATTAATACTATCACAAGTATCTCTTACTTTACCATGACTTGTAGGTTTGAATGATGCTAGTGAGTACTTCTTTGATTGTTTAGCTGAATGAACATGGAGTCATATTAATATGTATGTATCTCAATCCCCTGCATTAGTTTGTTTTAGACATCTTGCCAAAGGGATAGAGTGTCACTGTCCTGTACCTAGCCGGGTGGTCTGAGTTTGGGCATCTGCCTATTTGCATGGATTTTATTCAACATGTGAGTAATTGGTTTGTGTACATGGTGTATCCTACTGTATAGCTATATCTGATATAGGAGAGGATTTCCTCTTTTCTATGTTATACACATATTGTATAACTTCAGATGACTATATTGTTCCTTTGTGGACACCATTGGGCACAAGCCAACAAGGTTTTTTGGATATATTTAATCATTGTATGTGTTTTCACACTAACTTTTAGATTTAGCTATCTCCAGAAACCATTAGAGTTGAACCTTGCAGAAGTGGCACATAATATGGGACATATCGGACATATTAGTAGATGTTAACGCATATGTATTGGTGATGCGATATTGCTGCCACATTGAGAGGTTAGGATATGCTGATGGATGCTGGTGCATTATCGCACAATAACAAATGCTGATAAATGGAGAGAACTTTTATAGGCTCCTTGTGTAACAGCTCTTATATATATATGGAAAATTTCTCTACTATAGTGGAGTGCTTTTTTGCACCAGCGTCCTCTAGCAGATGTAATAGGGGCCCTCTGAGTAAATTGGGAGAAAAAATATTTTTTGAGTGTCCCTTTAATGTTTGATTTGCCTGAATTGTTTGAATTATCCATTTTTCTGTATTTGTTCTTTGTTTTTTGTAATATATACATACAAGGTTTTTTCTTTGACTTTATTAAGTTTTTCTATTTTTCTTTACTCTTGAACAACATTGCTCATAATGGCCAGATTCCTTAATAGAATGTTGTGTACTAGTACAGGGACAGCACTGTAAATGAGATGTATCTTGTTCTGTTTTTATATACACACTTGCTTTTGTTTTTCACTGCATTTTATTTTTATTTTTATGTTTTGAATTTAGTTATGTGTGGGCAAGAGTGTGGGCAGGTATTACCTGATATAAGGATAGGTTGTGTACATGCTCATTATGTCTCTGATGAAGCGCCACTAGAGGGCGGGAAACGCGTCAGACACCTTTTGCTATGTTTGTATCGTTCATCTGTATGCAATAAATTTGCTTTATGATATGTGAACTTTTGTGCAGCTCCTTCGTTTTTTTTGTACCAGTTTGTGTCACTGTCTTTGTCTCTATCAGACAAGGGATAATTTTATTGGGTTCCGTCTGTCGGTACCTTTAGTCTCCTTCAGTTGCTATATATGCATAGAAGTTTTAGGTCTTATGGCCACAGCATTGGATTCAATTCCCTTTGCTCATTTTCAATAGAAAGAACCTTTCCAGTCTTTTATGAGTGTTGTTTCTTCAAGAACATGGTTGGAGGATCAATTTACCAAAAAGTTCGTTGATTCCTCAGACAAGGGTAACCTTTTTAAGTTTCCAGATAGATTCAGTGTCCATGACTCTGTCTCTGACGGACAAGAGACGTCTGAAATTGGTTTCAGCTTGTCGAAACCTTCAGTCTCAATCTTTCCCTTCGGTAGCCTTATGCATGGAAATTCTAGGTCTTCTGACTGCTGCATTGGACGCGATTCCCTTTGCTCGTTTTCACATGCGACCTCTTCAGCTCTGTATGCTGAACCAGTGGTGCAGGGATTATACAAAGATATCTCAATTAATATCTTTAAAACCGATTGTTTGACACTCTCTGACGTGGTGGTCAGACCACCATCGTTTAGTTCAGGGGGCTTCTTTTGTTCTTCCAAACTAGACTGTGATCTCAACAGATGCAAGTCTGACAGGTTGGGGAGCTGTATGGGGGTTTCTGACAGCACAAGGGGTTTGGGAATCTCAGGAGGCGAGATTACCATTCAACATTTTGGAACTCCGTGCAATTTTCAGAGCTCTTCAGTCGTGGCCTCTTCTAAAGAGAGAGTCGTTCATTTGTTTCCAGACGGACAATGTCACAACCGTGGCTTATGTCAATCATCAAGGAGGGACTCACAGTCCCCTGCCTATGAAAGAAGTCTCTCGAATACTTGTATGGGCGTAATCCAGCTCCTGTCTAATTTCTGCGGTTCATATCCCAGGTATAGACAATTGGGAAGCGGATTATCTCAGTCGCCAAACGCTACATCCGGGCGAATGGTCTCTTCACCCAGAGGTATTTCTTCAGATTGTTCAAATATGGGGACTTCCAGAAATAGATCTGATGGCTTCTCATCTAAACAAGAAGCTTCCCAGGTATCTGTCCAGATCCAGGGATCCTCAGGCGGAAGCAGTGGATGCATTGTCACTTCCTTGGAAGTATCATCCTGCTTATATCTTTCCGCCTCTAGTTTTTTTTCCAAGAGTGATTTCCAAGATTCTAAAGGAGCGTTAGTTTATTCTGCTGGTGGCTCCAGCATGGCCTCACAGGTTTTGGTATGCGGATCTTGTCCGGATGGCTACTTGCCAACCGTGGACTCTTCCATTAAGACCAGACCTTCTATCGTAAGGTCCTTTTTTTCCATCAGGATCTCAAATCCTTAAATTTGAAGGTATGGAGATTGAACACTTGATTCTCAGTCATAGAGGTTTCTCTGACTCCGTAATTAATACTATGTTACAGGCTCGTAAATCTGTATCTAGGATGATATAGTATCGAGTCTGGAAGACTTCCATTTCTAGGTGTTTTTCTCATCATTTTTCTTGGCATTCTTTTAGAATTCCTAGAATTTTACAGTTTCTTCAGGATGGTAAAGGTTTGTCTGCAAGTTCCTTGAAAGGACAAATCTCTGCTCTTTCTGTTCTTTTTCACAGAAAGATTGCTAGTCCTCCTGATATTTATTGTTTTATACAAGCTTTGGTTCGTATAAAACCTGTTATTAAGTCAATTTCTCCTCCTTGGAGTTTGAATTTGGTTCTAGGGGCTCTTCAAGCTTCTCCGTTTGAACCTATGCATTCGCTGGATATTAAATTACTTTCTTGGAAAGTTTTGTTTCTTTTGGCCATTTCTTCTGCTAGAAGAGTTTCGGAATTATCTGCTCTTTCTTGTGAGTCTCCTTTTCTGATTTTTCATCAGGATAAGGCGGTTTTGCGAACTTCATTTAAATTTTTACCTAAGGTTGTGAATTGTAACAACATTAGTAGAGAATTTGAAGTTCCTTCATTGTGTCCTAATCCTAAGATCTCTAAGGAAAGATCGTTGCATTCTTTGGATGTAGTTAGAGCTTTGAAATATTATGTTGTAGCTACTAAGATTTCCGGAAGACTTCTAGTCTATTTGTTATCTTTTCTGGTTCAAGGAAAGGTCAGAAGGCTTCTGTCATTTCTTTGGCATCATGGTTAAAGTCTTTGATTCATCATGTTTATGTTGAGTCAGGTAGAACTTCGCCTCAAAGGATTACAGCTCATTCAACTAGGTCAGTCTCTACTTCCTGGGCATTTAGGAATGAAGCTTCGGTTGATCAGATTTGCAAAGCAGCAACTTGGTCTTCTTTGCATACTTTTACTAAATTCTACCATTTTGATGTGTTTTCTTCCTCAGAAGCAGTCTTTGGTAGAAAAGTACTTCAGGCAGCTGTTTCAGTTTGATTCTTCTGCTTATATTTTCAGTTTTTTTCATTATAAGATTTAAACTTTGTTTTGGGTGTGGATTATTTTTCAGCGGAATTGGCTGTCTTTATTTTATCCCTCCCTCTCTAGTGACTCTTGCGTGGAAGATCCACATCTTGGGTATTCATTATCCCATACGTCACTAGCTCATGGACTCTTGCTAATTACATGAAAGAAAACATAATTTATGTAAGAACTTACCTGATAAATTCATTTCTTTCATATTAGCAAGAGTCCATGAGGCCCACCCTTTTTTGTGGTGGTTATGATTTTTTTTGTATAAAGCACAATTATTCCAATTCCTTATTTTATATGCTTTCGCACTTTTTTCTTATCACCCCACTTCTTGGCTATTTGTTAAACTGATTTGTGGGTGTGGTGAGGGGTGTATTTATAGGCATTTTGAGGTTTGGGAAACTTTGCCCCTCCTGGTAGGAATGTATATCCCATACATCACTAGCTCATGGACTCTTGCTAATATGAAAGAAATGAATTTATCAGGTAAGTTCTTACATAAATTATGTTATTTCTTGCTTGCCCTTTTCTTCATAACCTGCTGCCATGTAAATGATTCCTTTTTGGAAACTTCTCAGCGCAATCCTTATGGACAAGAAACAAATGATAATGTTTAGATGCTTTCTTTTTTGGATTCCATATCTGAAAGGGTAAAAAACAAACAAAAATATAAATTATAAATCCGAATTTCTCTGAAGATAAAAAGGGTACTGCAACTTCTAAATGGATAAATCAACATGGTAGATCCTAACAATAACATATTATGAAACATTTGGAACTTTATGTAAAAAAAAAGATTATTATTATAAGGAAATCAACTTTCTATTTGTGGTAAAAGAGAGTATTTTAAAATGTAAAAGTGCATTTGTAAGTTATGACATCATCATTTAGTTATAAAGTGCCAGCATAGTTTAAAATGTGATGAAAGCAGGTGCAAGATGACAGGCTAATAATTGTAAAGGACCATCACATTGATGATAAACCGCTATAGGAGGACCGTCTCATGTCCTCTTGCATAGAGATGGTATCCAGGAGAGTTTGTGTACTACATACTAAGGGGTTTACAAGGGAAACAGATCAGAGAAATTGTAAATACATCACAGATTGGCTTGTCAATGTAATGCAAAGCCCATGAGTAATGTTTCAGTTACAAAAGGGGTTTAAACACATAATTAAGCATGCATACCTGGTGTACTGTGATTGGTGGCTACAAGAGTATGCTGAGCCTGACTGGCACATGCTGGCCACTGTGAAGCAGTTTAACTAGTTGTTAACCATTTTGTTGGGATAAAACAGTTACCAAGGAGCATTTAACACAAATTACAAGAAATTGGCCCCATAAAATTGTTAAAAGTATGGATTTCTACAGCACTCATATAGTTTGGGGGGGGGGAAAAATAAAGATGAAGACATGAATATTGAAGTACTGCTTTATTAGAAAATCCTTCTAAAAGCTTAAAAAAAATAAAGCTTAATAAAGCAAGCAATGCAGGGTTAATCTAACATTTTGTAACATAATGTAACTCTTGAAGTATTGTTAGTAAACAAATTAAGCTCAGTGCTGGGTAAGACAATTTGTTGGTTAAATAATTGTTAAGTTTTAACCAATATAAGGTAGCAGATGAAACTGAACCCAGGGCCGGACTTGGACCAAAAATAGGCCTGGGCATTTTAAGCCAAATCCGCCCACCCCAGTATATATTATTGTGTATGTATATATATATATATATATATATATATATATATATATATATATATATATATATATATATATATATATATATATATATATATATATATATATATATATATATATATATATATATATATATATATATATATATATATATATACATACATACATACATACATACATACATACACACATACATACACACAGGACAACTCAGAAAAAACAGCAGGGAGGGAGAGAAAGAGGGAGCAGACAGACAACACTTATATTTCCTTTTAAGACATAGGGAACAAAGGGTGGTCATTTAGCTCTCCCCATTTGCAACACACATCTAAATGCAATACACAAAGTTATAACTTCAACTTGTAAGCTGAATCCATTACACTGCATTGATGCTCTAGAAAGCAACTTTGTGTAAAGGGCTGCATGCTTTAACCTAGTGACAAAATAGAATGTTAAATTGGTTCTGTTTAAAGATGAAAATGTTATGTTGTTAATGCGGAGTATAAGATCTCATATGATATCAGCCATATAAGGATACATGCCTTATTCAATAACAATAATTATGTATTGTATGGCTCACATGAAATCTAATGCTCCTCATTGTCAACATAACATTTGTATTATAAGGGATAGTTCCCAAACAGGGACGGAACTACCGGTGATGCAGCAGTCGGGGTTGCTACAGCCCCTCCCGAATTTCTTGAACCCCCCCCGCACTTGCCCACCCCTCCTTCACCTGCCTGTGCCGCTGTCTCCTACTCCTGACAGTTTTAAATCAGAGCATTGCCATGGTAACCTGCGGCAACGTTCTGATTTAAAACTGTCATTTCCTGCTCAGCGGGAAAGAAGGAGCTGCCTTATGCAAACTATTTTTTCATTAATTAGCCCTTTTAGCATATGCACAGATCTCAACCTGTTTTATGTCCCTTTAAAAGGCATTGTAAATCCCCTTAGCAGGAAATTGCAGCACATCAATACATAACAACCTTACAGATTATGTAAAAGATTGTAGAAAAAAAGATAAAAATTAAGATGTGCTTTTAGAGAACATGCAATATGCTAGAGTCTCACTTAGGAGAATGCACTACCCCTGCAATTATAAGCTTTCTAGAGCAATATTGCACAGCAAAGCAGTAGTATACAGTATACCCAACTGAGGGTAGAATGAAATGTGAGTATGATGTATAGAGCTGAATGATAAGAAAGGTCCCCATATTCCCAGAGTCTAGGACATATAAAATATGGCCCATCACCGCTTCCACATCAGGGAACTTAAACTCAATGGCTGCCGCAACTAAGAAAGCGGGAAGGTGATATTAGGCATTACACAGCACACCCGCTATTACAAGAGAGCACTCCCTTTAAATGGCTATATGCTCTGACTAAGATGAGCTTAAAACAAGGGAGGTCTGAAATGCGTACAGATCCATAAGCACTCTGATCCCTTCACGCTTCACTACAGTGCCACTCTGTATGGAGGGAAACTTACCCGGACAAAGTGAGCACACGCTGCCTGCGCCAAAGTGCTGAGCAGCAAAGACAGCGAGATGTGCATACTGATAGAGAGCGCTATAGTCTCTTGTAGGAAACAATCATTTAAAGAAAATAAAATCTGAATCTTCAGCAGAGCACCTCTCTCTGCCAACCTCCATGAAACAAGGCAAAGAACTACTGGGAGGGTAGGGGAAGTGGGTTAGATACTTCAATGATTTTGTCTGGTGTGTCTTTGCCTCCTCCTGGTGGCCAGGTGGAGTATTTCTATAGGTTATGAATATTTTTGTGGGCTCTCATTCCGCCATTATTAGAAAATATTGCAGAAAGTTATTAAAAAGGTCTCAGGTGTTAGAAAAAATGGACTGCAAAGGGCTTTAAAGTGGAGATACATACATATACATGTCTAATATATATATATATATATATATATATATATATATATATATATATATATATATACGTACACAGTCGTATGCAAAAGTTTAGGCACCCCTGACTATTTCCATGATTTTCATTTATAAATAATTGGGTGTTTGGATCAGCAATTTCATTTTGATCTATCAAATAACTGAAGGATACAGTAATATTTCAGTAGTGAAATGAGGTTTATTGGATTAACAGAAAATGTGCAATATGCATCAAGACGAAATGAGACAGGTGCATAAATCTGGGCACCCCAACAGAGATAGTGCATAAATATTTAGTAGAGCCTCCTTTAGCAGAAATAACAGCCTCTAGATGCTTCCTATAGCCTGTTATGAGTGTCTGAATTCTAGATGAAGGTATTTTGGACCATTCCTCCTTGCAAAACATCTCCAGTTCAGTTAGGTTTGATGGTTGCCGAGCATGGACAGCCCACTTCAAATCACCCCACAGATTTTCAATGATATTAAGGTTTGGGGACTGGGATGGCCATTCCAGAACATTGTACTTGTTCATCTGCATAAAGCCATAATAGATTTTGAGCAGTGTTTTGGGCCGTTGCCTTGTTGAAATATCCAGACCCGGCATAACTTCAACTTTGTGACTGATTCCTCAACATAATTCTCAAGTATCTGCTGATATTGAGTGGAATTCATGTGACCCTCAACTTTAACAAGATTCCCAGTACTGGCACTGGCCACAGAGCCCCACAGCATGATGGAACATCCACCAAATTTTACTGTGGATAGCAAGTGTTTGTCTTGGAACGCTGTGTTCTTTTGCCGCCATGCATAACGCACCTTGTTATGCCCAAATAACTCAATATTTGTTTCATCAGTCCACAGCACCTTCTTCCAAAATAAAGCTGGCTTGTCCAAATGTGCGTTTGCCAGTGACGTGCAGTGACGTCAGAGACTGGTGAGGCAGTGGCTAGGATACACCTTCATTCTTTAGATATCCTTTGTTGAAGAAATAGCAATGCACATGGGTGAGCCAATCACATGAGGTATCTATGTGCAGCCACCACTCAGCAGCTACTGAGCATATTTAGATATGATTTTCAACAAAGGACATCAAAAGAATGAAGAAAATTAGATATTAAATGTAAATTGGAAAGTTGTTTAAATTTGCATATGGGTTTCATATGGGTTTCATGTCCCTTTAAATAATGTCTTGGAAAACTGGTCAACTTAGTAAACATCTGATTTTAGTCTAAAGGATTGCAACAGAAACTCTTGCCAGATAACACAATGCTTGCTCTGATTATGAGATCTAGAAATCCATGCCCATTAAAATATGTTTAAAACATACTTTTTACTTTAAAGGGACATGCCACCCACATTTTTTCTTTTATGATTTATAAAGAGAATGCAATTTTAAACATCTTTCTAATTTACTTATATTATCTAATTTGTTGTATTCTCTTGATATTCTTTGATGAAAAGCATATCTAGATATGCTCACTAGCTGCTGATTGGTTGCTGCACATAGAAGCCTCGTGTGATTGGCTCACCATGTGTATTGCTTTTTCTTCAACTAAGGATATTTAAAAAATGAAGCAAAATAAATAATGGAAGTAAATTGTAATGCTGTTTAAATTTATATTCTCTATCTGAATCATGAAAGAAAGATTTTGGGTTTAGTGGCCCTTTAATGCTGTAAATTATGCTTATAGATTCTTTCATTACATAAGGGATGAGAGAGTCAGAGGGGGAGGAAGAGAGACAGAGAGAGAAAGAGACCATGGGGAGAACAACACATAAGGAGAGAGATGGATAGATAGAGAGACACACACACACACACACAAGGGGGGGGGGGGAGATGGACCACTGCATTTTAAAGTAATAAAACAGCAGAGCTACAGAGAGTTCAGAAAGTAAGACTATACATTAGTACAGAGGTAAGCTGCTAAGTTAGTGGGTGTAAAGTTTGAGTAAACAAAATACAAAAACGACCCTGCTGTAAAAGAGTAAAAAAAACACTAAACCACATTCATTAAATTATCATTTTCACTAACAGAATCCTTTTCAGTAAAATCTTACTTCAATAAGATGTGGCTAAAACAGTGTTCTCTATGCCTCTCCCTTTCCTGCTCTGTAAGGATTCAGGAAGTGACAGTGGCACATTCCACTGCACTTAGAGGGGAAGAACAGAACTCTCTTTTTCACTTTAGCAAAGCTAGCAGGTTCACAGGACAGCAACAAAATATATGAAAGTTGTTTTTTTTTCCGTTTTTTGTTTTGTTTTATATCATTTAACATCCAGCCCCAACCCTATGTTCCACTTACTAATGCCTCTCGCTGGATTGGTTCAGCCCAAATAGGACTGCCTCAAATAAGCAGTTAATGGGCCATGCAATGATCTTAACCACTTGCATCCAGTAGATGGCGCAGCATGTTGTGTAATGGTGGGCAGACCTGCTTGTGCCTCTTCATTGCACAACATATAGCTGGGGAAAAAAAATACAATTTTTTTTTTAAAGCCAACAAAAAAAAAATATTTTTGCCCATATGAGAGGTGAAGCACTGCCTCACCTGCCTCTAGTGACTGCACATCACTGGCGTTTGCATACCTCAAACGACTCTGTTTGTGGCGTGGCATCACTCTCCCATACAGCTTCTCCTTGTGCAAAGTGCGCTGAATTGTTGAACGATGCACAGTGACACCATCTGCAGCAAGATGATGTTATAGGTCTTTGGAGGTGGTCTGTGGGCTGTTTTTGATCGTTCTCACCATCCTTTGCCTCTCCGATATTTTACTTAGCCTGCCACTTCTGGCCTTAACAAGAACTGTGACTGTGGTCTTCCATTTCCTCACTATCGGCTAGATTACGAGTTTTGCGTTATGAGCGGCTCGGTACTAACTTGCAAGTTATTTCCACCGCTCACCTCCCTATAGCGCTGCTATTACAGGTTTTCATAAACCCGGCGTTAGCAGGCAATATTGCAGTGTTGAGCAAAATTGAGCTCCATACCGCACTCAAATACCAGCGCTGCTTTGAGCTGGTTTTACATGCTCGTGCACGATTTCCCCATAGACATCAATGGGGAGAGCCGGCTAAAAACAAGACTAACACCTGCAATAAAGGAGCGTAAAGCTCCGTAACACAGCCACCTTGATTCCTATGGGGAAACAAAATGTATGTTTACACCTAACACCCTAATATAAACCCCAAGTCTAAACACCCCTAATCTGCCACCCCGACACCTACAGTACACTAATTAATCCCTAATCTGCTGCCCCTAACATCGCCGCCACCTACCTACATTTAATAACCCCTAATCTGCCGCCCCAATGTCGTCACTACCTACCCTTATTAACCCCTAATCCTCCGCCCTCAACGTTGCCGCCACTATACTAAAGTTATTAACCCCTAACCCTAAGTCTAACCCTAAAACCCACTAACTTGAACATAATTAAAATAAATCTAAATACAAATTACTATTATTACCTAAATAATTCCTATTTAAAACTAAATACTTACCTATAATATAAACCCTAAGCTAGCTACAATATAACTAATAGTTACATTGTAGCTATCTTAGGTTTTATTTTTATTTCACAGCTATGTTTGTATTTATTTTAACTAGGTAGACTACCTAGTTAAAATAAATACAAATTTACCTGTAAAATAAAACCTGAGTTACTCTAACACCTAACCTTACACTACAATTAAATAAATTACATTAATTAAATACAATTAACTCAAGTACAAAACAAAACACTAAATTACACAAAATAAAAAAGAAATGATCAAATATTTAAACTAATTACACCTAATCTAATAGCCTTATCAAAATAAAAAAGCCCCCCCCCAAAAAAAAAAAACCTAGCCTAAACTAAACTGCCAATGGCCCTTAAAAATCAGCTCTTTTACCTGTAAAAAAAAATACAAACAACCCCCCAACAGTAAAACCCACCACCCACTCAACCAAACCCCCTGGATGAAGACTTCTGCCCGCCTGGAGGACCACTTCTTGCCGTCTGGATGAAGACTTCTCCCGGCTTTGCTGAGGACTTCTTGCCGCTTGGATGAAGACTTCTCCCGGCTTCGTTGAGGATGGATGTCCGGTCTTCAAAAACTGTAAGTGGATCTTCGGGGGTTAGTGTTAGGTTTTTTTAAAGGTTTATTGGGTGGGTTTTATTTTAAGCTTAGAGTTTGGGCTAAAAAAGAGCTAAATGCCCTTTTAAGGGCAATGCCCATCCAAATGCCCTTTTCAGGGCAATGGGGAGCCTAGGTTTTTTAGATAGGATTTTATTTGGGGGGTTTGGTTGTGTGGGTGGTGGGTTTTACTGTTGGGGGGTTGTTTGCATTTTTTTTACAGGTAAAAGAGCTGATTTCTTTGAGGCAATGCCCCGCAAAAGGCCCTTTTAAGGGCCATTGGCAGTTTAGTTTAGGCTAGGTTTTTTTTTTTTTTTTTTTGGGGCGGCTTTTTATTTTGATAGGGCTATTAGATTAGGTGTAATTAGTTTAAATATTTGATCATTTCTTTTTTATTTTGTGTAATTTAGTTAATTGTATTTAATTAATGTAATTTATTTAATTGTAGTGTAAGGTTAGATGTTAGTGTAACTCAGGTTAGGTTTTATTTTACAGGTACATTTGTATTTATTTTAGCTAGGTAGCTAGTAAATAGTTAATAACTATTTAGTAACTAGTCTACCTTTATAAAATAAATACAAACTTACCTGTAAAATAAAAATAAAACCTAAGATAGATACAATGTAACTATTAGTTATATTGTAGCTAGCTTAGGCTTTATTTTATAGGTAAGTATTTAGTTTTAAATAGGAATTATTTAGGTATTAATTGTATTAATTAGGTATTAATTAATAATATTTAACTAGTGTTTGTGATGCGGGAGTACGGCGGTGTAGGGGTTAATATGTTTATTCTAGTGGCGGCGCTGTCGGGAGCAGCAGATTAGGGGTTAATAATTTTATTTTAGTGTTTGCGATGCGGGAGGGCCTCGGTTTAGGGGTTAATAGGTAGTTTTTGGGTGTTAGTGTACTTTTTAGCACTTTAGTTCTGAGTTTTATGTTACGGCTTTGTAACATAAAATCCAAAACTACTGACTTTCAGTTTATGGTATGGATCTTGTAGTTATGGGCTGTACCGCTCACTTTTTGGCCGGACAGGCAAACTCGTAATACCGGCGCTTGGAAGTTCCATTGAAAAGGGATTTTTGAAAGCTGCGGTAGTTACGTTGCATGACGGCCAAAAAAGTGTTCGGTACAGATATACCTGCAAAACTCGTAATAGCAGCGCTAGTGAAAAAGCTGCGTTATGAGGCTTTTTAACCCATAACACAAATCTCGTAATCTAGCTGTTAGTTCCTCACAGTGGACACTGACAGCTTAAATCTCTGCGATAGCTTTTTGGAGACTTCCCCTAAACCATAATGTTGAACAATCTTTGTTTTCAGGTTATTTAAGAGTTGTTTTGAGGCCCCCATATTGCCACTCTTCAGAGGAAAATCAAAGAGGACAACAACTTGCAATTGGCCACCTTAATTAAATACCTTTTCTCATGATTGGATGCACCTGTCAATGAAGTTCAAGGCTTAATGGGTTCACCAAACCAATTGTGCGTTCCAATTAATCAGTGCTAGGTAGTTACAGGTATTTAAATCAACACAATGACAAGGGTGCCCAAATTTATGCACCTGTCTAATTTCGTTTTGGAGCATATTGCACGTTTTCTGTTAATCCAATAAATCTCATTTCACTACTGAAATATTACTGTGTCCTTCAGTTATTTAATAGATCAAAATGAAATTGCTGATCCAAACACCCAATTATTTATAAATGAAAATCATGGAAATTGTCAGGGGTGCCTAAACTTTTGCATACGACTGTATATATTCTATATATATGTGTGTACATATGTATTTATATTTATACAAGTATTATAGCCCATGTACACCGACCAAATGCACCCTCCAAGATACTTTCCCTAGCCATTATTCCCCCTGTACCTCCTTCTTCCTCCCCCCTTCCACCTCCCTGCCGCTCTTATCATACTTTTTTTCTGTAGTGTAGCGGTCCCACCTGTACCCGCCCCCCTCCAGCGATGGGCTGCCCATCCGCCTTGTGGGGCATGCAGTAATAGCGCAATGAGATTGCGGCGGAGAGAGGCCTGGTCCTTAAAGGCTTAACGACCATCGCCGTCTTTTCGACTGTCTTGCGCGTTCTCTACTGCTCATCGGCGCTGGTCATTAAGGGCAGGTAAATTTTGTCTCGTGCAATCTCTACTGCTCATGACTGCGTTCTACAAACATACTTGGCCTTTTATTATATAGGATATGTATTTACAGGCATAAATACATATATAAATACATATGCATGCATATATATATAAATAAATAAAAGTGCATTCGATCCCTTTGCTGTCAAGTAGATGAAAACACATTAAAGCATATTTATGCAATATTCATTTTTAATAATGTTATACTGTGTATTTTTTTTATGTAATTATTTAAAATTCCAATGTAATCTTATATTTATCTTGTTGGGATAGAAGTTAAGATTAAATGGAAGAAAACTTTACAACAAGAGGTAAATCTGGTGATGATGGTTAACGATTTGAGACAAATAAAAAAAGCATTCCTATCAATAAACATGCAGGAAGTGCTATTTAGAATTTTACAAATGGTTTACATGACGACCAATCAAATTTGCAAATGAAAAAAAAATGTTTGAATGGTTTACTATTTTTATAATTTTATGATGTCCAAAAATAAAACCGTTTGGGGTAAAATTCAATTGAAAGCAACCATTAGATGCTAATAAAACCAAATTATTATATATATATATATATATATATATATATATATATATATATATATATATATATATATATAAACACTCAAAAACCACACCTTTTCTGGGAGTCAGCAGTGGCTTGTATGACACAAATGAAGACTTCACTGACTCAATACATACCACTTGCAGCTCTCTGATGTTTGACTCCTGATCCTCTAGTCAAACGTATCATATGTGAATATACTGCTGAAACAGTAATAACTTTTACTAGGAACATTTTTTCTAAATGGAAGTATATTGCAAAAATGTTTCTATTTAAAACGTAAATGCATTCATGCACATTTCAATTTTAATCTTTCTATCCCTTTAAGGGAAAACCAATTTTACAGTACACTGTCCCTTTAAGTGCAGAGCGCCTTCATTTTCAAGAGATGGAACTTTATTTTACATATTCAGAAGTCTTTTGCGAACAATACAAAGAAAATAGTAACACATTACTTTTTAATACTTTAGTCTGTTTCCTAACGGTATACACTTACTGGTAAGAATTATATCCAGCTCTTCTGTAACATTTCTTGCATCTTCAAAAGAAAAGCACATAGGTGGCTTGAATTTAATTACATTCATTCCAGGTCCATCTGTACTCAATAAAATTTGTTTTTCCTTCATCCTAAATAAAAAAAAATAAAAAAAAAAGATATAACAAATACAACATTCTAACAATTTGGTAAGCAGCTTGCTGACCAGTCAAATAAATAAAAGTCTTCAATATCTCCTTTGTTTAGAGTTTAGTTTTTAGAAGTCCTTGGTGACAGGTTCAGGGTTCTATGGCAATTCATTCTGCCATCAGCATGGTACTCAAAGGGACATGAAACCAATTTTTTTAGTTCATGTTTCAGATAGATATAACAATTTTTTAAAAAGTTTCCAATTTACTTATATTATCAAATTAGCTTAGTTTTCATGTTATTCTTTGTTGAAGATTTATCTAGATAGATAGCAAGCACGTCTTGAGCACTACATAGAATAGTGCTGCCATCTAGTGCTCTTACTAATGTATAACATTGTTGAGAAACTGCTTCCATAAAGTGCTGCAGACACTTGTCTGCTCCTGAACTTACCTTAAAACTTTTCAACAAAGGATAGCAAGAAAACAATGACAATTTGATAATAGAAGTATATTAGAATGTTTGTAGTTTAAAACTGTATGTTCTATCTGAATGATGAAGGAAAAAAATTGGGTTCTATGTCCCTTTAAAGGGAGCATTTACTTTTTGGACGCAGAGAAGGCATTTGACAGAGTAGACTTGACTTATATGAATACGGCATTGACAGAATTAGGCTTTAAGGGACTATTTATGACAGCAATACAAGGACTATATTCCAAACCCACAGCGCATATTAAGGCAATAGGACATCAATCTAAGATGTTTGACATTCTGAATGGTACTAGACAGGGTTGCCCGCTTTCACCCCTTCTCTTTGCAATATGTATTGAGCCATTAGCCACAAATATATGAAATTCCCCCAACATTATTGTACTACAACTACGGAATATTCATCACAAAATTACTTTATTTGATGACAACGTATTATTAACAGTAACTAAACCACTTATATCCCTTTCCAATCTATATAAGATTATGCAACAATACTCTGATATATCGGGTTATAAACTAAATTTAGACAAATGTGAGGTGCTCTCGATAGGCTTACCGAAACATATTGTTAAACTGATAGAAGTTTATTTTGACTTTAAATGGGTTAAAACTGAAATAAAATATTTAGGAATAAACTTAACACAATCTGCACAATTGTACAAAGCAAACTATATTCCTCTATATAAATCAATAAGATCTAACTTAACTAAATGGAGAACGTTTGATTTTTCCTGGTATGGCAGATTGTCATCAATAAAGATGAATGTCCTCCCGAGAATTCTGTATCTATTTCGAACCTTACCGATTAAAATAGATAAATCAGATCTTATAAGTCCTCCAATCTGATTTACATACATTTCTCAGGGACTCTAAACATGCAAGGATCTCTCAAGATATCCTCACTCGTCACAGACAACTAGGTGGAGTGGGAGTTTCTAATCTGGCAAATTATTATTCGGCAGCTAGACTTGCCCAAATTTCTTTATTAGGTCGGACACAAGACGATGTGATGTGGACTAAAATAGAAGCCATTTTTGGAGGGTTTGAATCACCAGATGACATCTTATGGGATAATGAAAAATAGAAAGAGGTAGATTGTTACCAAAACCCGGTTACTTTGCAGACAATTAAATATATAGATATGGCCAACAGAGTTGGAACCTTACTACCCATTAACTCTTTAATTAAACCATTAAAATACTTGTTACCAACAGATTTAAGAAAGATAGGTAGACAAATGGGCACACAAAGACTTATACCGTATAGCTGACTTCCTCGATAACAAAAAAAAATATTGACTTTTAATCAACTACAACAAAAATTAGACCCTATAAGACTACCATGATTTTTGTACCTACAGGTAGCATCTGTCATTTCCACATACATTAGTTCTATACAAGAATTTAAGATCAGGACTACTTTTGAGAAGTACAGCACTACACAAAGACAAAAACAAGTGGTTTCTCAGTTGTATCTCTCCATATAGGAGATAGTTTTATTATCTAAATCAGTGATTTGCAACTTTTTTTTTTCCGTGGCACACTTTTTTACATTAAAAAATCATTAAAAAAATCCTGTGGCACACCACCATCCCAAAATTTTACAAAATCACACATTGTAGCCTAATACAGTATACAATATATATATATATATATATATATACATACATACACACACACACACTGTACTGTGCTGTCTTGCCATGCCTCCTACAAACTATACATGACATATTGACATTCATTCACAAACAATCATAATGATTGTCAGTCTCCTGCGGCACACCTGAGGATCTCTCATGGCACACTAGTGTGCCATGGCACACTGGTTGAAAAACACTGATCTAAATCTTCCACTGTCCTTCGTTGGGAAGGGGATATAAATGAGGAATTAGATTTAACTAAGTGGAATAAAATATTTTTTAATTCATGTAGAGGTCTGCTTAGCACTGATCTAAAAGACAACTGTATCAAAACTATGTTTCATTGGTATTTGACTCCTTTAAAAACGGCACACATGATTAGCGGAAGCTCCAAGAATTGCTATAGAGGCTGCTTAGAATCAGGCACATACTATCATATGTGGTGGACATGCCCCATAGTACAGAGAGTTTGGATAGACCTCTCTAGGTTTCTGACTACTATTTTGGAGAAGAAGGTGACATTAACTCCAAAACAGGCCCTACTGAATGATAGAAACCTGAAATGTAACACACATATAATACATTTATAAGAACTGTATGTACAGTAACTCATATAGCTATTGCTAAATATTGGAAATTGGGAGCACCAGATTGGACGGAGTTGTTAGGGAGACCCAAAAATATATTTTGAATGTATAAGTCCGCTGTACATCTTCAAGATTCAGTGGAATCCTTTAGTACAGTTTGGTTTTATTGGATTCTGCATGATAAGTCTGTATAGTTCATGATTAAATCTATAAGAATATAAATTCCATCTTTGAAGAAAAAAAGAGGCATTGTTTGATTGAGTGGATGATATTTTTTAGTATATTTTGGTGGATATTGTATGACTATATATTTATTGTGAAAGTCTTAAAAACATGCAAGAAGATAAAGGTGTACAGTGAACCAGATTGTTTGTTACAACTGTTTTATTTATTATATGTATAAGTTATGATGAAGATTAAAGGGCCATGATACCCAAATGTTGAAACACTTGAAAGTGATGCAGCATAGCTGAAAAAAGCTGACTAGAAAATATTCACAACCCATTGTAAAGGACTTTAAGCAGCAAATCAGTATGCCTGTCCCGGAACCGGCAAGGGAGCAAGCTTCATGCACACTGATGTTATTTCCCTATTCAGTTTAAGGAAGTTTACTATGAAATTTCATGAGGGTTAAGTGAAATCTCATGAGATCACAGTAAAAGAGTTCATGACCTCAGCACTGTTGATGCTAATTGGCTGCAGTTAATTTCTTAATTTTTTTTTATTTTTACCTGCAGCTGGACAGTAGCTGAAGTATAATGTTTTACACAGCACTTACTCTGCTGAGCTGAGGAAATTGTGAGGTAAAATATCTTCCTTTTTTACATAGAGATGCTCAGGTGATATTTTCCTGTCATTTTAGCATAGGAGTATTATGTCCCTTTAATTATTATTAAACTTGTTGTTTAATAATAATGTTCAGGACAAACTTTATAATGTATGGACAATGAATAATACTAAACCATAGAAGGTTCTAGAAATGGACAATGTCAGCAAGTAGAACTATGAATCAAATAAGGAATTTGAAGCCTTTTTGGTTCCGGGACTATTATCTTTTCTTACTTCCCCATAACGAACTACAGACAATTTTGTAATTATTTGGACGATACGCCACAAGATTTTAATATAAATGTTGTTTTTCCATTGTTGCATGTTATATAATACAACAAGTGTTCAATAAAAACTTATTTCAATTAAAAAATAAAGGGAGCATTTACAACATGAAAATTATTATTCTATAATAATTATCATATCATTATCCCAAAGTGCCAATTCTGTATGATAGCCATGGGCATCCACAGCAAAAAAAAATTAATATATCTAATAAAAAGTATATTAATATCACAAATGCAAGTTTTATTTTTTGTTATCGCAACCTTTCTCAGTTTAGTTGTATTTACACTTGCTGCGTGTTGGATTTTTCCAATTTAAAGGGACAGTCTACACTAAAATTGTTATTGTTTAAAAAGCGAGTTAATGCGGGGGGCGGAGCTAACCGCCAAACTAGCTAGAGGCACCGTGAAGGAGCTCCGTAAAAAATTGCAGCCTTTTTAGTTAAAAATTATAGTTTCTGGCAAATTCTGCTAAATACTTTCATGTAGTGCCTGACTTCTGAAGCATTATACCCCAGATCCAGACTTTCGACCCTGTGGCATCGACTATTAGTACTATAGCCAGCTCACACTCAGTGCTAGCCGCAGATCATACAGCCGCAGCGGAGAGGTGATACGGGTCTCTGGAGGGTCGGGGCTCCGCTCCGGAGCCGTGATCACCACTCCTGTACTCACCGGACTGAACAAGCCTGCCCGGAAAGTTCTGGTCACCCTGCGGCCCCTCGAGGCCCACAACCATCAATTCCTCTGTGGTGCCCAGACAACATCAAGGATTCATCACCCAGGTGCCATCATTAACTACCCGCCACAAGCGTCTCACCCCCCTACCTGGGGCCATATTTACAACAGTCACGGGTGCCCTCAGCTCACACAGAATAGCCTTGCTTAAGGGAATCCGGAGGCACGAACAGCCGCCATCTTGGCTGCGGCCTATCAACAGGGACAGAGCTTGAGCGGACCGGCAATCAAGAAAGCTTGACAATTTGACAGCGGGACCTTTAGATTGACCGCATCACAGCCACAGACAGACTCCTGTGGAAAAAGTATAAGGACTGGGGTTTTGGTGATCCATGCTCCTACTGTACCCATGTGGAGCGGCCACCTCAGGTAACATCCCTGAAACAGGGAGGGGGAACACAAACGTTTAGTCTTGGGTTCTGGGCAAGTCACTAACTCCACAATAAGAGAATTATTTGGGCCCTTTCACCACTGCTCTGCATTATATTCATAGCTCCCCTCTGAGTCAGGAGTTCTGTAACAGGACTGGACCTCAGGCACACAGGGATTAAGCAGGAAGGACACTGAACTAGATAATAATCTCTGAAATCAAGAGTATACAACCCTATAATACTCCAGGCCTGGCACAGTCATTTCTGGATTGTACATACCCCCTATCTCACATTGGACACCTGAGTGCGGTTCTCTTTAAGAGCCCTTTAACCCCGATCTCCACCAAGAGCTGCTGCACTGCTGCACTATTGTTTGGGGTCAAACAGTTCCCAAGTGACAGACAGCACACACCTGATGCTCGTGGTAGAGGGCCACTGCACACACCTCTCTGTAATATGTAGACAACTGATTTCCACAGCACCAAAAAATGATAGGAAAATTGTTAAATAAACTTAGCCTTTATTGTTCCATTTCAGCACTTGGCACACAGCAGCAAAAAAAGCGACGTTTCGGGCTGTTAACCCTTACTCATGCTTATTCAGAACACCTGTTAGCTGCTCCTTAAATACCATATGACATTAACCCTTAATACACCAAATAACATTGTGTTAACTAAACAACTACAAAATATCGCCACCTAGTGGTCAAAACTCATTATTCCTATAAAAATTGTTAAATACATAGTTAAAAACAATCTGCTGTTAGTAGTTACAATTTCCAGATATATATCTTATACATTCATCATATGATAATATTATTATCTTTGCTACAGTTTACTTATTTACAGTGAATACAATATTATGTTGTATTACAAACTGAGAAAAATATCTTTTATTTCAAATTTTTAAATTCAAATTTTTACTCACAAGAATACTGTCATATCTATTTCTCTATTGATCCCTTTGGGAACTAAAGCATCTAACTTGTGTATCCAGAAGGATTCTTTCCTCTTTAGCTGAGTTTCCCTATTCCCACCCCTTCTATGGGGTTCAACACTATCAATGACTTGCCACCTCAGTTGTGAGATATTGTGACCAGCTTCAATAAAGTGACAGGCTACCGGGGCTTTCATGTCCCCACATCTTATATTTGATCTGTGTTGACTGAGGCGATCACGTATTTTTCTAACAGTCTCGCCCAAGTAGATTTTGGAGCATGGACACTTAATGAGATAAATTACATGCGTAGACTCACATGTATAAAATTTGTTGATGTTAAACTTCTTACCTGTTTGGGGGTGTACAAACTCTCTACCCTTTATGACCGAATGGCAACTGGCACAGTTTAAACAGGGATAGGTGCCACATGATTTAGATGATATGTATGTTTGTTTTTTCACCTTGGCCCCAATGTCATTCTTTACCACTAGATCTTTAATATTGGGCACTCTCCTATATGCCATTAGTGGATAGTTTTGAAACTCAGTTATATCTGTATTACAATTTTTTATAATATGCCAATGTTTTTTAAGGTATTGGGCAATTTCAGCACTATATGGATTGTACTGTGTTACACACACTATTCTATCCTGTTTATTCCTAATTTTGTGCCTATTTTCACTGACACTATTGGCTTTTTGTTTCTCTCTTTCCACTAAGCTAGAAGGATAACCCCTTTGTACAAATCTCTCAGTCATCTCTCTAAGTCTTATCTCTTTCACATGGCTGTCACTTACTATTTTATGAACTCTGAGCATCTGGCTTTTAGGTAGGGAATTTTTCAAAGACTCATGATGGAAGCTATCATATTTAAGTAGGGAATTTCTGTCTATACTCTTCCTGTACATGTCAATTTTTAAATTACCAGTCATGACATCCTTGTGCACTTCAGTATCCAAGAATACAATATTTGTCTCGCTAAAATTAAGTGTAAATTTCAGTCCCTGCACTGCACTATTCAACTGATCTACAAAAGCCAAAAGGGAACCAATGTCACCCCACCACACGCCAAACACGTCATCTATGAAGCGCCACCAGGCTGCCCCATACTTTAAGAATAAAGCATTTTCATAGACAAATTTGTCTTCAAAACAACTCATGAACATGTTGGCGTATGATGGGGCAACATTGGACCCCATGGCTGTCCCCTTCAACTGCAAGTACCATGTTTCACCAAATAAAAAATAATTGCAATACAATACCACTCTAAGCAGATCTTCAATAAATTTCAATTGTATGTAGCTATATTTATTGGTTTTAGTCATAGTGGTCATAACAGCTCCAATTCCACTTTCATGCTTGATGGATGTGTATAAGCTACAAACATCAAGTGAAAAAAGTATATACTTTGTGTCATTTAGCGGCAAATCTTTAAGCTTCAAAATGAAGTCACTAGTGTCTTTAATGTAAGAAGTTGCTTTCATAACTTCAGGCTGTAAGATTTTATCAAGATATACAGCTATATGACTAAATACAGATTGTATACCAGCAACTATTGGACGACCAGGTGGTCTATGGGGGTCTTTATGTACCTTTGGTACTGTGTATATAATTGGGTTTTTTGGCCACTCAATGTATAGATATTTAGCCAATTTTTTTATCTATAACACCCTTAGTAAGAGCCTTGTCAATTATACCCTTAATTTCTTTTTGTATATTAATGAGTGGGTTACAAGGGAGAACCAAATATGTATCTTTATCTTTCAATTGATTAGTGAGTTCACTAATGTAGTAGTCCTTGTCTAGGACAACTATGGCTCCTCCCTTGTCTGCCCCCCTCACCACTATATCTTTTTTGCATAAAGTAGAAATAGCTCCACTCTGAGCTTTGGTAACATTATGTTTAAACTTCCATGATTTCTTTTTGATCTTACATTCTAAGTGTTTCAAATCATTTTTCACCAATTGCATGTATGTTTCAATGCTATTATTATAACCTGGTGGAGTAAAACTGCTTTTATGATATAGTCCAGTTGCTTTAAGAGTCAGTGTATCTTTGTCCAGATTCTCAATAGCATTAACTGCTTTAGACTTGTTATTAAAAAAGGACTTAAGTCTCAATGTCCTAAAGAATCTGTACAAATCCTTTTCCAACTCAAAAAAGTCCACATCTTTAGCTGGGCAAAATGACAAACCCTTATTTAGTAACTGGTACTCACTGTCCGTTAAACTGGAGGTGGAGATGTTAATTATTGATGATTCCTCATTCACTTCTTCTGTTTCTTTGCCCTCCTTGGACGACTGAAATGCCCCTTGCCTCCGTTTGTGTTTCCGGCCTCCTCTGTGCCCTGTTTGGTGTTTGTTTCGTCGCTGGATTCTAAAAAACTTGATCCGGTAGAGCTGTCTGTTCCACTCGAGCTCCTCTGATCATGTCTGGCTTGGCTCTGTGATGTGTAGTTGCGGCCGGTTCTCATTTTCTGTGAGGTATCCCTCCGCCGCCAGGATCGATTCTCACCCCTCCAACGATAGACGTTTCCTTGGGCATAATCCTGTTCATCACGCTGAAACTTCTGTCGTTTGCCATCTTGTAAGTCCTTCTTCAAAGCAGTAATTTTGTCATCTATATCTTTAATTTTTTTGCTGTATTCTTCTGTAGATAGAACTTGTCTGAGCTCCTCCTGTTTTGCTTCCACTATGACCTGTTGTCTGTCAATTTCTTTCTGTAGTGTCTCTACTGTTAGTACAATTAGGTCATAGGAGCATTTGTTCAGTATAGCTTCAAATTTTTGACAATATTCGATGTTATCCTTTAGTAATGTAGGTCGGGTACTCATGCGTAACCCTCTGGGGATTCTTTTAACTCTATAGTATTCTGCAAGAGTTATGCTGTGCAGTTCCCAAATCATATTTCTCTTTTTCAATTTTTCATATTCTTGACTGGTAACTTCCACTGGTGCATCCTTGAGGAAATCCCTAGATCCTCTCACAAGGGTAGTGATACGAGCAGCATCCATCTCTGTATAAGTAAACATTGAAGTGCCATCCGTTTTAGTGCTTGTTTCCATTTTGTTAATTGTTTAGTTCCTAGTGGTGTTTGCAGGTCTGTCTTGCAGTTAAATATGTCAAACAGTTCCCAAGTGACAGACAGCACACACCTGATGCTCGTGGTAGAGGGCCACTGCACACACCTCTCTGTAATATGTAGACAACTGATTTCCACAGCACCAAAAAATGATAGGAAAATTGTTAAATAAACTTAGCCTTTATTGTTCCATTTCAGCACTTGGCACACAGCAGCAAAAAAAGCGACGTTTCGGGCTGTTAACCCTTACTCATGCTTATTCAGAACACCTGTTAGCTGCTCCTTAAATACCATATGACATTAACCCTTAATACACCAAATAACATTGTGTTAACTAAACAACTACAAAATATCGCCACCTAGTGGTCAAAACTCATTATTCCTATAAAAATTGTTAAATACATAGTTAAAAACAATCTGCTGTTAGTAGTTACAATTTCTGATGAATGTATAAGATATATATCTGGAAATTGTAACTACTAACAGCAGATTGTTTTTAACTATGTATTTAACAATTTTTATAGGAATAATGAGTTTTGACCACTAGGTGGCGATATTTTGTAGTTGTTTAGTTAACACAATGTTATTTGGTGTATTAAGGGTTAATGTCATATGGTATTTAAGGAGCAGCTAACAGGTGTTCTGAATAAGCATGAGTAAGGGTTAACAGCCCGAAACGTCGCTTTTTTTGCTGCTGTGTGCCAAGTGCTGAAATGGAACAATAAAGGCTAAGTTTATTTAACAATTTTCCTATCATTTTTTGGTGCTGTGGAAATCAGTTGTCTACATATTACAGAGAGGTGTGTGCAGTGGCCCTCTACCACGAGCATCAGGTGTGTGCTGTCTGTCACTTGGGAACTGTTTGACATATTTAACTGCAAGACAGACCTGCAAACACCACTAGGAACTAAACAATTAACAAAATGGAAACAAGCACTAAAACGGATGGCACTTCAATGTTTACTTATACAGAGATGGATGCTGCTCGTATCACTACCCTTGTGAGAGGATCTAGGGATTTCCTCAAGGATGCACCAGTGGAAGTTACCAGTCAAGAATATGAAAAATTGAAAAAGAGAAATATTATTTGGGAACTGCACAGCATAACTCTTGCAGAATACTATAGAGTTAAAAGAATCCCCAGAGGGTTACGCATGAGTACCCGACCTACATTACTAAAGGATAACATCGAATATTGTCAAAAATTTGAAGCTATACTGAACAAATGCTCCTATGACCTAATTGTACTAACAGTAGAGACACTACAGAAAGAAATTGACAGACAACAGGTCATAGTGGAAGCAAAACAGGAGGAGCTCAGACAAGTTCTATCTACAGAAGAATACAGCAAAAAAATTAAAGATATAGATGACAAAATTACTGCTTTGAAGAAGGACTTACAAGATGGCAAACGACAGAAGTTTCAGCGTGATGAACAGGATTATGCCCAAGGAAACGTCTATCGTTGGAGGGGTGAGAATCGATCCTGGCGGCGGAGGGATACCTCACAGAAAATGAGAACCGGCCGCAACTACACATCACAGAGCCAAGCCAGACATGATCAGAGGAGCTCGAGTGGAACAGACAGCTCTACCGGATCAAGTTTTTTAGAATCCAGCGACGAAACAAACACCAAACAGGGCACAGAGGAGGCCGGAAACACAAACGGAGGCAAGGGGCATTTCAGTCGTCCAAGGAGGGCAAAGAAACAGAAGAAGTGAATGAGGAATCATCAATAATTAACATCTCCACCTCCAGTTTAACGGACAGTGAGTACCAGTTACTAAATAAGGGTTTGTCATTTTGCCCAGCTAAAGATGTGGACTTTTTTGAGTTGGAAAAGGATTTGTACAGATTCTTTAGGACATTGAGACTTAAGTCCTTTTTTAATAACAAGTCTAAAGCAGTTAATGCTATTGAGAATCTGGACAAAGATACACTGACTCTTAAAGCAACTGGACTATATCATAAAAGCAGTTTTACTCCACCAGGTTATAATAATAGCATTGAAACATACATGCAATTGGTGAAAAATGATTTGAAACACTTAGAATGTAAGATCAAAAAGAAATCATGGAAGTTTAAACATAATGTTACCAAAGCTCAGAGTGGAGCTATTTCTACTTTATGCAAAAAAGATATAGTGGTGAGGGGGGCAGACAAGGGAGGAGCCATAGTTGTCCTAGACAAGGACTACTACATTAGTGAACTCACTAATCAATTGAAAGATAAAGATACATATTTGGTTCTCCCTTGTAACCCACTCATTAATATACAAAAAGAAATTAAGGGTATAATTGACAAGGCTCTTACTAAGGGTGTTATAGATAAAAAATTGGCTAAATATCTATACATTGAGTGGCCAAAAAACCCAATTATATACACAGTACCAAAGGTACATAAAGACCCCCATAGACCACCTGGTCGTCCAATAGTTGCTGGTATACAATCTGTATTTAGTCATATAGCGGTATATCTTGATAAAATCTTACAGCCTGAAGTTATGAAAGCAACTTCTTACATTAAAGACACTAGTGACTTCATTTTGAAGCTTAAAGATTTGCCGCTAAATGACACAAAGTATATACTTTTTTCACTTGATGTTTGTAGCTTATACACATCCATCAAGCATGAAAGTGGAATTGGAGCTGTTATGACCACTATGACTAAAACCAATAAATATAGCTACATACAATTGAAATTTATTGAAGATCTGCTTAGAGTGGTATTGTATTGCAATTATTTTTTATTTGGTGAAACATGGTACTTGCAGTTGAAGGGGACAGCCATGGGGTCCAATGTTGCCCCATCATACGCCAACATGTTCATGAGTTGTTTTGAAGACAAATTTGTCTATGAAAATGCTTTATTCTTAAAGTATGGGGCAGCCTGGTGGCGCTTCATAGATGACGTGTTTGGCGTGTGATGGGGTGACATTGGTTCCCTTTTGGCTTTTGTAGATCAGTTGAATAGTGCAGTGCAGGGACTGAAATTTACACTTAATTTTAGCGAGACAAATATTGTATTCTTGGATACTGAAGTGCACAAGGATGTCATGACTGGTAATTTAAAAATTGACATGTACAGGAAGAGTATAGACAGAAATTCCCTACTTAAATATGATAGCTTCCATCATGAGTCTTTGAAAAATTCCCTACCTAAAAGCCAGATGCTCAGAGTTCATAAAATAGTAAGTGACAGCCATGTGAAAGAGATAAGACTTAGAGAGATGACTGAGAGATTTGTACAAAGGGGTTATCCTTCTAGCTTAGTGGAAAGAGAGAAACAAAAAGCCAATAGTGTCAGTGAAAATAGGCACAAAATTAGGAATAAACAGGATAGAATAGTGTGTGTAACACAATACAATCCTTATAGTGCTGAAATTGCCCAACACCTTAAAAAACATTGGCAGATTATAAAAAATTGTAATACAGATATTACTGAATTTCAAAACTATCCACTAATGGCATATAGGAGAGTGCCCAATATTAAAGATCTAGTGGTAAAGAATGACATTGGGGCCAAGGTGAAAAAACAAACATACATATCATCTAAATCATGTGGCACCTATCCCTGTTTAAACTGTGCCAGTTGCCATTCGGTCATAAAGGGTAGAGAGTTTGTACACCCCCAAACAGGTAAGAAGTTTAACATCAACAAATTTTATACATGTGAGTCTACGCATGTAATTTATCTTATTAAGTGTCCATGCTCCAAAATCTACTTGGGCGAGACTGTTAGAAAAATACGTGATCGCCTCAGTCAACACAGATCAAATATAAGATGTGGGGACATGAAAGCCCCGGTAGCCTGTCACTTTATTGAAGCTGGTCACAATATCTCACAACTGAGGTGGCAAGTCATTGATAGTGTTGAACCCCATAGAAGGGGTGGGAATAGGGAAACTCAGCTAAAGAGGAAAGAATCCTTCTGGATACATAAGTTAGACGCTTTAGTTCCCAAAGGGATTAATAGAGAAATAGATATGACAGTATTCTTGTGAGTAAAAATTTGAATTTAAAAATTTGAAATAAAAGATATTTTTCTCAGTTTGTAATACAACATAATATTGTATTCACTGTAAATAAGTAAACTGTAGCAAAGATAATAATATTATCATATGATGAATGTATAAGATATATATCTGGAAATTGTAACTACTAACAGCAGATTGTTTTTAACTATGTATTTAACAATTTTTATAGGAATAATGAGTTTTGACCACTAGGTGGCGATATTTTGTAGTTGTTTAGTTAACACAATGTTATTTGGTGTATTAAGGGTTAATGTCATATGGTATTTAAGGAGCAGCTAACAGGTGTTCTGAATAAGCATGAGTAAGGGTTAACAGCCCGAAACGTCGCTTTTTTTGCTGCTGTGTGCCAAGTGCTGAAATGGAACAATAAAGGCTAAGTTTATTTAACAATTTTCCTATCATTTTTTGGTGCTGTGGAAATCAGTTGTCTACATTGTTTGGGGTCAGAGACTCAACAGACAGCTTCTCACACTGAAACCTTTGTCCTTATAAACCTTTTTCCCCTGCTGGTGTTCTTTTCTACTTGGACAATAGTACACAAATTCACACTCTCCCTCCCCCTTTCCCGCTGCCCCAAAGGACAGCAGGTCATATCCCACTTCCCCTCTCCGTGATCGCTCTGTGAGGGCAGCTTCTCTGGGGAGAGTGTGCAGGGAGGGATCTTTCTCTCATTTTCTCTCTCTACCTCAGGACACTACTGCAACTGGGAAATGGACAGACTCCCTACAGCTCAGATTATAGCAACCCAAGTCTTAAGAGAGTAATAACCTACCCCACGCGGGGTATGCCTGTTTGGCATAACGTAATGGTGGGCTAAGTACTAGAATACACTAGGACAGGGGCCCAAGGGGAAACTGCAGTTATTTTACAGCAACTTGAGGAAATCTTTTTACACACCTCACCTCCCAAGACCCACACGGAGGTTTCCACTTTCTTATACATTGCCTTTTACAGTTGCCTTCAGGGTTGGCATATGGCTCAGGCCCAGAGGAGAAAATCAAAAGGTCTCACAGGCCCGAAAAGAACAATGAAAGAACATTTTCAGCAGTCCCGAAGAGAGCCTGCACACTGCTCAGAGGATGATCTATCAGATTCTACCTGTCACTCAGAACCAGGCTCTGGGAGAGACCCTAGTGTTGCCTCCCAACCAGCAAGCCTAGCAGATATCGCCTGTGCTAACAACGATATGATGGTCCAGATAAAAACCATGCTGGCGTCACATCATGAATCCATCTGCAAAAGATTTGATAAATCATGTTCAGAACTCAAGAGGGATATAGCTGCAATTGGAGAGCGCACTGACACTCTGGAGCGGAAACAGGAAGATCTCTCAGTTGATCATGCTAATCTGGTCTCATACTCAGAATGTCATGCTGGACAAATTTCAGCTCTTGAATCCAAGTTGGCTGACCTTGAAGACCGCTCCAGACGAAATGACGTCTGCCTGAGAGGCATCCCTGAAAGTGTCCTCCCTAAGGATCTGCAAACCTTCCATCTAGAAGTATTCACAGCAGCATTGGGTCCCTTAAAAGATCTTGAGTCGCTCATTGATAGGGCCCACAGGGCAACCAGACCTAGGGCTATATCTGATGACAAGCCGAGAGATGTGAACATGAGGCTACATTACTATACCTTCAGGGAGAAATTCCTGAGAGCAGTCAACTCTGGGTCCCTTAAGGACATGAAATTTGGCACCCTTCAAATCTTTCCGGACCTCTCTCCACACATTTTACAACAACAAAAGGCATACCGAGGCTTTACAAGAATTCTCAGGAATAAGGACATTAAGTACAGGTGGGGCTTTCTGGTCAGACTATTTGTGTCTAAAGATGACATTCAACACATTGTTACTTCCCCAGAACAAGCCAGAAATCTCCTCTCCAAATGGGATCTCCTGCCGGATAGACCCCCCACGTCAACACCTAAATCCACAGCTGGGGACCTGAGAGCGGGGGCCCCCCCTTTAGAAGCAACTGCCCCCTAGGTATATTAATAAAAAACCCATGTGGGCTTCTTCATCTGAGAATCTACCCCGTGCTAGTGACCCGGTGTGAGGTCTTAGGACATCCTTCTCTGCTTCACTTTCTTTGATTCCCCACCGAGCTGGAGTATTTTAGCTCAGAACCAGGGACGTTGAATTTTGACTCCTTAAATAAATATAGTGACTCTCTTCCATCTTCATAGGCACCCTCAGGGATTATTGACTGAATGGTCCTTGAACCATACTTTGTGGACATTTTAAACTCAGCCCACAGCAATGGATGCACGAGAACTTATTATGTATGTGGCAAATGTTGCTGTTGCTTTTGATAACCCTTTTCTTTTTCAGGGAACCAGACACATAAATATGGAGGATCCTTAGAACTTGCAGGAGTTTGACATGGCCTGGACCCTGACTTCATAAGAGTAAGATGAGGGGGTTACTGACTTCGGCGCCCCTTCCGACTGCTTTAATAGACTTGTAAATGTGTTCTGGTTTAAACATGTTATTTCAGTTACCAGTTTAAAAGTCCAGTATTATCAAGGGCCCACCACATGAGACCTCGAAGCCCCCTCCCTCTTCAGATACCAAGGTAGCACTAGAACCCTTGAAGGCAATGGTTTAACTCCTCCCCACTTTCACTACATAAAACTCTTCTGGAGGCCTTCTTTACAAATGCCTTACATACGGCTCAGGGGTCATCCCCCTCCCCAGAATATACATAGTGAGGGACCAAGGAAGCAGGGTGAGGTTTCCTCTTAATCTACCCATGCGGGAGGGCTTTCTATTTCCCAAGTGCTAGGGCCTATTGGGTTAAAATTTCAGCAGTTCCCCCACCCACGTTTCATAGTAGGGGTTGTGTGGGGGGAGAGGAGGGTGAGGAGCCTCACTACTATCACTACTATTACTTTTTTTTTATAGTTATACTACAGCAAGGTGAAGGTATATGTTCAAGTTTACCTAATTTTCATTGTCCCAGGCTCGCCCTTACCCCTGCGCTCACTTAACCCCCTGTTGCTCTCATGTCCTTATTTATACGTCATGTTCAAGTATTTACCCTTTGTTGTTCTGTTCTACTGTTACCAGATACACCTGTTACTACACTCCAACTGAAAGGTATTTGTTACAGAAGCATTAGTTATTTTGTTGTGAAGAGCTTATTTCCCAGCAGCAATGCCTGAACCAGCAAGCCAGCGCCTAAGAAGGGCTCCAAGAAAACCGTAACAAGTATCATTTCATAAAGAGTTAACTCTTTTTTTTCAGCTTTTAGAAACTATTGTCTAATCACCTCTGGAGCCAGACTGCTAATTGATAAGATGAACTTGTAAACTTGTTATCTTAAGTACTGTAATCCTATTGTGGCCTGTCAAAGGAAAGTGCTCTCTATCTAAATGTGTGATGGGGGATTTTGTGCTTCCCCCCCTCTCCCCCTGGGAGTGCCCTGTGTGCATGTAACCTTAATAAAAAGCAGGCTGGGCATCCCAGTCCTGAGTTCTTGTTTGACCCTCAATCGCAGCGTTGACTCGTTTTTGTGGGCAGAAGGGTATCCTAGCGGTACTGCAGCTAAGGGAGATTATTCTATATTTGCGAGACTCATATAGAATACTATGGAAAGCAGCTTCTCCCCTCTTTAGCAATAGGGATCCAGGCTACTAAGCGGTCCATCTCTCAGCGAGACTAAGGGTAACCGTAACATTTGGCGGCAGCGGCGGGATTTTCCTGGATTTCCTAGGAGAGGTACAGAACGGATGGAGAGCGCTTACGAAAAATTGAAGCGTACAACCCAAAAGGATTTACTTGAAAGCAGAGGGGGGTACGCCAGCAACCGGCCGAGGAGAGAGCTGATCGCAGAATTGACCGAACTGGATCAGAGCTTCACAATGGCGGAAACACCGACCACGATTAGTGACGAAAAAACCAGGATTGTTCGGGAAAGGCTCTCATTATACGGGCCGAACCCCTCCATGGAATTGGTACAGCAGTTGATGGCAGAGGCGGACGAGGATATACGAGAGACTCGAGCCCACGAACTCAACCTAGCGAATGCACACCGCAATGCTGAAGCCCCGCAGGTAATCATCCCTGTCGAAAATGCTGGGAGGCCCAAGATACCCTATGCGGCATTTCGACCCTTCCTAGAGAGCGAGACAGGGATTGATGAATATTTGGCGGACTTCGAAAGGCAATGTGCCCTGCACCAGATTCCCAACAGAGAGTGGCCCACGATATTGTCTGGGAAACTATCCGGGCGAGCCCTGGAAGCCTTTCGTACTCTGGGTGCTGAGGAAGTGACACAGTATGAGCTAGTTAAGGAGACACTGTTGCGACGGTACGCTGTAACTCCGGACACGTATCGCCGACAGTTTCGGGGCACGGAAAAGAAGCCTAACGATACCCATATGGAATGGGCGCACCGAATGCGGAGAGCGGCAAATCACTGGCTGAGCGGAAGTAAAGCGGTGACTGGGGAGGAAATTTTACAATTGTTTCTCTTAGAACATTTTTATAATGGCATGGAACAGCAAGGGAAGGAATGGCTGCGAGACAGGCGGCCTTCTACCTTAGAAGACGCAGCCAAATTGGCCGATGAACATTATGACTCCCGTCTTCACGAACCCATGAACTACCGAGCTCCAGCACGGGTCGAACCCAGAGAGGTTTACCGTGCACCCCCTCGTACTGAATTCCGAGCCCCGGTGCCCACAAGGCCCGTCCGACACTCAGGACCACCCAATAACAGCTCTGAGCGTCCCAGACCGACTTGCCACCGATGCAAGCAACCAGGGCATTTCATGGCTAGCTGCCCCCTTAATACGCACCAGACACCCAGGAATTACAATTACCCCTCTGGGTCCTATCGTCCGGCCCGGGCCCTCTGTGTTAACCAAGAGGCCCCTATGGAGGGATATGTGGGGCCGCTTCACGAGGCAGACCCTGTATATGCTGCCTCAGATAACCGCCAGCACCATCGGCAGAGGGTATGGCTCGAGGGGCGATCTACCGAGGGATTGCGAGACACAGGGGCTACTATCACGCTGGTACAGAGTCATTTGGTGCCAGAGCACAAGCGATCCGGACAGACTGTGGCCGTTAGAGTGGCGGGGGGGGATGTGTACAAAATTCCAACAGCTAAAGTGCATCTTGATTGGGGAGCGGGAAAGGGGGCTGTGAACGTGGGCCTAATGGATAATTTACCTGCCGAAGTACTACTGGGCAACGATTTGGGCCCCATGACTTCTGCCTATGCTCCAGTATGCAACAACGAGGCGGACCCAGTGACTACACGGGCCCAAGCCCGGACGGAGCGAGAGCTCTCACCAGTGCGGGAGACACAGGTAAGACCTACCCCGACCTTGCCTGACAGGTTAGGCCCCATACCCTGGGACACCCCAGATGCTTTCGAGGCAGAGTCTAAGACTGACCCGACCTTACAAAAGTACCGGGAACGAGCAGAGACCGGAGGGGGCGGGGCAGATAACGAAACATTCTTATGGGAAAAAGGGAAACTATACCGCTGGACAGAGAAAAGGGGACAGCGTAGGCGACAGCTGGTAGTGCCCCACAAATACCGTCAAGAAATCCTCAAAATAGGCCACGACATCCCCTTAGCAGGCCACCTAGCCGTTACCCGTACCCTACACCGCATTACTCACACGTTCTTTTGGCCAGGGGTGCACGCTGACGTTAGAACTTACTGTAACACCTGCGATGTGTGTCAACGAGTAGGAAGGCGAGGCGATCACCCTAAAGCCCAGCTAGTAAATATGCCCATTGTAGAGGAACCCTTCAGCCGGGTTGCTATTGACCTAGTGGGACCACTGGCTACCCCTAGTCCCTCCGGTAAGCGATACATTCTTACCGTAGTGGACTACGCTACCAGGTACCCAGAGGCTGTCGCCCTATCCAACATACAAGCGGATACGGTAGCGAATGCACTAGTACAGGTGTTCTCCCGGGTAGGATTTCCAAAAGAAATCCTATCCGACCGAGGCACCCAATTTACGGCTGAATTGACCCAACAACTCTGGCAGGTTTGCAAAATTAAGTCCCTCCTGAGCTCCCCATACCACCCCCAGACGAACGGGCTGTGTGAGAGGTTCAATGGGACCCTCAAGCAAATGCTCAAGACGTTCACTCAGGAATACCGAGACTGGGAACGCTTCCTGCCGCACCTCCTATTTGCTTATCGGGAGGTGCCCCAGGAAACGACAGGGTTCTCTCCCTTCGAGTTGCTCTACGGAAGAAAGGTACGGGGACCCCTAAACCTGATCCGGGAGCACTGGGAGGGAGAGATGGAGGCTGACGGTGTCCCCATTGTGCCATACGTGCTGGAACTCAGGGACCGAATGGAGCAATTAGCCAAATCCGTGCGGGCTAATCTCCAGTTGGCCCAGAGAAGACAGAAAGTATGGTACGATCGGGGGGCCCGAAAGAGAATCTTCACCATAGGACAAAAGGTGTTAGTACTTAAGCCGGTGAAGACAGACAAATTGCCGGCGTCCTGGCAGGGTCCCTACCAGATCGTAGAGAAAAGGGGAGACACCACTTATGTGATAGCTAGCTGCCACGACAACAATCTTAGAAAGACATTCCATGTAAACATGCTCAAGGAATATTTTGAGCGGCCAGAGAACGTGACGGCCGTATGTTGTTCCCCTCAGGAAGACCCCGACAGTTTACCCATTCCAGACCTATTAGAAAAGAGCCTCCCCACAGGTATAGTGGCGCAGGTTCAGATAGGGGACCGACTTAGCCCCACTGAAAGGGAGCAGCTCAACCAACTCCTCCAGTCTAAACACCTCACCTTCTCCCCGAAGCCAGGGTACACTACTTTAACCACCCACCAGGTAGATACTCCGGGACAAGCTCCCTTGCGCCAGGCTCCGTACCGAATCCCCGAAGCAGTTAGGACAGGAATGAAGAAGGAGATCGATGAGATGCTCCAGCTCAGGGTAATTGAGCCCTCCGATAGTCCCTGGGCCTCCCCAGTTGTCTTGGTGCCCAAGAAAGATGGGACCACCCGGTTCTGCGTAGACTATCGGAGGCTCAATGAAAATACCGTGACGGACGCTTACCCTATGCCCAGGGTAGACGAGCTACTCGATCGTATAGCCAGGGGAAATTACCTGACCACTATTGACCTCTGCAAAGGTTACTGGCAGATTCCCCTGGCCCCGGAGGCTATCCCCAAGTCGGCATTCGTCACCCCATTCGGCTTATATCAGTTTAGGGTAATGCCGTTTGGGATGAAGAATGCCCCAGCTACATTCCAGCGCTTGGTGGATAGGCTCCTGGATGGCTTCCAGAGTTTTGCTTGCGCCTACCTGGACGACATAGCGATCCACAGTGAGTCCTGGGAGGACCACTTAGCTCATGTGGGAATGGTTCTGGATCAGATCCGGGCTGCTGGCCTGACTCTGAAGCCAGAAAAATGCCACTTTGGGATGGCCGAGGTACAGTACCTGGGTCACCGGGTGGGGTGTGGAAAGCAGCGACCAGAGCCGGCCAAAATAGAAGCTGTCGCCAATTGGCCCACCCCCATCACTAAGACTCAGGTCCTAGCCTTCCTGGGCACGGCAGGGTACTATAGACGGTTCGTACCAGACTACAGCACACTTGCCAAACCCCTGACTGACTTGACCAAGAAGAACTTACCTCGACAGGTCCTGTGGTCTCCCCACTGTGAAACGGCTTTCCAGGCTCTCAAAAATGCTCTAATTAACGCTCCTGTCTTGGCGGCCCCAGCCCTTAACAAACGTTTTATCGTCCATACAGATGCTTCCATGTTCGGGCTGGGAGCCGTCCTCAGCCAAGTAGGCGAAGATGGAGGGGAGCATCCAGTTGCCTACATCAGCCGGAAGCTCCTGCCCCGCGAAGTCAGCTATGCAGCGGTCGAAAAGGAGTGTTTGGCTTTGGTGTGGGCATTAAAGAAATTGACTCCCTATTTATATGGTCAGGAGTTCACTCTGGTCACCGACCATAACCCGTTGGTGTGGCTGAACCGGGTCTCTGGAGATAACGGCAGGCTATTACGTTGGAGCTTATCGTTGCAACCCTTCAATTTCACCATTACTTACAGACCTGGGAAACAGAATGGCAACGCCGACGGGTTGTCCAGACAAACCGACCTCAGCCCCGCATAATCAGCGGTCTGGACAGCCTTAGTCTGCCCCGAAAAGGGGTCAGACCGTGTCTGCCAGAGTGTTCCACAGAAAGGGAGCACTGTTACAGAAGCATTAGTTATTTTGTTGTGAAGAGCTTATTTCCCAGCAGCAATGCCTGAACCAGCAAGCCAGCGCCTAAGAAGGGCTCCAAGAAAACCGTAACAAGTATCATTTCATAAAGAGTTAACTCTTTTTTTTCAGCTTTTAGAAACTATTGTCTAATCACCTCTGGAGCCAGACTGCTAATTGATAAGATGAACTTGTAAACTTGTTATCTTAAGTACTGTAATCCTATTGTGGCCTGTCAAAGGAAAGTGCTCTCTATCTAAATGTGTGATGGGGGATTTTGTGCTTCCCCCCCTCTCCCCCTGGGAGTGCCCTGTGTGCATGTAACCTTAATAAAAAGCAGGCTGGGCATCCCAGTCCTGAGTTCTTGTTTGACCCTCAATCGCAGCGTTGACTCGTTTTTGTGGGCAGAAGGGTATCCTAGCGGTACTGCAGCTAAGGGAGATTATTCTATATTTGCGAGACTCATATAGAATACTATGGAAAGCAGCTTCTCCCCTCTTTAGCAATAGGGATCCAGGCTACTAAGCGGTCCATCTCTCAGCGAGACTAAGGGTAACCGTAACAGTATTGTTAGAAACTGTTTGCTGTAATAATTGCCCATTGTGAATGTCCATCCCAATCTTTCTGGTTCACCCCCTTGGGCCCACTTGGCCTTATGCTGGTAGAAATTATTGCTTATTAGCTTGCTTCCCCCACTTTTGAATCTGCTTTGGTCTTCGCTTTTAAGGGAAGCACAACGCAGATATTGGCTGTGTTTTTTTTATCACAGACCTCAGTTTTTTATTTGTTCCTGAAGCATCTCACTTCGAGTTTGAGTCTAGGAAATGTGTTGTCTTGGTTAGAGAACAAGTCTCACTGACCCTTACCTCCCATCCCCCTCTCTCCTCATCTCCCCCCCCTTTTTTTTTCTCTCTCTCCTTCCCCTAAGTATGGCTCTTAAATTTGCCACTTTGAATATCCAGGGACTAAATTCTCCCTCTAAGAGAAACCTCCTCCTTCGTTACCTTCTTAAAAACAATGTGGGGGTTGCTTTCTTCCAGGAAACCCATTGGCCCCAGGGCTCCCCTTTCCTTCAGAATTCTAAATTGTTTCCGATTTGTTTGTCGGCCTCCCATTCTACAAAAAAAAGAGGTGTTACCATCGTGGTTCACAAGTCAATTGCATTTGCGGTCCAGCATGTGGAGAAAGACTCGGAAGGTCGGTTTACGATAGTGGTCTGTACCTTGGAAGGCGTCCAATATACCCTTGTATCACTGTACGCACCAAATGCTGGACAGCTGGCCTTCTTAAAAGTGGTTCTCCCTCTCATGGAACAACTATGCAGAGGCACTCTTTTAATAGGGGGGGCCTTAACCTAGTCTGGGACCCAATTCTGGATAAGAAATCCCCCAAACTCAAGCCTCTAGACCCCGCAGCCAAGCGGATCTCAAATCAGTTTAGAGCACTAATGTATCAATACAATCTGTATGATGCATGGCGCTGCCTGTCTCCTTCCGAGAAAGACTTCACTTTTTATTCAAACCCAAATATATGTTATTCAAGAATAGATTATTTATTATGCCGTTCCCCCCTTTTGGACAAGCTGTCCCACCCTTCTATTCGGGTATGCTCCTGGTCAGATCACGATATGGTTTGCGTTACCTAGACCGACGCCCATTTTCAGGGGACTTCGCCTTCCTACTGGAGATTACACCCATCCTTACCGACGACTCTGTATTATGGGCAACCCTGAAAGCATTTATAAGGGGTCACTTCATAAAACAGGCTTTGGAGAAATGTAAGCTCTCAGGTAAATCCCTGGCCCAACTACATTCGAACTACAGTCTATGGAGAGTCTTAACAAGAATGGCCCCTCGAAACAGATAGCAGATCAAATAGCTGCCATCAGATCCAAAATTAACGCGTCCGAAGAAATAAAGGTGCAATCAAACCTCCTGACCCTCAAACAGTTGTATTATTACAAAGGCAATAGAGTCGACCGGCTCTTAGCTCACAAACTTAGAATCCGTACATAGCAACGCCGAATCCCGTTGATTAAAACCCCTAGAGGGATGGTACAGGCACCAATAGATATAGCAAGCACATTTGCTCATTACTACACCGCTTTATACAACTTAGACTCTTCCCTACAAAGATCTAAAGCCCCTAAATGGCAAATAGATCAGTTCCTGTCCTCCCTCCCTCTCCCAGCTTTGTCAGAAGTGGACGCCCAAAGTCTAGCCAGCCCTCTGACCACAGAAGAACTGAAACAAGCGATTTCCTCGCTTCAGTTAGATAAAGCACTGGGACCAGACGGGTTCACCACTTTATTCTATAAGACTTATTCCTCGCAATGGACACCTCTCCTCACTAGATTTTTTAACCTTACATTTAAAACAGGCAACCTCCGCCCCGAATTTCTTGAGGCTTCCTTTATAACTCTGCCTAAAGAGGGTAAAGATCACTCTCTTTGTGAGAATTACAGGCTGATTTCTCTTATTAATGTCGATATAAAATTGTACGCGAAAATTTTGGCCACAAGATTAAACAGACTGCTCCCAGAACTAGTCAACCCGGATTAGGTTGGCTTAATTCCATGCAGACAGGGCCCAGACAATACGAGGCGTCTTCTTAACATCTTTACGGAAGCCGCAGACATGGGGATCCCTCTCCTCGCCCTGTCAATGGATGCAGAAAAAGCGTTCGACAGGGTGAGGTGGGATTACATGTTCTCAACCCTACAATCGTTCGGCTTCCCTGATTCTTTTATTACGGCAGTGAGATCCTTGTATTCTTGTCCTATGGCGAGGGTGAGGGGCCTGGGCTTTTGCTCAGAAAAGGTGCAGATTTCTAATGGCACAAGGCAAGGATGCCCCCTTTCCCCTCTATTGTTCGCACTGGTTATCGAACCGCTGGCTGCGGCATTACGGACCTCAACTGAAATTAAGGGCCTAACTTTGCATGATACACCCCAGAAATTAGCCCTATATGCGGATGATTTGACTCTGGTCATCACAGAACCGGAAGAATCGCTTCCTGCTCTCTTCAAACTCTTAGATAGATTTGGTAATATTTCTTACTACAAACTGAACTTAAGTAAAACAGAGGCTTACCCCTTAAACTTATCCGACCCCGAATTAAACTCACTCAAAAAGAGGTATCATTTCCAATGGTCCTTATCCGGTCTAAAACTCCTTGCAGTGTTTCTCTCCCATGAGATTGGCGCAGTCCTGGCAAAGAATTTTCATACTTTCCTCTCCCAGCTCCAGGCAGATCTGTGTTCCAGAAGATATGATGAAATCTCCTGTTTTGGGAAAATAGCCGCAGTTAAAATGATGCAGATCCCCAAGTTAACATATTTTTTCCGATGTTTGCCAATAAAAGTTACACTCTCATTGTTGAACAAATTCCAAGCGGTAATTAACAGATATATATGGAATGGGAAGAGGCCACGTATTGCTGCTTCCTTACTACAATGTCCAGTCTTAGTGGGGGGCCTAGGTATCCTGAATTTAAGGCTCTATTACGAGGCTGCCCTCTTATCCCATATCTCAGAATGGAATTCAAAGAAGTTTTCCCCTCACTGGCTAGAACTGGAACAGGCTTCCATTCCGGCCCACCTAAAGTTGATGGACCTAATCTGGATCCCGGCTCATTGTGCCTCGGAATATCCGATTTACAATAAAATCATACTGCATTGTAGAAATTCCTGGTTGCACCTCCGTCATCATAATCTGGTCTCCCCGCACCCATTGCCATATCATTCAATGTCAGGCCTTCTATTGGGACTTCCCTTTACGGGACTGGCTGCACGCCGGGCCCTGTCCATTCTGAAAATCACAGACTTTCTCTCGGGATATAAACAGGTGGCCCATGAAGTTCTGGCCCATAACTATGATATTCAACCCAAATTTAGATTTGATCTGCTAAGACTCTCCTCTATACTAAAGTCATGGGGCTTCCTAGATGCTCCCCATAGACCGCTGACAACTTGGGAGACTCGACTATCCACAGATTCTCAGCATATCTCCCCCTTGTCCTTCCATTAACAAATTCTCCTGGATGCTGCTAAACTCACTAAAACTAGGCAAATGGAGGAGTGGGAGAGAGACTGGGGGGGTGGACCTACCAACAGATGTTTAGTCAGAAGCAATTCAACATACTAAGTCATCCATTCATCGCATAACACTCTTTGAGTTGTTCTATAAGTTGCTGACCAGATGGCATTATGGTCCCTCTAAGTTACACAAAATGTTTCCAAGCATCTCACCCCTTTGCTGGAGAGGATGCCAACAAGTAGGTGACCCCCAACATATTTGGTGGACTTGCCCTGTCATAGCCCCTCTGTGGAGTAAGTTGGAGGCCTTGTGCTGCCGCTTGGGGTTGATTGGCTCCCTACCCCCAGAAATGGCCCTAGTCCACGCCAGTCTGATGGCTGCCAAATTGCTTATTTCAAGGAACTGGAAGAAACCCGACTGCCCTAACTGGCAGGCATTAATCCATCTCTTTTCCTACTTTCGGTCTAT
This sequence comes from Bombina bombina, assembly GCF_027579735.1. Taxonomy (NCBI): domain Eukaryota; kingdom Metazoa; phylum Chordata; class Amphibia; order Anura; family Bombinatoridae; genus Bombina; species Bombina bombina. Next base: position 464,705,741 of record NC_069504.1, on the reverse strand, counting down.
GGAAAGTTACGTCTATAGCTCACGTCAACAAACAGACCTGTACGCTTTGACCTGGGAGCCCTGGGACCTCTTGGGAAAGAGCACGATTCTTTCAATTTGAAAAAGATGGCAGCTGGTATCAACTTACACATTGTACTGATCGGGAGAGGTCTGTATTATTCCCCCTCCCCCATGTTTGGTTTTACTGATGATTTTCCCCTCCCCCCTTTTTTTTCTCTCTTCCCTCTCCCCACTACTTTTCTTTTCCCGCCCTATTTAACCCATTAGTCGGTGAATGGCTACACGATTCTTTGACCATAAGCGCACTCTGTTATATACATAGATTTAATTTTTGTATTCTAGACTCTAGTCGAACAATTGTCTCTCTAATGCTTTACAAACTTATTTATATTGTTAAAATTTTAGTCTTTGAGGTTCAATTTCTCAAGGTAGATAACTCTTGATTGTCACTCCTGATGTTTGTGTGTTATCGGCCTATTCTGAAATGTGGTTTTCTGCCCAAATTTGTACATTATTTTGCTCATTGTATATTGTGTTGTGAATTATACCTCAATAAAAATTATTTATAAAAAAAAAAAAGAGAGAGTTAATGACTTTTCTTAACCATTCCCCAGCTTTGCACAACCAACATTATTATATTAATATACTTTATAACATTTAAACCTGTAAATTTCTGCCTGTTTCTAAGCCACTATAGACAGCCTCTTATCAGATGCTTTATTTGCTTTTCACAACAAGAGATTGCTAATTCAGGTGGGCCATATAGATAACATAATGTTCATTCACGAGAAGTTATTTAAGATTTAGCGCAACACAGTACTAAATGCAAGTTAATAGATAATAAATTAAAAGTCGTGATCAGGGGGCTGTCAGAAGATTACAAGGTAATCACAGAGGTAAAAAGTATTATTAATATAACTGTGGATAATAAAGGGATTATCGATCTTTTAAAACAATAACAATTCTATTGTAGACTGTCCCTTTAATTTAAAAAAATAAATAAAAATAAATTATATATATATATATATATATATATATATATATATAAATAAATATACAGACACACACACACATATATATATATATATATATATATATATATATATATATATATATATATATATATATATATATATAGATTCAAGGATTAAGTACTCACTGGTCTTCAGCCGTCTGTGGTACAACAAAATTTTATTATTGTGACGTTTCGGGACAAAAATAACAGTCCCTTCCTCTGACAAACAACAGTGCAAAATGGCAAACTTTTAAAAGGTAAGTAAAACCCTCCCCTTCTTTTCAGCCAATCCAGGCTGTCTATGTGTTAAGACAGAAGAAACAAAGCTCCTGATAGGTGAAAAAATGAAGAAACATGGCTCCTGATGGGCCAAAATAAAAGTGTACAATCCTATATAGTGATAGGCACCTAATAAACAACTGTGTATAATATCAAGTGTAAAATATATATCAAGGCTTGCAGCATGTCTGGTGTTTTAAAGCCATAAATGGATACACCTAAGAACCAATAATCGACATAAAAGACAGAAAAAAGGCAAAAAGAGCAACTTTATCCAAGTGGTGATTTTGAGCCAATCACGTTTCAAGACACGGGCCACACACCCTTAGAAGACCAATCGTCAAGCCTAATTCACGAGTAGTGAGATGCAGGGTAACACCCACTGCATCTCATTGGTTAGCATGAGCGTGTTGTGTACAGTGTATCGTCTGCTTCGTTACAGACCCAGTGACTGATTTAACACCCTGTGATTTTGAGCAGCGCAAGAAACTGTCAAAAATAAGCGTCCAGCGGAATACTACATCGCCATAATACAAATCCGCACTTTCATATCTGTGGCAACCGCGACAAATGCAATCCATCATTCAGTGAAACTCACTGTGTAATTGTCACCACACACGGTACATCTTACTCACACCATCTTGCTATTGTATAGATGGACCTATCGCTGTAAATATATCATCCGTTCCTGTTACCGTAGAACACACCATTTCCCATGTTTATGTTTGTGGGCCAATCATATGTTCAGAACGGGGCCACACACCCCCAGTCAACCAATTCCCTACCAGAAGGAATGGAAACATGTTAAATCACGCCCTCTCTATGAATCAAGGCTTTACTAAATAAACAAACCAACAGGGACTGCGTTATACGAGTCTTCTAGTTGATGATCAGAAATCTACTGCATCTCTATGTTAATTTAAGCGTGTTATGTATTGTGTAGTTACCAAACCGGTCAATATTAACGCCATATGATTCAGAGCAACGCGAAAGACACTATCAGATCTTCTGAGTTTGGGGACATGGTCGATGATGCGGAATCTTAGATCTTTCACTGTGTGTCCTGCCTCAAGAAAGTGACGGGCTACAGGTTGATCTGATTTACCATTGTTGATGGCTGTCCTGATGCTTGATCGATGGTTCGCCATCCTAGTTCTTGCATCGTCAGTGGTTTTGCCTGTGTTGTATTTCCCACAGGGACAATTCAGTAGGTAAATAATATATGGTGTGGTACAGGTCAGGAAGAACTTCATTTCATATTTCCTTCTTTGTTCCGGATGGTGGAAATGTGTGCCAGTAATCATCCCATTACACGTAACACAACTGATGCATCTGTAGCAACCTTTTTTCTTATTGAGCCAGGTCCCTTGCTGTGTGTCCCCTGTCAGTTTTCATCAACAGGTCCCTGAGGCTACGGCCCCTCCTGTAACCTGTGCGTGGGGTATTCCAAGTCCGAAATGGTAGTCTGCGATCTGCCTTCAGCAGCTTCCACTCATCCTTTAAGGATCCAATAATTAGATTCTAGTCAGGTGTGTACGTTGTTACAAAAGTAATCTGTTTTGAGTGCTCATCGTCAGCGAGTTTCATTACTGCAGGAGCAGCCGCCTGTTCACGCATCTCAGTTAGCACTTTTCTGTTGTAGCCCCTCTCTCTGAATCTCTGCAACATTTCATCTAACTGTGCCAGACATTTGTTCTGATCAGTGTTGTTCCGTATTACTCTCTGGAACTGCGCTTTGGGAATATTCTTGATTAGATTAGGTTGATGACAACTCTTGGCATGTAGAATGGAATTTCGGTCGGTCGCTTTTCGGAACAATGTCATTCCCAATCTATCTGCTTTCTTATAAATCCTCACGTCAAGGTAGTCAACTGTTTCCATGTTCATGGTGTGACTGAATCTGATGGTTCCTTCCATCTCATTGAGACTCTGGATCCAAGCTGTGAGTGTGGCTTGTCCGTCCTGCCATATGAGGAAGAGGTCATCTATGTAACGACAATAATACTTAATCTCATGTTTCTCAAAGACCCTCATCTTATTAACCTCGTAGTCAGCCATAAATAAATTGGCTAGAGATGGGGCCACATTTGACCCCATGGCAGTCCCTGAGGTTTGCAAGTAAAAGGTCTTGTCAAAGCGAAAGTAGTTCTCAGATGGACAGATATCCAAGAGAGTAATCAGTACTTCTTCTGAAGGGCCAACATATGGTGTCTGTCTTAGACATTTGGCTACAGCAGCTATTCCAGACTTATGTGTGATGACCGTGTATAGACTTGAGACATCGAGAGTAACCAAGATGTCTGTAGGCTTGAACTCAGTGAGTAGTAGGATATGTGAGATAAAATCAGTAGAGTCCCGTATATAGGACCTCTGTTGTTTCACCCAAGGTTGTAGGTAGGCATCTACAAACTGTGTCAAAGGTTGGAGTAAGGAACCTTGGGCCGAAACTATCGGCTTACCCAGAGGGTTTTTGGTATCTTTGTCGATCTTGGGGAGGGTGTATAGTATAGGAACCACCGGAAATTCACGTGTGAGGAAACTGTGTTCTCTTTGAGAAATCTGAGCATCTCTCTGCCATTCATGTAATTTCACATTGATTTTCTTTTTAAGTAGAGTGGTAGGATCCCTCGAGAGAGGTTGATATGTTTCAGTATCAGAGAGTTGTCTTAAGATTTCAGCCTTGTAATCCGTACCATTCATCACCACTATTGCTCCGCCTTTGTCTGCGGGGTGAATCACAATAGAAGGGTCTTCTTGTAAGGTTCGTATTGCTTGTCTTTCTTCCTTGGTCAGATTATCAGAATATCTTCTAGATGTTTTCTTAGGTATCTGTTCCAATAAATAATTGGTCACTGTGTGAATAGAATTATTTGAATATGGATCAAAGCGTCCTTTGGACTTGAAAATTTCAGTATCCTCAGTGTCTGTACCAAAATGTTCCTTTAGTCGAAGATTCCTGCCAAATTTCTGAATGTCTATGTATAGATCAAATTCATTACTCTTTGATAAAGGTACAAATGATAGTCCCTTGTTTAACAGACTTAATTCGGCTGCTCCCAACTGGCGATTGCTGATGTTGAATACCATATTCATTGTCTCATCTGTGACGGTGGACAGTGGGCAATGCCCCCCTCCTCATGTGCGGCCTTGACCTCGGCCTAAAAAACTATGTCCTGTAATAGGTGGCAGGGAAGTGGTATTGATGTTAGGGTTATCCCACTGTTGGTGGCCTCTCCCGCCTCTAGATTGTGTGGTGATCCCTTTAAAGGCACCTTCCTCGATCCCCACATTGGTATCAGCGTCAGAGCTCTCACCCGAGCTAGTATCAACAGTGTTGATATTCGTAAATGTCCTTTCTCTCCTCGGATGAATCGCTCGTCTTTCTTCCAGTGCCATCATCCATCTATAGATGCTTTTATGGGAATAATCCTGATTCACTGTTTGTAGTTTTCTATTATTATTATTTTCTATTAGTTTTCTATTATTAAATGCTATTAATTCTTGTTTATATGCTTTCATTTGTGTCTCCAATTTATTTATCCAATCAGTATTGGTATCTGACCTCAAGGTGACAGATTTTTCTTTTTCATATATTGATATTTCGACTTTGATCTCTTTTAGGAGATGACCCACCTCCCTTATTACCAAAAGCATTAGGTCAAAAGAGCATTTGTTAAGTATTTTGCACCAGTTTATGCAAAATTCCGTGTTAGACCGACCTATAGTGGGTATATTCCTTACCCTAAAGCCTCTAGGGATCATGCAATTTTTATGGTAATCTGAGAGGCATGTCCCGTGTAAATTAAGGTCAACCTCCCTCTGCTTAAGTTTCAATAGTGTATTGTAAAGTGACTGGTGCAATTCCTCTACTTGTTGTTCCTCTACTGATCCAAAGCGGATGTTTTCTGCATCTTCATCAGTAAATGTAAAGATGTATTCATTCTTATCCTCTGTCAAGATGACAGGCACATCAGTAGCTCCAGATTCCATGGAGGTCATATGAAATGTATCATAGAACAGGAGGGGAAGGAATCAAAGATCAACCCTAATGTGGGTGCACTGTACAAAATATGTATCCAATAGTCCGTGTAAAGTATATGCACTCTCACCGTCTGTCCGCAACCGCCAGGGTGCTATAATTAAATTGTAAATAGATTCAAGGATTAAGCACTCACTGGTCTTCAGCCGTCTGTGGTACAACAAAATTTTTTATTATTGTGACGTTTCAGGACAAAAAAAAAAAAAAACAGTCCCTTCCTCTGACAAACAACAGTGCAAAATGGCAAACTTTTAAAGGTAAGTAAAACCCTCCCCTTCTCAGCCAATCCAGGCTGTCTATGTGTCAAGACAGAAGAAACAAAGCTCCTGATAGGTGAAAAAATGAAGAAACATAGCTCCTGATAGGCCAAAATAAAAGTGTACAATCCTATATAGTGATAGGCACCTAATAAACAACTGTGTATAATATCAAGTGTATAATATATATCAAGGCTTGCAGCATGTCTGGTGTTTTGAAGCCATAAATGGATACACCTAAGAACCAATAATCAACATAAAAGACAGAAAAAAGGCAAAAAGAGCAACTTTATCCAAGTGGCGATTTTGAGCCAATCACGTTTCAAGACACGGGCCACACACCCTTAGCAGACCAATCGTCAAGCCTAGTTCACGAGTAGTGAGATGCAGGGTAGCACCCACTACATCTCATTGGTTAGCATGAGCGTGTTGTGTACAGTGTATTGTCTGCTTGGTTACAGACCCGGTGACTGATTAACACCCTGTGATTCTGAGCAGCACAAGAAACTGTCAAAAACAAGCGTCCAGCGGAATACTACATCGCCATAATACACACTTTCTTATCTGTGGCAACCACGATAAATGCAATCCATCATTAACTGAAAATCACTGTATAATTGTCACCACACACTGTACATCTTACTCACACCATCTTACTATTGTATAGATGGACCTATCGCCTGTAAATATATCATCCGTCCCTGTTACCGTAGAACACACCATTTCCCTTGTTTATATTTGTGGGCCAATCATATGTTCAGAACGGGGCCACACACCCCCAGTCAACCAATCCCCTACCAGGAGGAATGGAAACATGTTAAATCATGCCCTCTTTATGAATCAAGGCTTTACTAAATAAACAAACCAACAGGGACTGCGTTATATGAGTCTTCTAGTGTCAACGTGTGTGCATGTTATCAGGCCAAAATCACCAGGGTATGTAAACTTTTGATCAGGGTCATTTGGGTAGTTTCTGTTGTCATTATGATTTAAAAAGAGTAAACACAGTTGATTGATTATAAATGGCTTCAGCCAAATACTAACCATGAGTGAAAGAAAAGTTTTTGTGTTATCATTCATATTCTCTAAAAAATGGCTAAGAAATCATACATTCTGCCATGGTATGTCAACTTATGAGCACACCTGTATATATACACACACACACATATATATATATATATATATATATATATATATATATATATATATACATACACACATATACATATATACACACACACACACATATATATATATATATATATATATATATATATATATGTGGCCCTCAGTTTATAACGGTTCAATTTACACCGTTTCAGAATAACAAGCTTTTTTTTCAGCCATGTGACTGCTACTGAAAAGCATTGAGAAGCAGTGAATTGATTAAAATAGCCAGTAGGTGGAGCTGTCCGCTTGTGTTGCAGCAAAGATATGCAAGCCAAGCAAGCTGAAATTAATCAGTTTAACCAGACCTGAGCTATCGTGCAGCTTGCAAAGGAATAAGATCTTCTTGTCTATAAATCAGTCCAGATTGGAATGCATAGAAAGAACTGTTTGCAGAAAAATGCAAGTCAATTCTGTGTTGTGTGATTATTTTATTAGGTTTATAATGCTGTTTAGCATTTAAAGTCTTAATTTCAAAGCTTTAAAAATAATGTATTAGGTGTTACTTATGCCAATTTTGTGAGGGGCCTGGAACCTAACTCCATCACTTCCCATTGACTTACATTATAAACTGGGTTTCAGTTTACAATAGTTTCGATTTACAACCATTCCTTCTGGAACCTAACCCCGGCGTAAACCGAGGGCTACCTGTGTATATATATATATATATATATATATATATATATATATATATATATATATATATATATATATGAGGAAGAAAGGGGGGTCACCAGCGCTAAAACTACTATAGAAGAAATAGCTAGTGAGTTACAGATAGCATAAAAAAGATCGTTCAGTGATTAAAGATGTAATGTTTCTATTGGACTGCACTAACTTGGTTGATAAGTAGTGCACCAAAACTTATATGTATAGATAAGTATAAGAACTGAGCGTGCAGCCTAAAGTGTGAGTCAGTGTACCCGTGTCACTGAATTAAATGTGGGTCGAAAGAGAATATTCTCAAAAGTAAATAGGCGCACTGCTATACAATTATGAATAATGTAGTATTAATATACTGTATGGTGTATACAAAAATCAAAGTTCAAAACCAATCAGTTGGTACAGGTTAGTTCTTTCCCAGTAAAGTTCTGATATAGGGTAAGTGATAGCGCTTACCAGAGCCGACCTCAATCCTATGAGGTAAGTGATCCGCAATGGAGTATAGATGATCCCTTTGGAACTATGTGCTCTCGTGGAAATCTTTTGGTATCTGTTGCTCCTTGCCAATGGAGATCCTGGACTCTCTTATGAAAGCAAGAATGATTCCTTGGTTCTCTCTATGGTATTTTGTTGAAGTCCTGCTGGTTTCTAGAGGAACTTGTTGGTGCAATGGCAATCTTGGACTCTCAATGGATTCCTTCTTCTTTCAGAAGTTTGGATGTCCAATATTCTCATAGATGAATAGAAAAAGAGAAAAACAACATAGAGTAGTACTGCAAAAAGATTAAAGCAGAAACTAAATGTATATCCTGGTGTAAAGTAAGTATATTGCGCTTACCAGAGCAAACCTCAATCCTATGAGGTAAGTGATCAGCAAGGTGTTAGAGGTGGTGTTTTGGATGTTTCAAGAAATTCCTGGTCTTTTTTTTCATCAGAGGGAATGGCAATCCTGGACTCTCTTGTTAGAGTAGGAACAGTCCTGTAGTTCACCCTTTGTTGGTTTTAAACACAAGTGTGTCTTTGATAACTTATTGTCCAAATGAAATCCTGGGCTCTCTGAGTATTTATTCTTTCTTTTGGTATTAGGATGTCACTTGTCTCAGACGGTAAAGCTAGTGGTCTTATGATCGCTGTGAATTTTTGAAGAATCACTCAGTGATTCTTCAAAAATTCACAGCGATCATAAGACCACTAGCTTTACCGTCTGAGACAAGTGACATCCTAATACCAAAAGAAAGAATAATTACTCAGAGAGCCCAGGATTTCATTTGGACAAGAAGTTATCAAAGACACACTTGTGTTTAAAACCAACAAAGGGTGAACTACAGGACTGTTCCTACTCTAACAAGAGAGTCCAGGATTGCCATTCCCTCTGATGAAAAAAAAGACCAGGAATTTCTTGAAACATCCAAAACACCACCTCTAACACCTTGCTGATCACTTACCTCATAGGATTGAGGTTTGCTCTGGTAAGCGCAATATACTTACTTTACACCAGGATATACATTTAGTTTCTGCTTTAATCTTTTTGCAGTACTACTCTATGTTGTTTTTCTCTTTTTCTATTTATCTATGAGAATATTGGACATCCAAACTTCTGAAAGAAGAAGGAATCCATTGAGAGTCCAAGATTGCCATTGCACCAACAAGTTCCTCTAGAAACCAGCAGGACTTCAACAAAATACCATAGAGAGAACCAAGGAATCATTCTTGCTTTCATAAGAGAGTCCAGGATCTCCACTGGCAAGGAGCAACAGATACCAAAAGATTTCCACGAGAGCACATAGTTCCAAAGGGATCATCTATACTCCATTGCGGATCACTTACCTCATAGGATTGAGGTCGGCTCTGGTAAGCGCTATCACTTACCCTATATCAGAACTTTACTGGGAAAGAACTAACCTGTACCAACTGATTGGTTTTGAACTTTGATTTTTGTATACACCATACAGTATATTAATACTACATTATTCATAATTGTATAGCAGTGCGCCTATTTACTTTTGAGAATATTCTCTTTCGACCCATATATATATATATATATATATATATAAAAACATATATAGATACACACAGTGTATATATATATTTATATATATATATATATATATATATATATATATATATATATATATATATATATATACAGGGAGTGCAGAATTATTAGGCAAGTTGTATTTTTGAGGATTAATTTTATTATTGAACAACAACCATGTTCTCAATGAACCCAAAAAACTCATTAATATCAAAGCTGAATAGTTTTGGAAGTAGTTTTTAGTTTGTTTTTAGTTATAGCTATTTTAGGGGGATATCTGTGTGTGCAGGTGACTATTACTGTGCATAATTATTAGGCAACTTAACAAAAAACAAATATATACCCATTTCAATTATTTATTTTTACCAGTGAAACCAATATAACATCTCAACATTCACAAATATACATTTCTGACATTCAAAAACAAAACAAAAACAAATCAGTGACCAATATAGCCACCTTTCTTTGCAAGGACACTCAAAAGCGTGCCATCCATGGATTCTGTCAGTGTTTTGATCTGTTCACCATCAACATTGCATGCAGCAGCAACCACAGCCTCCCAGACACTGTTCAGAGAGGTGTACTGTTTTCCCTCCTTGTAAATCTCACATTTGATGATGGACCACAGGTTCTCAATGGGGTTCAGATCAGGTGAACAAGGAGGCCATATCATTAGATTTTCTTCTTTTATACCCTTTCTTGCCAGCCACGCTGTGGAGTACTTGGACGCGTGTGATGGAGCATTGTCCTGCATGAAAATCATGTTTTTCTTGAAGGATGCAGACTTCTTCCTGTACCACTGCTTGAAGAAGGTCTCTTCCAGAAACTGGCAGTAGGACTGGGAGTTGAGCTTGACTCCATCCTCAACCCGAAAAGGCCCCACAAGCTCATCTTTGATGATACCAGCCCAAACCAGTACTCCACCTCCACCTTGCTGGCGTCTGAGTCGGACTGGAGCTCTCTGCCCTTTACCAATCCAGCCACGGGCCCATCCATCTGGCCCATCAAGACTCACTCTCATTTCATCAGTCCATAAAACCTTAGAAAAATCAGTCTTGAGATATTTCTTGGCCCAGTCTTGACGTTTCAGCTTGTGTGTCTTGTTCAGTGGTGGTCGTCTTTCAGCCTTTCTTACCTTGGCCATGTCTCTTTCTTACCTTGTGCTTTTGGGCACTCCAGTGATGTTGCAGCTCTGAAATATGGCCAAACTGGTGGCAAGTGGCATCTTGGCAGCTGCACGCTTGACTTTTCTCAGTTCATGGGCAGTTATTTTGCGCCTTGGTTTTTCCACACACTTCTTGCGACCCTGTTGACTATTTTGAATGAAACGCTTGATTGTTCGATGATCACGCTTCAGAAGCTTTGCAATTTTAAGAGTGCTGCATCCCTCTGCAAGATATCTCACTATTTTTTACTTTTCTGAGCCTGTCAAGTCCTTCTTTTGACCCATTTTGCCAAAGGAAAGGAAGTTGCCTAATAA